>NC_141005.1:1955000-2240879 GCF_052327205.1 Somniosus microcephalus
TTTGCCTACCGGAATGCGACACATGCGGTTACCAACCAAACTCCAGCCATGATGTTCTTCAATCGAAGACTATGATGCCGCTTGGATTTGGTTAAGCCAAACATCCGAAGAGATGTGGAGAACAGGCAGTTTCAGAATATGAATGAAAGGCCGACCAGGAGTTTTAAGATAGGTCAACCAGTTTTGGCCCGGGACTACTGCACTGAGAAATGGCAGCCAGGAACGATTTGTACACGACAAGGACCTCTCATGTATACCGTGGACATTGGAGAGAGCATTGTAAGACGCCATGCTGGCCAGATTCTAGAGTCACTGGAAAACATCAACTCCACACCACGATCTGATACACCTGGTAATGAAATCGACGTACCAATTGCAGCTACCGCAGAACCGGTAATATTGGAAGCAGATGAACCAAACAACGACATTGATCCCGACTCAACATTGCCAGAAGAACCTGATACCCCAAAGAGGCGTTATCCAGACAGAATCAGGAAGCCTCCTCAAAGACTGAACTTATAATTACTTAAACTTAACCAATGTATCTAGCAACTGTAATTGTGATTGTAATTAGTTATCATTTAGTTGTTAAATGAATGTTATGTACTGTTTATCTAAAAGGGGAGGAATTGTTGTGTATGTACCTTTAAGAGAATAACTGGTCTCAGACTGCAGTACCGGCAGTGACCACCCCTGTATAAAAGGCGCTAGTGAGCCTCTGTTGTTTTTCAGTTTCACTATTGACTTCCATCAGTAAAGACTTGTTTTGTTCAACTCCTGCTGTCCGTGTCTCAATCATTCACGGACATAATACTAACCCTAACCCTAACCCCTAACCCCTAACCCTAACCCCTAACCCTAACCCTAACCCTAACCCCTAACCCTAACCCTTACCCTAAATACCCTAACCCTAACTCACTAACCCTAACCCACTAACCTCAACCCCTAACCCTAAACCCTAACCCTAATCCTAATACCCTAACCCTAAACCTAATACCCTAACTCCCACCCTGATCCTAACCCCTAAACCCTAACCCCTAAATGCAGTGTTACTAACCCTAACCCTACCCCCAACATCTAACCCTAACCCTCACCCTACCCCCTAACCATAACCCTAAATCCCTAACCCACCCAACTCAGCAATTCCTCCCTGCAACAGGCGACACCCAACCCTACCCCACCTCAGCGATTCCTCCCTGCAATACACGGACCCTAACCCTAACCATTGACCCGACCCTAACCCTGTAATTTATGTACCTTTAAGGGGAGAACTACTTTTTACAGCTCCTGTATACTGTAGTACTGGCAGTGACCACACCTGTATATAAACCCTGAGTAGTGATCTGTACGGTTAGTTGTAGAGTAACCCTCATTCAGTAAACACCTGTTGAATCGTTCCCTGCAGTCGTTGTCTGATTATTGAAGGACACAACATTAAGATACACGGATCTAACAGTGGCGACAAGCAAGTTCGAACCTACCTGCAACTCTGCATCACCTCCCAAGGATTCACTCCTGGAGAACAGTGGAAGAAGGTCGAGTCCAGAAGCACGGGTGTCGACCACGGGCAACCGCCCAGTCATCCAGCGGAGATTTGAGCATCGCAGGGGAGGCTGTCGAGAGCCAGGCTTGGCTTTCCAGTCACGGTGGTCCAGCAAAACGGGCTGGCAACAGGTACTGCGCAGACCCTTCCCAGACAGCGACGGGCTAGAGCCCGACCAATCGGCACAGAAAAAGGCCGAGCAGCGTCGACGGGGGAGAGAGAGAGGGCAGAGCGCACAGGGCGCAGCCGGTGTTCAGGACCGAGCGGCGTCCACGGGGGATAGAGACGAGAGAGAGCAGAGCGCAGCCGGTGTTCAAGGGCCGAGCAGCGTCAACGGGGGAGAGAGACGAGAGAGAGCAGAGCGCAGCCGGTGTTCAAGGGCCGAGCAGCGTCAACGGGGGAGAGAGGCGCGCAGGAAAACACAAGGCGCTGCCATTTGCCACGAGGACCGCCGAGAGCGGCGTTGGCAGCAGCGCGGGAGACGCCATTTTAAGCCGCAGCGGGGAAGAAAGCGCGGGAGACGCCATTTTAAGCCGCAGCGGGGAAGAAAGGAAAGCGCGGGAGACGCCATTTTAAGCCAGTCTAACCACACCCAAAAATGCCGAAGAGTGGTAGAATCACAGCGTTCGACAATGAAGTCGAAGATTGGACGACATATGTCGAACGCATAGAAGTATACTACAAGGCGAATGAAGTGCCAGATGACAAGAAAGCGCTGGTATTGTTGAATTCAATGGGTGCAAAAACGTATGGCTTACTACGAAACCTAGTAACCCCAGAGAATCCAGTAGAAAAGGATTTTGAAAACTTTGTGTCAATCCTACAGGACCACTTAAACCCCACACTGCTGCTGATAGCAGAAAGATTTAAGTTTCACAAAAGGAGCCAGCATAAAGATGAAAGTAATGCTGAGTATTTAACGGAACTGCGCAAGCTATCGAAACACTGCCAGTTTGGAACGGGACTAGCAGATACTTTAAGGGACAAGTTTGTGTGTGGGCTTCAAAATGAAGGAACCCAGAAACGGCTTCTATCAGAAAAGGATCTTACGCTGGACAAGGCTTTCAGCATTGCAGTATCACATGAAGCAGCAGCACGGGGCGCTGCAGAGATACAACGGAGACCACAAGAATATGGCAGAAATGAAATGTCATACGGAACAGTGAAGTGCTATTGCTGCGGCAGAACAACACACGACCATAATGATTGCTGGTTCAAGGACAAAGTGTGCAGAGATTGTCTTGAAGACGTACACGGGGCAAAAGTCTATACCAAAGGAAAAATAAGGGTGAACGTGATATACAACGGCAAGGAAACACCAAAAATGGACCTATATGTATTGCCAGATGGGGGACCACCACTACTAGGACGTGAATGGATCCGGAAGATACAGTCAGATTGCCATGCCATACAAGCACTGATGGTAGATGCCAAAAAGGATGACGACGTCACACCTGGACGACTGTCAAAAATGCTAACTGACGCACAAGAAGTGTTCCAGGAGGGACTCGGAACACTAAAAGGCATAACAGCGACGATCAAATAGAGGAAAATGCAAGCCCAAAGTTTTTTAAGGCCAGACCGGTGCCTTATGCGATCCGCCCAGCCGTCGAAGCAGAGCTGGAAGGTTTGGAACGTTCTGGAGTACTGTCCAAAGTGGACTGGAGCGAGTGGGCTACACCCATCATTCCTGTAATGAAGAGGTCGTTGAGTAATACGCCTGGGGAACCAAAGAAGATTCGCATCTGTGGGGACTTTAAGGTGACAGTGAACCCAGTCCTTCACACGGTACAATATCCGCTTCCGCGGATCGAAGATATTTTCGCCTCGCTATCTGGAGGAAAACGCTTCACTAAGATTGATCTGGCCCAGGCGTACCTGCAAATGGAGGTAGAAGAAGCCTCGAAAAAGTACCTCACGATCAACACTCATAAAGGTCTCTACCAATACAACCGGCTGGTGTTCGGGGTAGCATCAGCTCCGGCTATTTGGCAAAGGGCAATGGATCAAGTCCTGCAAGGGATTCCAGGGACCCAGTGTTATTTGGACGACATCCTGGTCACGGGTGAAAATGACAGTGATCACCTCGCCAACCTGGAGCAGGTGCTCACTAGATTGAAGGAATATGGGCTCCGAGCTAATCGCCACAAATGCGAGTTTTTCCAGAAGCAGATCTCGTATTGTGGCCACGTTATTGATGAAGAGGGGTTACATAAGTCCCCTGTCAAAGATCCTAACTGATGTGAAAGAAGTGTTCCAGCAAGGACTCGGAACACTAAAAGGCATGACAGCGATGATTAAAATTGAAGAAAACGCAAGCCCAAAATTTTTAAGGCCAGGCCGGTACCTTATGCGATCCGCCCAGCCGTCGAAGCAGAGCTGGAGCGTCTGGAATGTTCAGGTGTACTGTCCAAGGTAGACTGGAGCGAGTGGGCTACACCCATCGTCCCTGTGATGAAAAAGTCGTTGAGCAGCACGCCTGGGGAACCAAGGAAGGTTCACATCTGTGGGGGCTTTAAGGTAACAGTGAACCCGGTCCTTCACACCGTACAATATCCACTTCCGCGGATTGAAGATATTTTCACCTCGCTATCTGGAAGGAAACGTTTCACTAAGATTGATCTGGCCCAGGCGTATCTGCAAATGGAGGTAGAAGAAGCATCAAAAAAATACCTCACAATCAACACCCATAAAGGTCTCTACCAATACAACCAGCTGGTATTCGGGGTAGCATCAGCTCCGGCTATTTGGCAGAGGGCAATGGAACAAGTCCTGCAAGGGATCCCAGGGACCCAGTGTTATTTGGACGACATCCTGGTCACGGGTGAAAATGACAGTGATCACCTTGCCAACCTGGAGCAGGTGCTCACTAGATTGAAGGAATATGGGCTCCGAGCTAACCGCCCCAAATGCGAGTTTTTTAGAAAACAGATCTCGTATTGTGGCCACGTTATCGATAAAGAGGGGTTATATAAGTCCCCAGAGAAGATTGAGGCAGTAGTCAAGGCTCCAGCACCGGAAAATGCGTCACAACTGAGGTCGTTCCTCGGGCTGGTAAACTATTACCATAAGTTCTTGCCAAATTTGTCTACAATACTACACCCACTGAACACCCTACTGCAAACTGGGGTGCCATGGAAGTGGAGTGACGAATGTAGACGAGCTTTCCAGAAGAGCAAAACACTAATCACATCGAAAGAGGTATTGGCCCATTACAACCCGGCATTACCAATTCGGTTGGCATGTGATGCGTCACCCTACGGCATTGGAGCGGTGCTGTCGCACAAATTCCCGGACGGCTCAGAGAGGCCAATAGCCTTTGCGTCACGATCACTAACCTCAGCCGAGCGTAACTATGCCCAGATTGACAGGGAGGCCCTCAGCCTAGTGTGGGGAGTGAAAAAGTTCAATCACTATCTGCACGGGCAGAAGTTCACCTTGCTGACTGACCACCAACCACTTGTCTCCATCTTTAATCCAAAGAGGGGCCTTCCGGTGATGACTGCGCAACGGCTACAAAGATGGTCCCTTTTTCTAGGGGCGCACCAATATGAAATCGAGTATAAGGGCACGAAACAGCATGGAAACGCTGATGGGCTATCACGCCTGCCACTGCCTACTGCGGAGGAAGCACCAGCAGTGGATCCTGTCGAAATATTTCATTCGACTATAATTGAATGCTTGCCAGTAACTAACACTGGTATCGAGAAGGAGACCCGAAATGACCCGACACTGTCTCGGGTATATGATTTGACGGTGATGGGATGGCCAGCACATGGCGACTCACTGTTGCCAGCATTCTCATCCAGAAGAGAACAGCTGTCAGTATGCCAGGGGACCTTGATGTGTGGATCCCGAGTGGTAATTCCACCCAAGTTAAGGGAGAGAGTGCTCAATGAGCTTCACGAAGGTCATCTGGGAGGGGTGAAAATGAAAAGCCTTGCTAGGGCTTATGTGTGGTGGCCGGGGATCGATCAGCAAATCGAGGACCTGACAAAGAGCTGCTCAGGATGCCAGAAGGTCCAAAATGCACCACCACATGCCCCTCTACACCCATGGGAGTGGCCCTCATCTCCATGGCAATGGGTGCATATTGATTTTGCTGGTCCATTCATGGACTCAATGTTTTTAATAGCCGTGGATGCGCACTCGAAATGGCCTGAGGTGATCAAAATGTCCTCCACCACCACGGAGAAAACGATTGCAGTCCTACGGACCATTTTTGCCAGGAACGGCTTGCCAGAGCAGATTTGCTCTGATAACGGACCACAGTTTGTGTCCGAAGAGTTTCGAAGATTTATGAAAAGGAATGGGGTAAGGCATTACACATCCGCCCCGTATCATCCAGCCACAAATGGATTGGCTGAGAGGTTCGTACAAACCTTTAAGAAGGCAGTAAGGGCTATGTACAATGACAACATTCCGCTGCAGCACAAGGTGGACAATTTCCTGTTCGCCTACCGGAATGCGACACATGCAGTCACCAACCAGGCCCCAGCCATGATGTTCTTTTACCGAAGGTTAAGATCTCACCTGGATTTGCTCAGACCAAACGTCCGAAGAGATGTTGAGAGTAAGCAATTCCAGCACATCCATGAGAAGCCAACAAGGAGCTTCAATGTAGGGCAACCAGTCTTGGCCCGCGACTACCGAACAGAAAAATGGCAGCCAGGAACGATATGCACACGGCAGGGCCCACTAATGTACACAGTGGACGTTGGGGAGAGCATCGTGAGATGCCATGCTGACCAGATCCTAGAGTCACAGGAACAAGTCAACCCCATGCCTCGCCCATACGTACCTGGTGATGAACCCGACGTACAGGTAGCATTTACCCCAGAAACAGTAGCATCGGAAGCTGATGAACCAACCGACGACAGGGGGCCAGAATCGCCTCCGCACCAAGAGCAAGACACTCGGGAAAGGCGCTATCCAGAAAGGATCAGGAAGCCTCCCCAAAGACTGAATTTATAAATAGACCTTTTTCAGCTAATGTTGCATGTTAAAAGTGTTAATTGTAATTAGTTTGATATTTAATTGTTAAATGAGTGTTATGGTACTGTTAATCTAAAAGGGGAGGAATTGTAATGTATGTACCTTTAAGGGGAGAACTACTTTTTACAGCTCCTGTATACTGTAGTACCGGCAGTGACCACACCTGTATATAAACCCTGAGTAGTGATCTGTACATTTAGTTCTAGAGTAACCCTCATTCAGTAAACACCTGTTGAATCGTTCCCTGCGGTCGTTGTCTGATTATTGAAGGACACAACATTAAGATACACGGATCTAACAAACCCTTAACCCTAAACCACCCAACTCAGCGATTCCTCCCTGCAATACACGAACCCTAACCCTAACCTTTGACCCAACCCTAACCCCTAACCCTAATCCACCCAACTCAGCGATTCCTCCCTGCAATACGCGAACCCTAACCCTAACCCTTGACCCGCCCCAACCCCTAACCCTAAACCACTCAACTCAGCGATTCCTCCCTGCAATACGCGAACCCTAACCCTAACCCTAATCCCTCCCTGCAATACGCGACCCCTAACCCTAACCCCTAATACCCTAACCCACCCAACTCAGCAATCCCTCCCTGCAATATGCGCCCCTTAACCCTAACCCTACTAACCCTAACCCCCTAACACGAGCCCCCATTACCCTAACCCTAATAAACTAACCCTAAACCCTAACCCCATAACCCTAATACCCTAACCCCCACCCTGACCCTAACCCCCACCATAGCCCTAACCCCTAAACGAAAACCCTAAACCCTAACCACTAACCTTAAATGCAGTGTTACGAACCCTAACCCCTACCCCAACCCCTGCCCTCAACCTACCCACTAAACCTAACCCGCACCCTGACCCTAAATCCCTAACCCCCAACCCTAAATCCCTAACCCCTAACCCACGCAACTCAGCGATTCCTCCCTGCAATATGCGAACCATAACCCTAACCCTGACCCTTGACACTGACCCCAATCCTAACCCTAGCCCTGACCCTAACCCTAACCCCTAACCCTAAACCTCACCCTGACCCCTACCCTCATCTTCACCCTAACCCTACCCAACCCCTAACCCTAAATGCACTCCCGCTACCCTAACCCTAACTGCACTCCCACTACCCTACCCCTAACCTGACCCTGACACTAAACCGTAACCCTAAACCCTACCCCTAACCCTAACCGCACTAACCCTACCCTAAATGCCCTAACCCTAAATGCCCTGACCCTAACCCTAAATGCCCTAACACTAACTGCCCTCACCCTGACCCTAAACCTAAATGTACCCCCTAACCCTCAACCCCCCCCAACCCTCACCACCCCAACCCTCACCCCCCCAACCCTCACCCTCCCCTAACACCCTAAACGCATTCGGGGACCCTACCCCTAATACCCTAACCCCAATACCCTAACCCTAATACCCTAACCCTAACCCCCAACCCCCTAACCCTAAACGCAGTATTACTAACCCTCAATCCTAACCCTAAATCCTAAATCACTAACCCTAAATCACTAACTCCTAACCCTAACCCTTAACCCTCACCCCCTAACCCTAACCCTCACACCCTAACCCTCACACCCTAACCCTCACACCCTAACCCTAACCCTAAACCCTAACCCCTAACCCTACCCCTAAATGCAGTCCGGGACCCTAACCCTACCACCCTAACCCTCACACCCTAACCCTCACACCCTAACCCTCACACCCTAACCCTAACCCTAAACCCTAACCCTACCCCTACCCCTAAATGCAGTCCGGGACCCTAACGCTACCACCCTAACCCTACCACCCTTACCCTAAATGCAGTGTTACTAACACTAACCCCCTCCCTTCCACACTGGGAAAGTGTCCCATATAAACCTGTAGGTACTTGGCTGAACCACTAGATGGCGGTGCAGGATTACAAATTTTAAAAAACTCCCTTTAAAAATTCAGGCACCAGAATCCAGTCAGAACAACCATTGTCAAAACAAGCGCCAATCCCAAGGTGCTTCATAGGAGTGTTATATGGCAAAAAAAACTGACACCAAGCCACATAAGGAAAAATTAGGGTAGATGACCAAAAGCTTGGTCAAAGAGGTATGTATTGAGGAGCGTCTTAAACGAGGAGAGAGAGGCGGAGAGGTTTTGGCAGTGAATTCCAGAGCTTAGGACCTTGGCAGCTGAAGGTACGGCCACCAATGGATGAGCGATTAAAATCAGGAATGCTCAAGAGGGCAGAATTAGAGGAGAGCAGATATCCCGGTGAGGGGGGCGGGGGGGGTGGGGCTGGAGGAGGTTACAGAGGTAGGGAGGGGCGAGGCCATGGAGGGATTTAAAAACAAGGATGAGAATTTTTTAATTGAGGCGTTGCTTAACCGGGAGCCAATGTAGGTCAGTGAGCACAGGGGTGATGGGTAAGAGAGACTTGGTGTGAGTCAGGACACGGGCAGTCGAGTTTTGGATGACCTCAAGTTTACGTAGGGTAAAATGTGGGAGGCCGGCTAGGAGTTGGAATAGTCAAGTCTAGAGGTAACAAAGGAATGGATGAGGGTTTCAGCAGCAGATGAATTGAGGTAGGGGCGGAAACGGGCAATGTTACGGAGGTGAAAATAGGCGGTCTTAGTTATGGCGCAGATATGTGGTCGGAAGCTCATTTCAGGGTCAACTATGACACCAAGGTTGCGAACAGTCTGGTTCAGCCTCAGACAGATGTTAGGGATGGAGTTGGTGACTAGGGAACGGAGTTTGTGGTGGCGACTGAAGACAATGGCTTCGGTCTTCCCAATATTTAATTGGAGAAAATTTCTGCTCATCGGACAAGCAGTCTGACAATTTAGAAACTATGGAGGGGTTGAGAGAAGTGGTGGCGAGGTAGAGCTGGGTGTCGTCAGCGCACATGTGGAAACTAACGCTGTGTTTTCGGATGATGTTACCGAGGGGCAGCATGTAGATGAGAAATAGGAGGGGGCCAAGGATAGATCCTCGGGGGACACCAGAGGTAACGATGCAGGAGCGGGGAGAGAAGCCATTGTAGGTGATTCTCTGGCTACGATTAGATAGATAAAAATGGAACTAGGCGAATGCAGTCCCATCCAGCTAGATAACAGTGGAGAGGCTTTGGAGGAGGATGAAGTGGTCAACCATGCCAAAGGCTGCAGACAGGTCAAGAAGGACAAGAGGGGATAGTTTACCTTTGTCACAGTCACAAAGGATGTGATTTGTGACTTTGATAAGAGCCGTTGTGGCAAGGGCAGAAACCGGATTGGAGGGATTCAAGCATGGAGTTCTGGGAAAAATGGGCACAAATTTGGAAGGCAACAGCAGGTTCAAGGACTTTGGAGAGGAAAGGGAAGTTGGAGATGGGGCGGTAGTTTGCAAGAACGGAAGGGTCAAGGTTTTTTTTTTGAGAGGGGTGATGACAGCAGATCTGAGGGAGAGGTGGACAGTACCCGAGGAGAGAGAACCGTTAACAATGTCAGCTAACATAGGAGCCAGAAAAGGAAGTTGGGTGGTCAGCAGTTTGGTGGGAATAGGGTCGAGGGAGCAGGAGGTGGGCCTCATGGACAAGGTGAGTGCGGAGAGGTCATGAGGGGAGATGGGAGAGAAATTGGAGAAAGGTGTGAGTTCAGGGCTTGGGCAGGGGTGAACCTTAGAGGAAGTTTGGCCCGGTGGGCTAGGGGAAGGAAGGGAAGTCGCAGAGGCAGCTGTTCGAATGGACTGAATCTTAGAGACAAAGAAGTCCATGAGCTCCTTGCACTTGTGAGGTGGAGGAGACAGGGGAGAGGGGTTTAAGAAGGTGGTTAGAGTCATAGGGGGAGAAATTCGGTTGGTAGCACCAGCGATTAGCACCTAAAGAGCCCGAGATTTGGGGCGTTACCCAATTTTCGGGCGGGCGCAGTGAACCCAGCGCTTCCTGCCATATTGAGTAGCCTTTTAGCGCCGGCGCTAACTCTTTGCGCCCACTCGCGGGCGCAGGCAGATCATGACGTCATTTCAGTGTGCAACGCCTTTTTGGCGCCCCGGACTGGAAATTCAGTGGCGCCCCCCTCCGTTCCGCTTGGCGCTATTAGTGACAGTTGGATGGAACGTTACCAGGTCCTTCTCGGACTCGGGGGGCGCTCTTTAAAAGGGACAGCACTAGTATAAAAGCGGCAGCCATTTGGGGTGGCCATCCTGCTCGCTGCTGGAGAGAGTTGCAGACCTTCAGTTGGAGAGCGTTCTTCTCATTGAGCCAGCGGAGCCTTGGGACCTTCAGCCCTGTCCAGAACAGTTTGATCGTGAGAGATTACTGCGTCTTACTCGTCTGACATAATAATGGGAGCTGCTTTGGAGGGGAACGTCCTCCTGGCTGAACAACTGGCAAGGGCACAGAGACGGAGGGAGAGAGGGCCGGGATTGGCCAGAAGGAGGAGGGGCAATAGACGTCACCAAATCTGACCATACGCTGCCAGGGTTTTCAGGCAGCAGGTGTCATACCTTACCATGTCGGAGGAGCAGTGTCTGCAAAGGCTCAGATTCGGTAAGGATGTTGTGACTGAGCTGTGCCACCTGCTTGCTGAAGATCTGCAGCCGCGGCTACCGTGCAGGACTTCTCTGTCGGTGGCCGTCAAAGTCACTGTTGCCCTCAACTTTTTCGCCAGCGGCTCGTTTCAGTTAGCAACTGGGGACATAGCAAATATTTCACAATTTGCAGTGCATTGCTGCATCCGGCAATTGACAGCTGCCCTCTATAGAAGGAGGCGCGAATTAATCACCTTCCCTGTGGCTCTGGAGAAGCAGGGGGAGCGCGCGCAGGGCTTCGCGGCTATTGCGGACTTCCCCATGGTGCAGGGGGCCATTGATTGCACACATGTGGCTTTGCGGGCGCCATTACAGAATCCTGAGGAGTTCCGCAACCGCAAGGGGTTCCACTCCCTCAATGTGCAGCTGGTCTGTGACCACCGGCAGATGATCATGGCGGTCAAAGCACAATTCCCTGGCAGCAGCCACGACGCGTTCATCCTGCGGCAGACCTCAGTGGCTGACCTTTTTGAGGCCCCGGCTCACCCACAAGGCTGACTTCTTGGCGACAAGGGCTATCCTCTCTGCCCATGGCTCATGACCCCGCTCCGTTTGCCCAGCACCCCGGCAGAAGAGCATTACAACAACAGCCATCAGGCGACCAGGAACATTGTGGATCACACAATTGGTGTGCTGAAGCAGCGTTTCCGTTGTCTCGACCATTCGGGGGGCGCCCTACAGTACTCACCGGAGCATGTGGTGCGCATCGTCGTTGTCTGCTGCATGCTCCACAACCTGGCCATTCGACGCACCCAGCCAATGCCAGCCGACCCTCAAGGTCCAGCAGAGCAGGCAGACGAGGAGGAGGAGGAGGAGCATGCGGACGAGGAGGAGCAGGAGGAGGAGGAGGAGGAGGAAGATGGGAGGGCTCCAGGAACTGGAAGGGCCGTTCGTCAGGGGCTCATAAGGACTCGGCTCTAGGCCCCTCTGATGGAATACTGGGTGTGATTGGAACAGCGCCCTTCAGTTCGCAGTAAGCCTATGAAGGCCACCATGATTGTAAATAGTCTACAGCTACATTGTAAATAAAACATTTTCTTCATTTTCAAAAAAGTGCTTCCTTACAGCATGACAACGTAATGGCAACAGAAAGCATAACTAACAAACTAACAGGTAACTGTCTGGCAAACCGGCGAGACTAACCAAAACATAACAAACAAACACAGCAGGTGTGGATGGCCTTGAATTCGAAAAAAGACACGTCTTAGCATCTCTCTCTACTGTTGACCCCTTGATGGAGACCGACTTCTCTTACGAGGTCGGCCCCTTCCCTCCCTGCAGCTCCTCCATAATTGGACCCCAGTGGCTGCGTCAAGGCTGGGGGACGCCTGCTGAGTGTCTGGAAGCGCTGAAGCCCCTGAGGGACGGCCTGGACAACCTCTGGGCTTGGAGGGCCCGGAAGCTGGCTGCTCCAACGGGGCATGGCTGGAAGCAGTCTGCCGTGCAGGTGGTGGCAGCTGCACTGCTGACGTTCCAGCGGTGGCATCAGGACTGCTCACATGCCGAGAGAGGGCACCGTGGTTGGCCGACACACTGGCACTCTGACGGGGCCGCACCGGATCATCCGCCACAATCGACTGCTCCACAGATTCATGGCCTGCTGTGGTGCTGCAAGGGCCCGGGGTGATCCTGCCTGATGCAGCTAGGGTGGCAGCAGTGAGTGTTCGCGTGGCCTCAATTTGCGTGTGGACGAGGCCAGCAAGTGACTGCGTGGCAGCAGTGAGGACCTGCGTGGCAGGTGCCAGTGCTTCAGAGAAGCCCTGGACAGTCCTTTCCACTGCTTCGGACAAGGCCGGAACAGTCCTTTCCACTGCCTCGGACAAGCCCTGGACAGACCTTTCCATTGCTGCCCCGAAGCCCTGGACAGACCTTTCCATTGCTGCCCCGAAGCCCTGGACAGTCCTTTCCATTGCTGCCCCAAAGTCCAGCACACTCTTTGCCAGTGTGTCAATCGACTCAGGCATCCTCCCCACTGCAGCCATAAGTTCAGTGTGCCTGAGCCGGGCCTGGGCGCTCATATCGGCAAGGCTACGCACCTCCTCTGCACTCTGTGCAGCAGTCATCATGGCCTGCCTCGCCCTCTGGGGAGACGGCCCCCGAACTTCCCTACCCCCCTCGCGTTGCTGCAGCCCGCTGGTTCCTGCAACTGGCTCCTCATCAGAGCCCCCCCCCCTCCCCTCCAGGGAACTACTATCCCCAGTCTCCAGATGCGTTGGCTCCCCTGAGGCTGGCACGGATGGTCCGGCTTCCTCCTGATCGTCGCCTCCGGAGGCACTTGTTAAATCTGGATATCTTTAGGTAGTGGTCCTTCAAATAATCGACAGAGGCTGCAGAGAACAATCAACAGGTGTTTACTGGATGAGGGTTGCTCTAAAACTAAACAGTACAGATCCCTACTCAGGGTTATATACAGGTGTGGTCACTGCCGGTACTGCAGTATACAGGAGCTGTAAAAAGTAGTTCTCCCCTGAAAGGTACATACACTACAATTCCTCCCCTTTTAGATTAACAGTACCATAACATTCATTTAACAATTAACACTTTTAACATGCAACATTAACTGAATATAGTCCATTTATAAATTCAGTCTTGGGGCGGCTTCCTGATCCTTTCTGGATAGCGCCTTTCCCGAGTGTCTTGCTCTTGGTGCGGAGGCGATTCTGGCCCCCTGTCGTTGGTTGGTTCATCAGCTTCCGATGCTACTGTTCCTGGGGTAGAGGCTACCTGTATGTCGGGTTCATTACCAGGTACGCGAGACATGGGGTTGACTCGTTCCTGTGACGCTAGGATCTGGTCGACATGGCGTCTCACAATGTTCTCCCCAACACCCACTGTGTACATTAGTGGCCCCTGCCGTGTGCATATCGTTCCTGGTTGCCATTTCTCTGTTCGGTAGTCGCGGGCCAAGACTGGTTGCCCTACATTGAAGCTCCTTGTCGGCTTCTCATTGATGTGCTGGAATTGCTTATTCTCAACATTTCTTCGTACATTTGGTCTGAGCAAATCCAGACGAGATCTCAACCTTCGGTTAAAGAACATCATGGCCAGGGTCTGGTTGGTAACTGCATGTGTCGCATTTCTGTAGGCTAACAGGAAATTGTCCACCTTATGCTGCAGTGGAATGTCGTCATCGCACATAGCCCTTACTGCCTTTTTAAAGGTTTGTACGAACCTCTCAGCCAATCCATTTGTGGCTGGATGATACGGGGCGGATGTGTAATGCCTTACCCCATTCCTTTTCATAAATTTCCGAAACTCTTCGGACACAAACTGTGGTCCGTTATCAGAGCAAATCTGCTCTGGCAAGCCGTTCCTGGCAAATATGTTCCGTAGGACTGCAATCGTTTTCTCTGTGGTGGTGGAGGACATTTTGACCACCTCAGGCCATTTCGAGTGCGCATCCACGGCTATTAAAAACATTGAGTCCATGAATGGACCAGCAAATTCAATATGCACCCATTGCCATGGAGAGGAGGGCCACTCCCATGGGTGTAGAGGGGCATGTGGTGGTGCATTTTGGACCTTCTGGCATCCTGAGCAGCTCTTTGTCAGGTCCTCGATTTGCTGATCGATCCCCAGCCACCACACATAAGCCCTAGCATGGCTTTTCATTTTCACCCCTCCCAGATGGCCTTCGTGAAGCTCATTGAGCACTCTCTCCCTTAACTTGGGTGGAATCACCACTCGGGATCCACACATCAAGGTCCCCTGGCATACTGACAGCTGTTCTCTTCTGGATGAGAATGCTGGCAACAGTGAGTCGCCATGTGTTGGCCATCCCTTCACCGTCAAATCATATACCCGAGACAGTGTCGGGTCATTTCGGGTCTCCTTCTCTATATCCGCGTTAGTTACTGGCAAGCGTTCAATTATAGACGAATAAAATATTTCGACAGGGTCCACTGCTGGTGCTTCCTCCGCAGTAGGCAGTGGCAGGCGTGATAGCCCATCAGCGTTTCCATGCTGTTTCGTGCCCTTATACTCGATTTCATATTGGTTCGCCTCTAGAAAAAGGGACCATCTTTGTAGTCGTTGCGCAGTCATCACCGGAACACCCTTCTTTGGATTAAAGATGGAGACCAGTGGTTGGTGGTCAGTCAGCAAGGTGAACTTCTGCCCGTGCAGATAGTGGTTGAACTTTTTCACTCCCCACACTAGGCTGAGGGCCTCCCTGTCAATCTGGGCGTAGTTACGCTCGGCTGAGGTTAGTGACCGAGACGCAAAGGCTACTGGCCTCTCCAAGTCGTCCGGGAATTTGTACGACAGCACCGCTCCTATACCATAGGGTGATGCATCACACACCAACCGAATTGGTCGTGCTGGGTTGAAATGAGCCAACACCTCTTTTGATGTGATCAATTCTTTGCTCTTCTGGAAAGCTCGTTTACATTCGTCATTCCACTTCCATGGTACCCCCGTTTGCAGTAGGGTGTTCAGTGGGTGTAGTACTGTAGACAAATTCGGCAAGAACTTATGGTAGTAGTTCACCAGCCCGAGGAACGACCTCAGTTGTGACACATTTTCCGGTGCTGGAGCCTTGACTACTGCCTCAATCTTTTCAGGGGACTTATGTAACCCCTCTTTATCAATAACATGGCCACAATACGAGATCTGCTTCTGGAAAAACTCGCATTTGTGGCGATTAGCTCGGAGCCCATATTCCTTCAATCTAGTGAGCACCTGCTCCAGGTTGGCGAGGTGATCACTGTCATTTTCACCCGTGACCAGGATGTCATCCAAATAACACTGGGTCCCTGGAATCCCTTGCAGGATTTGATCCATTGCCCTTTGCCAAATAGCCGGAGCTGATGCTACCCCGAACACCAGCCGGTTGTATTGGTAGAGACCTTTATGAGTGTTGATCGTGAGGTACTGTTTCGAGGCTTCTTCTACCTCCATTTGCAGGTACGCCTGGGCCAGATCAATCTTAGTGAAGTGTTTTCCTCCAGATAGCGAGGCAAAAATATCTTCAATCCGCGGAAGCGGATATTGTACCGTGTGAAGGACTGGGTTCACTGTCACCTTAAAGTCCCCACAGATGCGAATCTTCTTTGGTTCCCCAGGTGTATTACTCAACGACCTCTTCATTACAGGAATGATGGGTGTAGCCCACTCGCTCCAGTCCACTTTGGACAGTACTCCAGAACGTTCCAAACCTTCCAGCTCTGCTTCGACGGCTGGGTGGATCGCATAAGGCACCGGTCTGGCCTTAAAAAACTTTGGGCTTGCATTTTCCTCTATTTTGATCGTCGCTGTTATGCCTTTTAGTGTTCCGAGTCCCTCCTGGAACACTTCTTGTGCGTCAGTTAGCATTTTTGACAGTCGTCCAGGTGTGACGTCGTCATCCTTTTTGGCATCTACCGTCAGTGCTTGTATGGCATGGCAATCTGACTGTATCTTCCGGATCCATTCACGTCCTAGTAGTGGTGGTCCCCCATCTGGCAATACATATAGGTCCATTTTTGGTGTTTCCTTGCCGTTGTATATCACGTTCACCCTTATTTTTCCTTTGGGGTAGACTTTTGCCCCGTGTACGTCTTCAAGACAATCTCTGTATCTCTCAAGGGTATATGTGAGAATAGCCGCTTGTAGTCCCTTCGGTTTATGACTGTTAGGGCTGATCCTGTGTCCAATTCCATTTTCACTTGGACTCCGTCTATCTTGAGCGTGACCCAGATAGTTTGGTGATCCTCCATTTTGATTACATTATGTAGTTTCAGACAACCCAGCTCCTTGCTTCCGGAGTCTGTGTCACTTTTCTGTTCGTCTGAACTACTCTCCGTCACATTATGTACCTTTTTGTACTTCTCCTGTGGAGATTTCTTGCTGCTGGTTTTCTTTCCCGACCTGCAGACTCTTGCTATGTGTCCTACTTCTCCACACTGTCTGCACACTTGGTCCTTAAACCAACAATCCTTATGGTCGTGTGTTGTTCTGCCGCAGCGATAACACTTCCCTGTTCCATATGACATTTCATTTGTGCCATATTCTTGCGGTCTCCGTTGTATCTCTGCAGCGCCCCGTGCGGCTGCTTTGTGTGATACTGCCATGCTGAAAGCCTTGTCCAGCGTAAGATCCTTTTCTGATAGAAGCCGTTTCTGGGTTCCTTCACTTTGAAGCCCACACACAAACTTGTCCCTTAAAGTATCTGCTACTCCCGTTCCAAACTGGTAGTGTTTCGATAGCTTGCGCAGTTCCGTTAAATACTCAGCATTACTTTTGTCTTTATGCTGGTTCCTTTTGTGGAACTTAAATCTTTCTGTTATCAGCAGCGGTGTGGGGTTTAAGTGGTCCTGTAGGATTGCCACTATGCTTTCAAAATCCTTTTCCACTGGCTTCTCTGGGGTTACTTGGTTTCGCAGTAAGCCATACGTTTTTGCACCCATGAAATTCAACAATACCAGTGCTTTCCTGGCATCTGGCATCTGGCATCTGGCATCTGATTTGCCTTGCAGTACACCTCTATGCGCTCTATATATGTCACCCAATCTTCGACTTCATTGTCGAACGCTGTGACACTGCCACTCTTCGGCATCCCTGGGTGTGGTTAGACTGGCTAAAAATGGCGTCTCCCGCGCTTTCCTTTCTTCCCGCGCTCTCCCTTCTTCTCCACTGGCTCAAAATGGCATATTCCCGCGCTCTCCCTTCTTTTCTTCGCCCGCGGACGCTGCTCAGCCCTTGAACACCGGCCGCGCTCTGCGCGTTTTCCCCTCTCTCTTCGGCGCCGCTCGGTCTTCAACCCCGGCTGCGCCCTGTGCTCTTTACCCTCTCTCATTGATGCCGCTCGGTCTTCAACCCCAACTGCGCCCTGTGCGCTTTACCCTCTCTCTTACCTGTCGACGCTGCTCGGCCTTTTTCTGTGCCATCGGTCGGCTCCCGCCGCCGCTGTCCGGGAAGGGTCTGCGCCGTACCTGCTGCCAGCCCGCTGCGCTGGATCGTCGCAGCTGGAGAACCAAGCCCAGCTCTCTACAGCCTCCTCTGCGATGCTCAAGTTCTCCCTGGATGGTCGACGCCCGCACTGGTGGAATCAGTCTTCTTCTTCAGAGTTGCAGGTAGGTTCGAAACGACTCGTCGCCAATGTTAAATCTGGATATCTTTAGGTCATGTGTCCTTCAAATAATTGACAGAGGCTGCAGATAACAATCAACAGGTGTTTACTGGATGAGGGTTGCTCTAAAACTAAGCAGTACAGATCCCTACTCAGGGTTATATACAGGTGTGGTCACTGCTGGTACTACAGTATACAGGAGCTGTAAAAAGTAGTTCTCCCCTTAAAGGTACATACACTACAGCACTGGCACTGGCAGCTTGAGGGGCCGGCTCCTGAGCTGGTGATGCAGCATCTGAAAGCAGGGAGGTTGAAGAGTGGCTTTAGCAAAAGGACAGCTTGGCAGCAAGGGATGCAAGAGTGCGGCAATGCTATGACATGGGTCCACAGTGAGAAAGCATGCTGGCGGGGGGAACAAGTGGAAGGAGACAGCTGTAAAAGGTGAGAACCTTACCATCGCTGTCGACAATGGGGTCGGCAGCTGCAGTGGTGACAGGACCACTCAGACGCCCTCCAACAATCTGGTGGACTCTCTCCTCGAGATCCGTCAGAGTCTGCAGTTGAGGACGACCTCCTCTGGTGCGAAGCTGGTCCTTGCGGTTCCTCGCCAGCTTGGCCTGCAGGGGAAAGGACGGGAAGTGATGTTACATGATGCCCTGAGTTATCATCTCATGCCCCCCATGGTGGAAGAGCCCTTACATGATGCCCTGAGTTATCATCTCATGCCCCCCATGGTGGAAGAGCCCTTACATGATGCCCTGAGTTATCATCTCATGCCCCCCATGGTGGAAGAGCCCTTACATAATGCCCTGAGTTATCATCTCATGCCCCCCATGGTGGAAGAGCCCTTACATGATGCCCTGAGTTATCATCTCATGCCCCCCCATGGTGGAAGAGCCCTTACATGATGCCCTAAGTCAAATGTGCATGTGTGTGCCCAGGAAGGGCCATGGGTGCTTGCTGACAGATGGCCATTGGGGCATATCGCACCCTGTAGCCATAAAGTCAGGTGCAAATGGAGGGATGCAGAAGTTTGCATAAACACCACTCACCCTCACGACCCGAGTGAGGACGTTGAATTTCTTCCTGCACTGCACAGGGCTCCTGGTCGCCATGCTGCTGGAGTTGACCCTCTGACAAACATCCCTCCAAGCTCATCGGTAGTCCTTATGATTAGGCCTCCTGCCATTGTCGGGGTAGAGTACACCTCGCCGGCGCTCCACTGCGGCCACCAATTCCTCCAGAGCCTCATTGGTGAAGCACTCTGCTCTCTGCCTCACCCTCTCCATCTGCTCCAAGTTTTTTGCGCCAGAGAAGGGCCTGCTCCGATTTTCAGGCCTACAAGGCGCACAGTGTGGATGCTGGAGCTGACTGGCCCACCCCTTTAAGAGCTGGCCGGCGCCTGGAAGTCTCGTGGTCATCGGTAATTGAGAGCACCTGCGCTGCGCCCGCCCGCCCCGATATTGGGTTGCGCCGGCATGTTAGCGCCTTAGGAGTCCCGTGTAACATAAGAACATAAGAACATAAGAACATAAGAAATAGAAGCAGGAGTAGGCCAACCGGCCCCTCGAGCCTGCTCCGCCATTCAATAAGATCATGGCTGATCTGATCCTAACCGCCAATCCACTATCACAGAACCATCTCCTGAATCTAACAGAATTAGACACACGAAATAGGAGCAGGATCAGGCTACACGGCCCCTGGGCCCGCTCCGCTACCCACAGGGCCATGACCGATCCGAACCTAGACTCATGTCCAAATTCCTGCCCGCTCCCCGTAACCCTTAATTCCCTTTACTTCTAGGAAACTGTCTATTTCTGTTTTAAATTTATGTAATGATGTAGCTTCTACAGCTTTTTGGGGCAGCATATTCCATGGACCTACCACCCTCTGAGTGAAGTAGTTCCTCCTCATCTCAGTTTTGAAAGAGCAGCCCCTTATTCTAAGACTATGCCCCCTAGTTCTAGTTTCACCCATCATCGGGAACATCTTCCCCGCATCCACCCGATCCAACCCCTTCACAATCTTATATGTTTCAATAAGATCGCCTGAACTCGCGCCTCAATCACCTTTAGGGGCGCTGCAACCCAATATCGCGTGAGGTGGCGATAAGTTACGTCTGGCTTTAAATTTGCACAGCGCCAAATCTAATGCCCCAAGCGGGGCTATACCCAATTTCTAGGCCATAGAGTCATAACCGCACAGAAGGACGCCATTCGGCCCATTGAGTCCGTGCCGGCTCTCTGTAGAGCAATCCAGCCTGTTCCATTCCCCTGCTCTATCCCCGTAGCCCTGCAAGTTTATTTCCCTCAAGTGCCTATCCAGTCTCCCCTTGAAAACATTGAGTCTCTCCGCTTCCACCACTTCCGGCGGCAGCGAGTTCCAGGTCCTCACCACTCGTTGCATAAAAAAGTTTTCCCTAACATTCCCCCCTGTATCTCTTGCCCAAAACCTTAAATCTGCGTCCCCTAGTCCTTGTACCATCAACTAGTGGGAACAGTCTTTCCCCGGCTAGCCTATCTAAACCCGTCATAATCTTGTAGCTCTATCAAATAACCCCTCAACCTCCTTTGCTCTAATGAAAACAAATCCAGCTTCTCCAACCTGTCCTTGTAGCTAAAATCCTCCATCCCTGGAACCATTCTAGTAAATCTCCTCTGCACCCTCTCAAGGGCCTTCACATCCTTCCTAAAGTGTGGTGACCAGAACTGGACACAATACTCCAGTTGTGGCCTAACCAGCGCTTTATAAAGGTTCAGCATAACTTCTCTACTTTTGTAGTCAATACCTCTATTTATGAAACCTAAGATCCCATATGCTTTGCTAACCATTCTCTCAATATGTCCTGTCACCTTTAGGGACCTATACACGTTAACTCCCAGGTCCCTCTGTCCCTGCATACTCTTTAAAACTGTGCATATTGCCTCTCGCTGTTCCTTCTGCCAAAATGCATCACCTCACACTTCTCTGTATTAAATTCCATCTGCCACTTGTCTGCCCATTCTGCTAGCCTTTCTATGTCCTGTTGCAGTCGATTGGTATCATCCTCAGTTTGCCACACCCCCAAGTTTGGTGTCATCGGCAAATTTAGAAATTCTACTTTGCATTCCAATATCCAGGTCATTTATATATCAAAAAAAGCAGTGGCCCTAGCACTGACCCTTGGGGAACACTACTGTCTACCATCCTCCAGTCTGAAAAACAGCCATTTACCACAACTCGCTGTTTTCTGTCCTTAAGCCAATTCCTTATCCAAGATGCCACTGATACACCTATTCCATGAGCCTCAATTTTGTTAACCAGCCTTCTATGTGGTACTTTGTCAAACGCCTTCCGAAAATCCATGTAGACAACATCCATTGCATTCCCTTCATCAATCCTCTGTTACTTCATCAAAAAATTCAATTAGATTAGTCAAGCACGATCTGCCTTTTACAAATCCGTGTTGGCTCTCCTTAATTAGCTTAAACATTTCCAAGTGCCGGTTAATGTTTTCCTTGATTATTGTTTCTGAAACTTTACCCGCCACTGATATTAAACTGACCAGCCTGTAGTTACTGGGATTGTTCTTACACCCTTTCTTGAACATTGCTAAGGGAATTGGGGGAGGAGATAGCGTCACATTTGCCACTTTCGAATCCTCAGGCACTTCCCCCGCATCTAGAGAAGATTCAAAAATTATGGCAAGCCCTTCCGCTATCTCCTCCCCCAATTCCCTTAGCAATCTGGGATACAAGCCATCTGGACCAGGTGACTTATTGACTCTAAGCATACCCAGCCTTTCTAGTACATCCTGTCTATCAATTTTCACCCCTTCCATTGCTTCTACCTTTTCCACTTCTACCGATATTTTGTCAGCATCCACCTCTTTAGTAAACACCGATACAAAGTACTCATTGAGTGTTCTAGCCTTGCCCTGCCTCTCTAAGCATATATCACCTTCTTTGTCTCTAATAGGCCCCACCCCACCTCTCACTATCCGCTTATTGTTTACATGGAAGATTTTTGGGTTCCCTTTTATGTTAACCACCATTCTACTCTCATATTCTCTCTTTGCCAATCTTAGTTTCATCTTTACTTCCCCTCTCAACTTATTGTATTTGGTCTGGTTCTCCCTTGAAGAATTCACCTGACATACATCATGCAACCTCTTTTTTTGTTTCATCATCTTCTCTATCTTCCTCATCATCCAAGGAACCCTTGCTTTGGTTCCCTTACCCTTCCCTCTTGTTGGAATGTACCTAGTCTGCACTTGGAACATCTCCTCCTTAAAGATCATTGTTCGATTACAGTTTTTCCTGTCAGTCTTGGTTCCATTTTACCCTGGCTAGATCCTTTCACATCCCACTGTAGTTAGCCCTATTCCAGTTTAGAAGTTCTGCTCTAGATTGTTCCTTGCTCCTCTCCATTGCTAATCTAAATCTTATGATATGATGATCACTCGAGCCCAAGTGTTCTCCCACAGACGCTTGGTCGACCTGGCCCACCTCATTCCCCAGCACCAGATCCAGCAATGCCTCCTTCCTCATTGGGCCAAGAACATAATGGTCAAGGAAACTCTCCTGAGCACATTTCAAAAATTCCTCCCCCTCCATTCCCTTTACCCTAGCATTATTCCAATCGATATTTGGGTAATTAAAGTCCCCCAATATCACCACTCTATAGCTCTTGCATATCTCTGCGATTTCCCAGCAGATTTGCTCCTCTACCTCCCTCTCACTATTTGGAGGCCTATAGAATACCCCCAATAGCGTGATCATACCCTTTTTGCTCCTCAACTCTAACCAAATGGACTCTGTCCTTGTCCCCTCAAGAACATTCTCCCTTTCTAACACTACAATAGAAGCTGGGCATTATCTTGGAATTCCAGGATAATCCTAGAATAGTGAGCAGTTTTGGCAGATGAGAGCAGGACCCGATAATGCTTTATGTGGTCCAGCCAGATCTGGTGATGAATGGCTAAACCAGTTGTCCGCCATATCCGTTCAAGTCTGCGTCCCATGGACTTAAGGGAGTGAAGATGAGGGCCGTACCAGGGGGAATGGCCAGGGTGAGAGAGAGTAATTCTTTTAATAGGGGCTGGGGCATCAAAGGTGGTGGTGAGGGTGTGGTTAAGAACATAAGAAATAGGAGCAGGAGTAGGCCAATCGGCCCCTCGAGCCTGCTCCACCATTCAATAAGATCATGGCTGATCTGATCCTAACCTCAAATCTTCTATCACTCTCCATCCCACCCGAACCCATGTGATCTCCCGGGAGAGGCGAAAAACCAGGTAAAAAACCCATTGGCCAATCTGGGAGAAAAAATCTGGGAAATTCCTCTCCGACCCATCTAGACGATCAAAACTCTTCCAGGAGATCACTCTGTCCCTATATTTTCTACAGTACTTACCTTCTGTAAAGACGATCTCCACCCCAGCCAGGAGCAGGAATAAAACCATCTCCTGAAATCTAACACAGAATTAGAACACAAGAAGTAGGAGCAGAACCAGGCTACACGGCCCCTGGGCCCGCTCCACTACCCACAGGGCCATGACCATTCCGAACCTAGACTCATGTCCAATTTCCAGCCCGCTCCCTGTAACCCTTAATTCCCTTTACTTCTAGGAAACTATCTATTTCTGTTTTAAATTTATTTAATGATGTAGCTTCCACAGCTTTCTGGGGCAGCAAATTCCACAAACCTACCACCCTCTGAGTGAAGAAGTTTCTCCTCATCTCAGTTTTGAAAGAGCAGCCCCTTATTTTAAGATTATGCCCTCTAGTTCTAGTTTCACCCATCATTGGGAACATCCTCACCGCATCCACCTGATCAAGCCCCTTCACAATCTTATATGTTTCAATAAGATCGCCTCTCATTCTTCTGAACTCCAATGAGTAGAGTCCCAATCTACTCAACCTCTCCTCATATGACCACCCCCTCATCCCCGGGATTAACTGAGTGAACCTTCTTTGTACTGACTCGAGAGCAAGTATGTCTTTTCTTAAGTATGGACACCAAAACTGTATGCAGTATTCCAGGTGCGGTCTCACCAATACCTTGTATAACTGCAGCAATACCTCCCTGTTTTTATATTCTATCCCCCTAGCAATAAAAGCCAACATTCCATTGGCCTTCTTGATCACTTGCTGCACCTGCATACTAACTTTTTGAGTTTCGTGCACCAGGACCCCCAGATCCCTTTGTACTACAGTACTTTCCAGTTTCTTGCCATTAAGATAATAACTTGCTCTATGATTTTTCCTGCCAAAGTGCATAACCTCACACTTTCCAGTATTGTATTCCATCTGCCAAATCTCTGCCCACTTACTTAGCCTGTCTATGTCACTTTGCAGGTTTTTTATGTCCTCCTCACTCACTACTTTCCCTCCCATCTTTGTATCATCTGCAAACTTTGATTTGTTACACTCGGTCCCTTCCTCCAAATCGTTAATATAGATTGTAGAGAGTTGGGGACCCAGCACTGACCCCTGCGGAACACCACTAGTTACTGATTGCCAGTCTGAGAATGAACCATTTATCCCAACTCTCTGCTTTCTGTTAGAGAGCCAATTCTCCACCCACGCCAGAATATTACCCCAATCCCGTGATTTTTTATCTTGAGCAATAATCTTTTGTGTGGCACCTTGTCAAATGCCTTTTGGAAGTCTAAATACACTACGTCCACTGGTTCTCCTTTATCCACCCTGTATGTTACTTCCTCAAAGAACTCAAGCAAATTTGTCAAACATGACTTCCCCTTCATGAAACCATGTTGAGTTTGTCCTATTAAATTATGTTTATCCAAATGTCCTGTTACTGTCTCCTTAATAATGGACTTAATAATGACCAGATTGTCATGGTGAATGGAAGGTCAAAGGCCGGACAGCTGGGATTTCATAAGTGCAGTTGTAAGAGAGTTGGGAGAGAGTTTTTTCCAGGGGCAGACACTGAAGTAGGGTGGGGGGAGGGGTGAAGGAGATGTGGGTGGACAGTCATACAAGGAAGTGGTCAGAGATGGCCCTATCTGCGATTGACATGATGGGAGAAGTGAGGCCATGAGAGATGGCAAGGTTGAGGGGATGGCCGTGAATATGGGTTGGGGAGTTTACATGGAGGAAGAGATTAAGGAAGCTAGTGAACTCAGGGGAGAGAGAGCATGATGAATTGAGATGGAGGTTGAAATCACCGAGGATGAGAAGTCACTCGGTGCAGAGGCTAAGGGAGGAAAGCAGAGAAGATATCTCGGTGATAAAATTTTTATGGTACTTGGATGAGCGGTAGAGAACGAGAACTTTAAATGAGAGGCGAGAGGCGTGGAACATGGTGAGATAGAGTCATAGAGTTATACAGCACAGAAAGAGGCCCTTCGGCCCATCGCGTCCGCACCGGCCATCAAGCCCTGTCTAATCTAATCCCATTTTCCAGCATTTGGTCCGTAGCCTTGTATGCTATGGCATTTCAAGTGCTCATCCAAATGCTTCTTGAATGTTGTGAGGGTTCCTGCCTCTACCACCCTTTCAGGCAGTGAGTTCCAGATTCCAACCAACCTCTGGGTGAAAAAGTTTTTCCTCAAATCCCCTCTAAACCTCCTGCCCCTTACCTTGAATCTGTGCCCCCTTGTTATTGACCCCTCTACTAAGGGGAAAAGTTCCTTTCTATCTACCCTATCTATGCCCCTCATAATTTTGTACACCTCAATCAGGTCCCCCCTCAGCCTTCTCTGCTCCAAGGAAAACAACCCCAGCCTGTCCAGTCTTTCTTCATAGCTGAAGCGCTCCAGCCCAGGTAACATCCTGGTAAATCTCCTCTGCACCCTCTCCAAAGCAATCACATCCTTCCTATAGTGTGGCGACCAGAACTGCACACAGTACTCCAGCTGTGGTCTTACCAGCGTTTTGTACAGCTCCATCATAACCTCCCTGCTCTTATATTCTATGCCTCGGCTAATGAAGGCAAGTATCCCATATGCCTTTTTAACCACCTTATCCACCTGTTCTGCTGCCTTCAGGGATCTATGTACATGCACACCAAGGTCCCTCTGATCCTCTGTCTTTCCTAGGGTCTTACCATTCATTGTGTATTCCCTTGCCTTGTTAGTCCATCCAAAATGCATCACCTCACACTTTTCAGGGTTAAATTCCATTTGCCACTGTTCCGCCCATCTGACCAACCCATCTATATTGTCCTGTAGCCTGAGGCTTCCTTCCTCGCTATTTACCACCCCACCAATTTTCGTGTCATCTGCGAACTTACTGATCATACCTTTTACATTCACATCCAAATCATTAATGTAGACCACAAACAGCAAGGGACCCAGCACCGATCCCTGCAGTACCCCACTGGACACAGGCTTCCAGTCACAAAAACAACCTTCCACCATCACTCTCTGCCTTCTGCCACTAAGCCAGTTTTGGATCCAATGTGCCAAGGCACCCTGGATCCCATGGGCTCTTACCTTCCTGACCAGTCTCCTATGTGGGACTTTATCAAAAGCCTTACTGAAATCCATGTAAACCACATCCACTGCACTACCCTCATCCACACACCTAGTCACCCCCTCGAAAAATTCAATCAAATTGGTCAGACATGATCTTCCCTTGACAAAGCCATGCTGGCTATCCCTAATTAATCCTTGCCTCTCCAAGTGGAGACTAATTCTGTCCCTCAGAAGTTTTTCCAATAATTTCCCTACCACTGATGTTAGGCTCACTGGCCTGTAATTCTCTGGTTTATCCCTACTACCCTTCTTGAATAATGGTACTACGTTAGCTGTTCTCCAGTCCTCTGGCACATCCCCTGTGGCCAGAGAGGTTCTGAAAATTTGTGTCAGAGCCCCTGCAATCTCCTCCTTTGCCTCACATAGTAGCCTGGGATACATCTCGTCCGGGCCTGGGGATTTATCCACTTTTAAGCCTGCTAAAACCGCTAGTACCTCCTCCCTCTCGATGCTAATATGTTCAAGTATATCACAGTCCCTGCCCGATTTCTATGTCCACATCGTCCTTCTCCATAGTAAACACAGATGCAAAAATTCATTTAAAACCCCACCTACATCTTCTGGCTCTACACACAGCTTGCCACTTTGGTCCCTAATGGGCCCTACTCTTTCCCTAGTTATCCTCTTGCCCTTAATATACTTATAAAACACCTTAGGATTTTCCTTTATTTTGCTCACCAGTGTTATTTCATGGCCACTCCTCGCTCTCCTAATTTCTTTTTTAAGTATCCCCCTGCACTTTTTATACTCCTCTAGGGCTTCCTCTCTCTTTAGTCCTTTGTATCTGCCAAAAGCCCCCCTTTTTTTCCTAATCCATTCTCGTATATCTCTTGACATCCAAGGTTCCCTGGGCTTGTTGGTCCCACCCTTGACCTTTACGGGAACATGTTGCCATTGTACTCTCTCAATTTCCTTTCTGAAAGACTCCCATTGCTCCGATGTGGATTTTCCTTCAAGTAGCTGATCCCAGTCCACATTGCCCAGATCCTGCCTTATCATATTAAAATCAGCCTTCCCCCAATTTAGAACCTTTATTTCCGGTCCATCCTTGTCCTTTTCCATGACTACCTTAAATCTCACCGAATTATGGTCACTGTCACCAAAGTGCTCACCTACTAACACTTCTACCACTTGCCCGGCCACATTCCCTAGAATTAGGTCCAGTACCGCCCCCTCTCTTGTAGGACTTTCTACATGCTGGCTCAAAAAGCTCTCCTGGATGCACTTTAAGAATTCTGCACCCTCTAAGATGTTCAAAGGAGGAGAAAGTGCCGGAGGAGTAGGGGGACAGACCAAAGTATGATTTGGTGTTGAGAGCCACACCACCACCACGGTGGTCTGGGTGGGGCAAGTGGTGGAAGGTATAGCCAGGTGAGGAGGCGTCATTTAAGGGTAAGGTGTCATCACCTCTCAGCCAAGTTTCCGTCAGGGCCATGGTGTCGATGCAATCATCTACGATAAGCTCATGGATGGCAAGGGCCTTGTTCGCAAGTGAACGGGCATTCTGGAGGGAGATGCAGAGAGGGTCGGTGATGGCTGCCCCACTGCCAGCATCCACAGGGTCAGTGCTGGGAGGGGTGAGTTGGGCAGGGAGGAGATTGGCGAGATTAGCCCCCAGCGGGCACGCTGGGTGGGAAGATGGGACAGTTGGGGTTCTGCTCATGAGGAGGCAGCGACGAGTGTCACAGTGGGCCCTTCGGAGGAGAGGCACAGAGGGAAGCTGTGGGCTTACCTAAGAGGGAGTCAAGCTGGGAATGCAGCAGGAGAGGAGGAAGTTCGAAGAGTGATGAAGGGTTGGGGTAGGGATTTGGAGACGGCAGAGGAGAGATGAAAGGAGGCATGATGACAGGAGAGCACAGTCAGGGTGGGATAAAAAAAAAGAAAAAAGTGGAAATAGAAGTGAACGGCTCGGGTCTGGAGCTGCAGCCAAAATGCACACATGAATGGACACAGAGTAAAACTCAATTTATCTAGGCCTGGTTATGTACCAATTATTGGGATACATATTACCTGGTAGTAACAGGGAATAGGTTGGAGACAATAGTAGGGAGGCTAGAGTTAAAGTCAGATGCGAAGTTTGAGGTCACCGTAGATCAGAAGTGGAGGAGAAATGTGAAACCACTAGCCAGCAGCCAACAAAGCTGAAAAACCAGTAGAACGAGTTGCCCAGCTCAGCAGAGAACAGCAACAGTGGGGGAAGATGACCAAATGATTACTTTAAAACATTTTAGCAGCAGAATCAGAGACACAGCAGATGCCTTACGGTGTAATCCAAGTGTAGTCCAGTGCAGAAGCGTAGTCTTGATGTCCAGAGAAGTCCAGCAATTTGGAAAATATAGTAATCTGGGATGTTATGATTAAGGTTATCCACCAGGTGGTGCTGTAGCCAATGCTGCTGCTAAGGTCAGGGGTTGCTTCCTGTTAAGGTCAGGGGTAAGCTTCCTGCTAAGGTCAGCAAAGTTGCAATGCCTGGAAGCAGGCCTGCCTGGTTGTCTCGCAGTCGTTCAATAAAGTACTCGTCTTAATCCTCATACCTCGCCTCTTCGAGTTCCTTTTCTCACTACATGGATTTATTACATTTGGCGACGAGGTAAAACAGGACCCTGAATAAGAGAAGTCTGCCAGGACGTTTAAACAACAAAATCACGAGATGCAGTTAGCTACCCAGTTGGAAGAGAGCATGGCTGCCATGGTAGGAACGGTCTCTGTTAGATCCATGTGTTAATGGAGACACGGAATGCAGGAGTTGATTTAACAAGTGTTTACTGAACAAAGTCTGGAGGTGAACTAACTACACAAGACGCTACACAGGCTTATATACTCGAGTGGTCACTACTGGTACTACAGTATACAGGGGCTTCAAAAACATAGTTCCTCTTAAAGGTACATACACTACAATTCCTCCCCTTTTAGATAAATAGTACATAACATTTTAAGTAATCATTAAATAAAATTTTTACAAGAACAATAATATACACATTTGCTGAAGTTAATCAATTACAAATTCAGTCTCTCTGGAGGCTTCCTGACTCGGTCCGGATAATGCCTCGGTGGTGTAGTAGGTTTCGGTGGTGTAGTAGGTTCTTTTGGCAAGGTTGATTCGGCTTCAATGCCAGTGTCGGGTTCATCTGGTTCCAGTATCACCGGATCGGAGGTAGATACTATGGGTATCTCTGCTTCATCACTAGGCGTATAGAGTTGTGGTGTAGGTTGTCCTTTTTCGGATGACTCTATGATCTGGTCAGCATGGCACCTTATTATGCTTTCTCCAATGTCCACGGTATACATCAGCGGTCCTAGTCGTGTGCAAATAGTTCCAGGTTGCCATTTCTCGGTACGGTAGTCCCGGGCCAAAACTGGTTGACCTATCTGGAAAGTTCTAGTTGGCCTTTCATTCATGCTTTGAAATTGCCGGTTCTCTACGTCCCTTCTGACGTTTGGCTTGACCAAATCCAGCCGGCATCTTAGTCTTCTATTGAAAAACATCATGGCGGGGGTTTGGTTTGTAACCACATGTGTTGCATTCCTGTATGCAAACAAGAAGTTATCTACCTTATGTTGTAGATTTATGTCTTCATTACCCATGGCCTTTATGGCCTTCTTGAAGGTCTGGACAAACCTTTCAGCCAATCCATTGGTGGCGGGATGTTATGGGGCGGACGTGTAGTGCTTAACCCCATTGTTTTTTTAAGAACTTCCTGAATTCTTCGGATACAAATTGCGATCCATTATCAGAACAGATCTGTTCAGGCAGCCCATTTCTGGCGAATATGGTCCTTAATACTGTGATGGTTTTTTCCGTGGTGGTGGAGGACATCTTTATTACCTCTGGCCACTTGGAGTGTGCATCCACCGCGATTAAGAACATTGAGTCCATAAATGGACCAGCAAAGTCGATATGTACCCTTTGCCATGGAGATGAGGGCCACTCCCATGGATGTAGAGGGGCTTGTGGTGGGGCGTTTTGGACCTTCTGGCATCCTAGACAGCTCTTGGTCATTTCTTCGATGTCTCCATCGATACCTGGCCACCACACAAACGCTCTGGCTAAGTTCTTCATTTTCACTCCACCCAGATGCCCCTCGTGAAGCTCCTTTAGCACTTTATCCTTGAGTTTGGGTGGAATCACCACTCTGGATCCACACATCAAGGTTCCTCGGCACACTGACAGCTGTTCTCTTCTTTGCGAGAATGCTGGCAACAGTGGTTCGCCATGTGCTGGCCATCCCTTCACCGTTAAATCGTAGACTCGTGAGAGAGTCGGGTCATTTCGCGTTTCCTTTTCAATGGTAGAATTTGTCACCGGTAGACATTCCACTATGGTCGAGTGGAACATCTCCACTGGGTCCACTGTGGGCGCCTCTTCCACCGTTGGCAACGGTAGGCGCGATAACCCGTCAGCATTCCCATGCTGTTTTGTTCCTTTGTATTCTATGTCATATTGGTGTGCCCCTAGGAAAAGGGACCACCTCTGTAGCCTTTGCGCTGTCATAATGGGAACGCCCTTTTTAGGGTTGAATATGGAGATGAGGGGTTGATGGTCAGTCAACAAGGTAAATTTTTGTCCGTGTAGGTAATGGTTGAATTTCTTCACCCCCCACACCAGGCTGAGTGCCTCCCTGTCGATCTGGGCATAGTTACGCTCAGCTGAGTTCAATGAGCGTGACGCAAAAGCTATCGGCCACTCTGAGCCATCAGGGAATCTATGCGATAATACCGCTCCCACGCCGTAAGGGGATGCATCGCACGCCAGTCTGATTGGCAGTGATGGGTTGTAATGAGCCAACACTTCCCTGGACGTGATCAAGCCTTTGCATTTATGGAAGGCACGTTTACAGTCTTCGCTCCATTTACAAACTACTCCCGTTTGTAGCAGTGCGTTAAGCGGGTGCAGAACCGTCGACAAGTTTGGTAAAAATTTATGATAGTAATTTACTAATCCCAGGAACGACCTTAATTGTGAGACATTTTCAGGCGCTGGGGCCTTTACGACCGCTTCAATTTTTTCAGGTGACTTATGCAACCCTTCTTCGTTAATGACATGGCCACAATATGATATTTGTTTCTGGAAAAATTCGCACTTGGGGCGATTTGCTCGTAGGCCCCGTTCTCTCAGCCTCGTGAGCACCTGCTCCAAGTTGGCAAGGTGCTCGTTGTTGTTTTCTCCTGTTACAAGGATGTCGTCTAGGTAGCATTGAGTCCCCGGAATCCCTTGGAGGGCTTGCTCCATAGCTCTTTGCCAGATAGCTGGAGCTGATGCTACTCCGAAAACCAGTCGATTGTACTGGTACAGGCCTTTGTGTGTATTAATCGTGAGATATTTTTTAGAGGCTTCTTCAACCTCCATCTGTAGATATGCCTGTGCTAAGTCAATTTTGGTGAAACATTTCCCTCCGGTTAGTGAGGCGAAAATATCTTCTATCCTCGGAAGAGGATACTGTACGGTGTGAAGAACCGGGTTTACAGTCACCTTGAAGTCCCCACAGATGCAAACTTTTCTCTGTTCTTCAGATTTATCATTATTCAACGTTTTCTTCATGACCAGGACGATGGGTGTTGCCCACTCGCTCCAATCTACCTTGGATAACACGCCTGCTTTTTCCAAATTCTCCAGCTCTGCCTCGACGGCTGGACGAATTGCGTATGGTACTGGCCTTGCCTTAAAAAACTTGGGAATTGCCACATCTTCCACTTTTATTGAGGCGGTGGCGCCTTTCAGGGTTCCTAGTTCCTGTTGAAACACTTCTTTGGCGTTAGCCAAGATTTCTTTTAATCGTCCAGGTATGACGTCATCATCATTTTTTTTCTTACTGGTCACCGTCAGTGCCTGAATGGAGTGCCAGTCTAAACGTATCTTTCTGATCCATTCACGTCCCAACAACGGTGGACCACCATCTTGCAGAACGTATAAATACAACTTCTGTATTTCCTTGCCGTTGTATACAACAGGCACCCTTATTTTCCCTCTGGGGTATACTTTCTGCCCCGTATATGTCTTCAAGATAATGGATGTGTCTTTCAAAGGTATATGCGGAAATAGCCGCTCGTAATCCCGTCGACTCATGACGGTCAGAGCTGATCCTGTATCTAGCTCCATTTTGACTGGGGACCCCGCTATCGTGAGGGTAACCCAAATGGTCTGGTAATCTTCTTTGGCAATTACATTATGTAATTTGAGACAGCTTAGTCTCGTTTCCGGAGTCGCTATCGCTCTTCTGGTCTTCGGAGCTACTGTCCATCATCATTTGTACCTTTCTGTACTTTTCCTTATTGACCTTTTTACTGTCAGCGGATTTCTTTCCAGATCTGCATACACGTGCAATGTGTCCCATCTTTCCGCATTGCCTGCATGCTTTGTCCTTGAACCAGCAGTCCTTCTGGTCATGGGTGGATCTGCCGCAGCGATAACATCTCTCGAAACCCCGTGTCATTTCATGGGTGCCGAAGTCCTGTGGCTTTTGCTGTATCTCTGCAGCTCCTCTTGCTGCTGCTTCGTATGATACAGCCACACTGAAAGCCTTGTCAAATCTTTCTCAGAAAGTAGTCTTTCCTGTGTTCCTTCGCTTAGGAGACCGCAGACAAATTTGTCTCATAGAGAATCTGCCAGTCCTGCCCCGAATTGGCAGTGCTTTGACAGCTTTCGTAATTCGGTGAGGTAATCAGCGTTACTTTCATTCTTGTGCTGATTCCTCCTGAAGAATTTGAATCGTTCCACTATCAGCAGCGGTGTTGGGTTTAAGTGCTCTTATAAGGTATCAACAATCTCCTTAAAATTCTTGTCCATCGGTTTGGCTGGAGTGATCAAGTTTCGTAACAACCCGTATGTCCTTGCGCCCATCTGATTTAGAAGTACCGATGCCTTTTTATCATCCGCTACTTCATTTGCCTTGCAATATACCTCCACTCTTTCCACATATGTGGTCCAATCTTCTATATCACTATCGAAAGCAGTAATGTTGCCAGTCTTCGGCATCTTGAAAATCTAAAATGGCGCTTCCCGCGCTTTTCCTCCGCCCCCGATGGATCAAAATGGCGCCTCCCGCGCTTTTCTTTCTTCCCCGCCGAGTTGAGATGGCGCCTCCCACGCTTTCCCGCTGCTGCCGCTGCTGCCAACGCTGTTCTCTGCGGTTCCCGTTGCGACCTGCAGTTTTTCGCGGTATTTCTATTTTTTTAAATATATCGCTTCAATAGTTTCTCCGTTACTTGGAGAACCGTTCCCGTCGTGGAGCAAACCCTCTGGGACTTTCCCCTCCCTCTGCTCGGTCCGAACGCCGACCTGCTTTGCAGCACCGGATGCGCCCTGAGTGCTCCACCCTCTCTCTCTCTTTGCTTCTGCTTCCCGACTTGCTGCCCGGCCCCGTTGCAGAGCCACCCGATCGAGCTCTAGCCTGCCGCAGCCCAGGAAGGATCAGTGCACTACTTGCCACCAGCCCGTTTAGCTGGGGAAACCACAGACTGGAGACCAAGCCTGGCCCTCGTTTTCGAGTTTCTTCGAGTTATTTATTTATTTATTTATTTTTGCTTCTGGCTTCGACCTTCGTCTGAGGAATCGATCCCCTTGAGGTGCTGCCGAATTGCAGGTAAGTTCGTTTCTAACTCGCCGCCACTGTTAGATCCGTGTGTTAATGGAGACACGGAATGCAGGAGTTGATTTAACAAGTGTTTACTGAACAAAGTCTGGAGGTGAACTAACTACACAAGACGCTACACAGGCTTATATACCCGAGTGGTCACTACTGGTACTACAGTATACAGGGGCTTCAAAAACATAGTTCCTCTTAAAGGTACATACACTACAGTCTCCGCTTTTGATATTCAAGCACAAACTTGGGAGGAATACTGTGAAGTGTTGGGTTATTTTTTCGAAGCAAATGAAATAAATGATGCCGGAAAAAGGAAAGCCATTTTGCTTAGTTCAGTGGGAAGCCAAACCCACAGTTTGATGAAGAACCTGCTCAGTCCTGAAAAGCCTGGAGACAAATCATTTGTTGAATTAGTGGCTGTGCTAAAAGAACATTTCAACCCTAAGCCTAGTGAGATTGTACAGCGGTTCAAGTTTAATTCAAGGAACAGGAAAGAGGAAGAGAGTGTAATGGACTATGTAGCGGTGTTGCGTAAATTGGCACAAGATTGCAATTATGGGAACAACCTGAAGGAAATGCTGAGAGATAGGCTAGTTTGCGGAATAATGGACGACCGAATGCAGCGCAGATTATTATCCGAGACTGGGCTTACTTATGAAAAAGCATTGGAACTTGCTCAAGCCATAGAGACAGCGAACCGAGATGTAAAAGAAATACAGGGTTCGGACAGGGCTAATGCTATGCAAGTTGCAGGTCAGGTTGTTGTGCACAAGTTGAACATGCGTCAGAAACCACAACGTGAGCATGTGAAGGCATGTTAAAGATGAAAAGACGATCACCTGGCGAGTGAATGCCGGTTTCTGGAGGAAAAGTGCTACAAGTGTGGGAAACAAGGACACATAAAACGAGCTTGCAGGGCGAAATCACCTGTGGAGGAATCCAAACCAAAAGGGGGAGGACAGCAAAACCAAGGGAGAGAAGTGAAAAAACATGGAGCACACCACATCAGCGGGGAAGCTGAGGAAGAAGAGGACATGTTCATAATGTATGGCATGTTGGAGAACATTCCAAAAGTGGCTCCTATCACATTGCAACTGACAGTAAATGACTCTAAGGTGAACTTTGAAGTGGATACAGGGTGCGGCGTGACCATAATGAACAAGGCAGAGTACTCAAAATTGTGGAACTGTGCAAAAGTTCCAGAGTTAAAGCCTTGCTCCCTGCATCTTAAAACATATACAGGTGAACGAGTAGCGACATTAGGTACACCTAAGGTAACTGTGCAACACAGGGACACAGTGGAACAGCTACCTGTAGTTATAGTATCGGGTACCGGACCAAACCTGTTAGGTCGGGGCTGGATAAAAGAACTTAAATTAGACTGGGGAGCAGTACATTAAATAGATGCAGGCAAACAGTTGACTTTGCAAGAAGTGTTGAGTGAACATGAGAATGTGTTCAAGGAGGAACTTGGCACATTTAATGGCCCCCCAGCTAAGATTTATGTAGACAAGGAGGCACCGTCAAGGTTTTTAAAACAACGACCTGTGCCTTATGCCATGAAGCCAAAGGTAGAGGCTGAGCTTGACCGTCTATTGAGAGAGAACATACTGGAGCCAGTGAAATGTTCGGAATGGGCAGCTCCCATAGCACCTATTTTAAAACCGGACAATTCGGTAAGACTCTGTGGAGACTATAAATTGACAGTCAATCGGGTGTCCAAACTAGAGCAGTATCCTATTCCCAAAACAGAGGATCTCTTTGAAAACCTGGCTGGAGGAAAGAAATTCACAAAGTTGGATATGAGTCATGCCTACTTGCAGATTACACTGGATGACAAATCAAAGAAGTATGTCACCATAAATACACACAAGGGCTTGTTTACATATAATCGCTTACCGTTTGGTGTCTCATCTAGTCCAGCTATCTTCCAGAGGACAATCGAAGGTGTACTGCAAGGGATTCCACATGTTTCCATCTATCTGGATGACATTCTGGTGACGGGAAGAACCGACCAGGAGCATCTGAGCACTCTGAGAAAGGTACTACAGAGATTGGAGAGGGCAGGGTTCCGGCTCAAGAGGAGTAAGTGCACTTTCCTGGGGAATGAGGCAGTGTTCCTGGGACACAGAGTGGATGCCACCGGGCTCCATCCACTCAAGGAGAAGGTACAAGCACTGCAGGACACCCCTGCTCCTACAAATGTGGCTGAGTTAAAAGCTTACCTGGGACTGCTGAACTATTATAACAGGTTTTTACCAAACTTGTCAACTGTGTTAGCACCTCTTCACAAACTACTGCACAAGGAGACACAGTGGCAGTGGGGAGAGGAGCAGTCATTTGAACAGTCCAAGAAACTGATGCTGTCGTCGGATGTGCTGGTTCACTACAATGCAGAGAAAGACATCATTCTCTCTTGTGACACTTCACCTTACGGGGTGGGGGCAGTTCTTTCACACTGCATGGAAGATGGAACTGAAAGATCAATAGGGTTTATGTCCTGAACTCTAACACCAGCGGAAAAAAACTATTCCCAGTTAGACAAAGAGGGGTTAGCAGTAATGTTTGGGTTACAGAGGTTCCACAAGTACATATATGGCAGGAAGTTCACCATATGCACCAATCATAAACCTCTTATCTCTCTTTTCAATTAAATGAAAGCAGTTCCACAGATGGTGTCACCCCAGATCCAGAGGTGGGCCGTGACGTTGAGTGCATATGAGTATGTCATCATCTACAAGGCGGGCAAGTACCATGGGAACGCAGATGCCTTGAGTCATCTTCCACTGCCAGGCACACCTATCCATGCAGCTCCAGAAGACAGAGTGTTGATGTTGGAGGACACTGACACAGCACTTGTGACTGCAGAGCAAGTAAGAACATGGACAGGTAAAGATCCAGTACTGTCTAGAGTTTGAGAATATGTGGTGAGGGGATGGCCACAGCATTCTGAAGGGGCTGACTTCACACCCTACAGTGTCAGGAAAACAGAGCTGAGTGTGCAGGATGGTTGCGTGTTGTGGGGAGCACGAGTGATTATTCCACAGCCAGCACGACAGTCTATCCTAGAGCAACTACATCAGTGTCATCCTGGGGTCTCGCGTATGAAAGCCTTGGCTAGGAGTTACTTGTGGTGGCCAAAGCTAGATGAGGAGATAGAAAATCTAGTCAAGACATGCAGCACTTGTCAGGAACACCGGAAGGCACCAGCAGCGGCTCCTCTCCACCCCTGGGAGTGGCCGGATAAACCATGGAGAAGATTGCACTTAGATTATGCGGGTCCATTCATGGGGAAGATGTTCCTCATAATCATTGATGCACATTCCAAATGGATGGATGTTTATCCTGTAAATTCTGCTTCCGCCACTACTACAATAGGCTGCCTGCGCCGGAGCTTCAGTAATCAAGGGCTACCGGAGATCGTGGTAAGTGACAATGCCACTTGTTTTGTGAGTACAGAGACAAAAGAGTTTTTGAGAAAAAATGACATAGTGCAGGTGACCTTGGCCCCATATCATCCGTCCTCAAATGGACTTGCGGAGAGAGCCGTACAAACATTTAAAGAGATGATGTAAAAAAGTGCAGAAGGGAGTTTAGCAGCCAAAGTGTCACGGGTTCTGTTCAGCTACAGAATAACACCTCAATCCACCACAGGACTCTCTCCTGCTGAGATGTTATTAGGTCATAGACTACGCTCCACTCTTGACCTAGTCCACCCAGACCTAAAAAGGAAAATGGAAAACAGACAAAACAAACAAAAAGAGAACCATGACAAAAGAACAACGAGCCGAAGTTTTGGAGAAGGAGATGCGGTCCTTACCATGAATTTCAGTTATGGACCCAAGTGGATTCCTGGCTTCATAGACTCAATGACCAGTCCCGTATCATACAAGGTCATGTTGGGTGATGGTAGGGTAGTACGCAGACATGTAGATCAGATACTTACCAGACAAGGGGAAATTGAAATGAAGGTTCCAGATGCAATGGCTGAGGACAGGGTTGCCCCCAGTTATCCAAGTGCATCTGTGATGCCACCACCAGGGACAGCGACAATTCCACAGGAACCCATTCATCAAGAGGAAACCATCGTTGCAGAGTCAGATACTCCGAGCACTGCTCAGGAGCAGCTGGTGGCTTCACCACAAACAATCAGGGACTTTACTGTCAGACGTTCACAAAGGTCTCGCAAGCCACCAGAGATTGATATTGACCTGTTAGATTCGTCAAGTATGGAACATGGTGAATGGAGACTTCTTATGTGACCCTTAGGAATGGTTGTTTGTTAAGAAATTCATACTGAAATCTTAAGGGAGGAGGGATATAGTAATCTGGGATGTTATGATTAAGGTTATCCACCAGGTGGTGCTGTAGCTAATGCTGCTGCTAAGGTCAGGGGTTGCTTCCTGTTAAGGTCAGGGGTTAGCTTCCTGCTAAGGTCAGCAAAGGTGCAATGCCTGCAAGCAGGCCTGCCTGGTTGTCTCGCAGTCATTCAATAAAGTACTCGTCTTAATCCTCATACCTCGCCTCTTCGAGTTCCTTGTCTCACTACATGGATTTACTACAGAAACCAAATTCAGCAGCTCAGTGAGAGAAGCAGAGAGCAGCGGGGTGGGGGATGGGTAATGGCGGTTTAAAATAGCAGTTAACTTGTAGTTGGGGCTAAAATGCACCAACTAATGGAGCCAGGGGAACTTGAACAGTGGAAGCGAGGAGATTTGAGAGAGAAAGGGCAAAGGATGGCAGCAGATTCCCATAGAGGTGAAGCAATGGAGGGCTCCTTATGGAACTGCCAGCCTAGCAGCTGCCAGGTGGTCAAATTAACACATTTCATAAAACTGGAAAACCCTTCATGGGAAACCCTGGAAAAATTTACTTTAAATTCTGAAAACTGGGCAAAACAAGACAAATTCTAATTGAATATTATAAAACCAACCTGCAAAAATTGGATAGTGACGGGAATGAGACTGAATTGACTGACCAACTTCCAGAAGCCATAGCCAAAGCAGTGAATTGGAATAAAAAAACCTCAAACACAAATTTAAAATAGAAACAGTTGATGAAGTAACATACATCGGAACTGGTCTCACAGACAGAAACAAAACAACAGGTCAGATCACCAACTAGGACTGCATCGTTTCACAAATCAACTAGTACAACTTCTAATGTGGCCACTATTTTGGACCTAAGCATCATGCCCGCATCCCAAGAGTCCGAGCCCAATATGTCTCAACACTACCAGGGGAACCAACAACGGGCTATACTAAATCAGATCACTAATAATCCGAAAAACCTAACCCCAACGGTACGGACCCCTCGCCCCACCACACACCTACGCCCCATGACTATCAACAAACCCCTCCCCAAAAGATTTTCACCCCAAGATCATAGTGACACACCTACCCTGGCCACAGATGTAGAACACACTATTTGCTGTAAAAGTTGACCAATTTTTACCATCATGCTTCGCGAGGACAAAGACTGCTTGCTGTGAGAACTTTGCAAAATAAACTGTTTGACTTATAAGCTGTAAAAGTGCCAATTGTCTCTCAACAGATATGGAAAACAAGCTTATTGAAGTTCTATGGGAACAGACTATTGACTGTGAAATCAGTGCAATAACAGAAACATCTTCAGACTATGGATTGTACCTAGCCTTGAAGGCCCACAGTTGCCTAATGGACTAGTGATAAGAGGGTCTGGAAAACAACTGACGACCATTATGCCGTATAGTTAGGGACACGTACGCAGTGGGAGGGTTGCCAAATTTTGAGGTATAAAAGGTACTGTTTCAAAATAGCTGTAGTGGGGACTATAGTCGATAGTGACCTGGTCAGTTGCCAGTTAAAGTTAGTCATACACCTAGTCATCATTAAATTTACCTCTCATCTGGTGAATAGTATGTATGTGGTTTTTGCTTATAATCACCTGAGCTTAAAGTAAATGATTTAGAAGCTTGCTTGTAATAAGTACATGAATTGAGTTAGTTTGTATTCTGGTAATTACTTGTAACCTCTTGTTGATTTTTAAGTAAAAGAAGTTTCACAGATTCATTGGGTTTTGTGTTGTCTGTTCCACGGGTCTGAACTCTATAAACTGTCAATCAGAACATCTCACAGATAATTGGCACCCGAACAGGGACTCATTCGGAACAAACAATGGCAAAGACGATGGATGAGTTAGTTACGAAATATGTGACGGGGAAATTACCCCTCAGGGAGGGGTGGGTATGGGTCATTATACGGTGATGATCCAGTACTGGAGGCTGAACACATGTGTCAGCAAAGGTTAAGGAAATCCGTAAAGATCAAGTTAAGGAAAGAAACAGAAGTATAAATAGAACGTAGAAACAGGCTGAAGGAAAAGTTAGAACAGGAGGAGAGGTGGTGTAATAAAGAACAACTCCTCGCGGGCCAGTGTATAAATAATCAGAATCAGTGCAATACCTTGTCAAAAGATCTATCCAAACAGAGACATCAGTCAGAGCAGGCAGAAAAGACCAATGAGGACCTGAAGGTTGCATTTAGGGTCACCCAGAAACAGGCTCTAGAGGAGCAGGGTGCTCGTGGGGACCACACTGAATGTAATAAGTGGATTAAGGAGTGGGAGATAAAGAGGGAAAAAGATCTAAGTTGCAGGCTAACCAATCTAAAAACTCAGCAAAAGGGAAAAAAGCAGGGATTTGGAAAGCTACTGAGACAACAATTTAAAAGAAGGAAAAAAGGAAACTTAAAGTTTTACTGACTGTGCCGAGACAAATAAAACACAAAATTTGCTGAGTGAAAGGAACCTTAAAAGGATGCTGGAATTTCAGTTTGTGTGAAAGTGTGTGTTAAATATGTTCATTTTAATTTAAGATTGTGCATCTAGAAGTGGGAATAACTTAAACTGCAAATCACAAATTTAAGACATTGCTGTGGATATATTTTGACTGGGACAGCTTGTACAGCAAACTGTAGAGGCAGTTTGCATTACAAAAGATAAACTTCAGCCTTGAAGTTACAGTTGCCATGGTATCTAATCGTGTCTGGTAGAAATGAGTTTGGACTTTTTGAAAGTATTTTGTTTTAATTGGATTACAAAAAAAAGCTATTGTTTGATTTTATTTTAAATCAATTTGAACGCTTACAAAGCACTGTCTTCTTAATTTGGTTACTGCAAGTCCGAGACATCCACTTTTTAAGTTTTTGACAAGTAGCCTATGGTGAAAAAAAAGATAGGAGAAAAGAATAGGTTCTGCCCCTTCTCTACTTTTAGTGTAGTGATGTCTGAAAAAAACTTGTATGTTTCTTTTCAAGCAGTACTGGTTAGTTTGGGATATTGGTTTGAATTGAATTGAAGTTAGAGGTTAATTAACCTGTTTAAACCAGACTTTTATTGTGGCCACGGTGAAATTCTAGTTGGTGTAAATTGTGTGAAAGCCTCTAGTTCTGGACATGAGACAATCACATCAACAATTTTTTTTAAATTTCTGTGTGAGAGAGACCAGGAAAAAAATAGAAATGCTATGTGTGTGTGGAGTTGTTTTACAAAATGTTTGTACAGGTAGAACATCCTGAATTAGGCAACCTCGGGACCCAGGCTGAGCCGGTTTTCGGGTTTTTCCGGACTTCGGAACGTGTTTCTGATGTCCGAAGTCTGGAAACGCCCTAGCCCAGGTTGCGATATTTCCAGACTTCGGACATCAGAAACACGTGCCAAGTCCGGAAATGCCTGGGCCCAGGTTGTACTTTTGGTAAGCCTCCCTCAGGGTGTCCGGATTCTGGAACATTTTACGGATTCCGGACCACTGCCACCAATCGTCCCGGAGCCAGGAACATTCCAGAACTCCGGATTTGGGATGCTCAACCTGTACTAGTAATAACAATTTTAAAGTCACAAAGATTTTGTTTTAAATTTACCCAAAAACTGCGAGAAGCTGTGTGACACAAGTTGACATTGATTGATGGTATCTGGGTTTGTCTTCATTTGAAAAATTAAATTGTGAAAACAAAACTGTCTTTTTCGATTGGGAAAGTTTTTTAAAGATTTACGTGAAGTGATGCAATCGCGTGCCTCTGACAATTTGCTCCGCCTTCTTACAAACCTGCAAAGGAGTTAACCCTTTCCGCTGACAGCTGGTTTTCTTCTAATTCACCACACAACTGAATGAAATTTAAAGATACTGGACATGATTAAATTTAAGTTTCTTAATTTTAAGTGAATATTTCCCCACAGTGACAGGTGGTCATCAGGAATTGACGTATTAACCCATTGGACGCTAGGCAAGCCACAATGGATTATCTGTTTTTTCTTTTAAGCAGGGGGCCAGATGAGTGTTGATGGTGCCAGATTACCAGGTGGGTAGAAGTCTTCCCGAGCAAGTCGGTCACAGCCTCATGGATGGCCAAGATCCTAGTTAGAGAGGTATTCTCCAGATGTGGTAGAGTCAGACCAGGGAAGTCATTTCACAGGTCAGGTAATGCAAGCCACTCTGAAATTACTTGGAATTGAAGGGAAATGGCATGTAACCCACAATCATCAGGAATTGTGGAAAGAATGAACCATACATTGAAGCTGGCCCTGCAAAAAGAATTAAACGAACAACACACTAAGCGGGATGAGGTACTTCCCCTAATCCTTATGGGGATACATAACAAATCCAAAGGAACAGGTCACTCCCCTCATGAATTGTTAACGGGGAGACCCATGCGAACCCCCACACACCTGTTCGTCCACACTCTGACTGAATGAAAGAAATCACTCAGGACAAATTCCTGAGCAACCTGTGGGGAACTTTAAAGGAACTGAACTTGAGGGCCGCCCACAACATTGGGAGGACTCACCAACCCAACTGACTACACCTAGTTTTGAGTAAACCCCAAGAATGGGAAGCAGGAAGCCAGGTAATGGTACGAAACTATGCGAGGGTGGGAGTTTTCGAACCCCTCTACAAGGGACCGTATAACATTTTTGATAAAGCCAGTCCTATGGTATACGCGGTTCAGTTACATTAAAAAATCAAATGGTTTCACATTAACCAGATTAAGCTTTTTCAGCCCACAAGCAGGTCAAGAAGACAGCAAGCCACAATCATGAACATGGTGAGACTGAATCATCCACTCCAATGGGATGAAGAAGGGGTGCCTAATGGGACACCCCCATCCAATATTGGAATAGAGTAAAATTTCTAAATTTGACGATGACACTAAACTTGGGGATGTGGCAAACAGTGAGGGTGATACTTATCGACTGCAACAGGACATAGAAAGGCTAGCAGAATGGGCAGACAATGGCAGATGGAAATAATAGAGAAGTGTGCGGTGATATATTTTGGCAGAAGAAACAGGGAGATGCAATATACACTTAATGGCACAGTTTTAAAGAGTGTGCCGGGACAGAGGGTCCTGGGAGTTAATGTGCATAGGTCCCTGAAGGTGGCAGGGCATATTGAGAGAGTGGTTAGCAAAGCATATGGGATCTTCGGCTTCATAAATAGAGGTATTGAGTACAAAAGTAGAGAAGTTATGCTGAACCTTTATAAAGCGTTGGTTAGGCCACAACTGGAATATTGCATCCAGTTCTGGTCACCACACTTTAGGAAGGATGTGAAGGCCCTTGAGAGGGTGCAGAGGAGATTTACCAAAATGGTTCCGGGAATGGGGGATCTAAGCTACAAGGACAGGTTTTCAAGGGGAGACTGGATAGGCACTTGAGGGAAATAAAGTTGCAGGGCTACGGGGACAGAGCGGGGTAAAGGGACTGACTGGATTGCTCTCCAGAGAGCTGGCACGGACTTGATGGGCTGAATGGCCTCCTTCCATGCTATATGACTCTATGATGCATTAAGGGGAGTCTAAATTCAAACACAGCACCAGGGACCCGGGTTCGAATCCGGCCTCGGTCGACTGTCTGTGTGGAGTTTGCACATTCTCCCCGTGTTTGCGTGGGTTTCCTCCGGGTGCTCCGGTTTCCTCCCACAGTCCAAAGATGTGCGGGTTAGGTTGATTGGCTATGATAAATTGACCCTTAGTGTTAGGGGGATTAAATATGTGGGGTTACGGGGATAGGGTGGGATATGTGTTGGTGTAGGGGTTACGGGGATCGGGTGGGATATGTGTCGGTGCAGGCTCGATGGGCCGAAATGGCCTCTATCTGCACTGTGGGGTTTCTGTGATTCTGTGATAAGAAAGATGAGAATGTGGGGGCAGGATGGGAAGAGGTCATTAGAGTAGGAGGAGGCTCCTGTGGAGTACAAACACCAACATGGACCAAAATAACAACAGAAAATGCTGGAAAAACGCAGGTCGACGTAGAGAATAGAGTCGACGTTTCAGGTCAATACCCTTCGTCAGGACTGAAACATTGACTCTGTTTCTCTCTCCACGGATGTTGCTCGGCCTGCTGAGTTTTTCCAGCATTTTCTGTTGTTATTTTGGATTTCCAGCATCCGCAGTATTTTGCTAACGTACCAACATGGACCAGTTGGGCCGAATGGCCTGTTTCTGTGCTGTAGATTCTACATAATGTAAAAAAATGATTAAGCAGTCTACAATTTGAGTTTCATTCAGAGTTGATAAGAAATACTCGTGGGACGCGTGCTTTTGAGATTAGATTCATGCACATTGTGAGGCAAGAGTGGAGAAAATGCTGTAACTGTGAACTGAAAGTCAGCAATGGGAAGGGGAGAGGGAAGTGAAAAACAAGCAGCTCATCATTACTGGCACATGAAATACTGACACTGAGAAAGACAATTCTATAAACATCAGTCAGCATTTTAGTACAAAAGTGTTTCACAGAATCCGACATCTTTCTCTGAACTTTAATCACCATAATATACATGTAAAAGATTGGGCTGAAACCCACTTCAGAAGCTTAATATATAAATGAGCATTTGTCTAAAGTCACTTAATTGTCAATTATAAAACTTTGAAGGAAAATGAGCTATTTACAACCACATCGAAAGCTTGTTTTATTGTGGTATAAACCCAAACCGGATTCTTTCAAACAAAATGAGTGTCGTTACAAATAAATAATGGCTGGCTGAGCAAGGGCGGGAGTGGGAAAGGCACGCTAGAGGCACTCAGCCTGCCGGCGGCTCCATCCCCACCCCCCGGGCCCCGGCTCCACCCCCGGGCTCCATCCCCACCCCCCAGGCCCCGGCTCCACCCTCGGGCTCCATCCCCACCCCCCGGGCCTGGGCTCCATCCGCACCCCCCGGGCCCTGGCTCCACCCCCGGGCTCCATCCCCACCCCCCGGCCCCGGGCTCCATCCCCACCCCCGGGTTCCATCCCCACCCCCGGGCCCAATCCCCACCCCCCGGGCCCGATCCCCACCCCTGGCTCCATCCGCACCCCCGGGCCCCGGGCTCCATCCCCACCCCCGGGCCCAATCCCCACCCCCCGGCCCCGGGCTCCATCCCCACCCCCCGGGCCCCGGCTCCACCCTCGGGCTCCATCCCCACCCCCCGGGCCTGGGCTCCATCCGCACCCCCCGGGCCCCGGCTCCACCCCCGGGCTCCATCCGCAGCCCCCGGGCCCCGGCTCCACCCCCGGGCTCCATCCCCACCCCCCGGGCCCCGGCTCCACCCCCGGGCTCCATCCCCACCCCCCGGGCCCTGGCTCCACCCCCCGGGCCTGGGCTCCATCCCCACCCCCCGGCCCCGGGCTCCATCCCCACCCCCGGGTTCCATCCCCACCCCCGGGCCCAATCCCCACCCCCGGGCCCGATCCCCACCCCTGGCTCCATCTCCACCCCCAGGCCCGATCCCCACCCCTGGCTCCATCCCCACCCCCGGCCTCTCCCCCCTCTCACTCTCTCTCTCCCCCCCTCTCACTCTCTCTCTCCCCCCCTCTCTCTCACTCTCTCTCTCCCCCCCTCTCTCTCACTCTCTCTCTCCCCCCTCTCTCTCACTCTCTCTCTCTCCCCCTCTCTCTCACTCTCTCTCTCCCCCACCCCCTCTCTCACTCTCTCTCTCCCCCCTCTCCCCCCCTCTCCGCCCTCTCTCTCCCCCCTCTCTCCTCCTCCCCTCCCTCTCCTCCCCCCCTCTCTCTCTCTCCCTCCCCCCTCTCTCTCCCTCCCTCCCCCCTCTCTCCCCCTCGCTCTCCCTCCCCCCTCTCTCCCTGCCCCCCTCTCTCTCCCTCCCCCCTCTCTCTCCCCCTCTCTCTCTCACCCCCCCTCTCTCTCCCTCCCCCCTCTCTCTCCCCCTCTCTCTCCCCCTCCCCCCCTCTCTCCCTCCCCCCCTCTCTCTCCCTCCCCCCTCTCTCTCCCCCCTCTCTCTCTCACCCCTCTCTCTCCCCCCCTTCTCTCTCTCCCTCCCCCCTCTCTCTCCCTCCCCCCTCTCTCTCCCCCTCTCTCTCTCCCTCCCCACCTCTCTCCCTCCCCCCTCTCTCTCTCTCTCCCTCTCTCAATTCAATTCAATTCAAATCGCTTTATTGGCATGACAAGGTACATCTTATGTTGCCAAAGCATCGAAAAACATTTATGGTTGAACACAAAAATACAGATCTATCCATATACAGTGTATAAACAGATATATCCCTGAGTGTATAAATATACATTCATATAATTTGTATATACTCTTTTCTTAGATTTAATGGTTGTCCCTCTGTTTATGGCAAGCTGTAACATAGTGTGCCGCTAAGGTTACACAATTTCTCTGTTCCCCTAGTAGGTATGGGAGTTTTTGGTCGCCATTCAAATTTCTGAATTCAGGGCATATTTCTGTGAATTTTGGGTAGAAATTTTCCCTTATGCCCTGATATTTTCCACAAGCTGTGAGGAAGTGCATCTCTGTCTCCACCACTCCCTGACTGCAGTGAGAGCATATCCTGTCCTCTCTTGGCAGCCGGGTCTGCCTGTGTCTGCCTTTTTCGATGGCCAGGCTATGTTCACTAAGTCTGTACATTGTCAAGGTTTTTCTCAGTTTGCTATCCTTTACCATGGTCAGGTATTCAGCCATGTTGTATTGTCTGTTTAGGGCCAAGTAGCAATTGAGTTTGTTTTGGGTTTTTGTTGTTTCTGCCCAATATGACAGATATTTTTCCTTTTGCTTAGTGACAATTGTGTTGGGTCGAATTCTCTGTGTTACGATGTCACTGTCCTGGGGCTGGTTATTGTTAGTAGTTACTTCACTGAGTCCCAGGGCTAGTTGACGGAGGGTATTCTTCTTTATGATCCTCTCTTGGCATTTCAGGGCTTCGTAATGATAGCAGTGGGGGTTGCTCATTTTTAGATGTTTCCAAAATTTGGTGGCTCTTTTTTGGATAGTAATTATTAATGGATATTGGCCTAGTTCCGCCCTGCATGCATTGTTTACAGTTTTCCTTCGAGTCCGGAGGATACTTTTACAGAATTCTGCATGTAGGATCTCAATTGGGTGTTTGTCCCATTTTGCAAATTCTTGTTGTGTTAGCGGACCCCACCCCTCACTACCATGAAGTGCAATTGGTTCAATTACTGATTAAAAAATTTTGAGCCACATGCTCTCCCCCCTCTCTCTCTCTCCCCCTCTCTCTCTCCCTCTCTCCCCCCTCTCTCTCTACCCCCCTCTCTCTCCCCCCTCTCTCACCCCTCTCTCTCTCTCCCCCGCTCTCTCTCTCTCCCCCCTCTCTCTCTCTCTCCCCCCCTCTCTCTCCCCCCTCTCTCTCTCTCCCCCCTCTCTCTCTCTCCCCCCCTCTCTCTCTCCCCCCTCTCTCTCTCTCCCCCCCCTCTCTCTCTCCCCCCCTCTCTCTCCCCCCCTCTCTCTCTCTCAATTCACAATTCACAATTCAAATCGCTTTATTGGCATGATAAGTTACATCTTATGTTGCCAAAGCATCAAAATACATTTATGGTTTAGCACATAAACGCAGTTCTATTCATACAGTGCATAAACAGGTATATCCCTGAGTGTATAAATATACATTCGCATTGTTTATATATATTCTTTTCTTAGTTTACTGGTTGTCCCTCTGTTCATGGCAAGCTGTAACATAGTGTGCCGCCAGTGTTATACAGCTTCTCTCCTCTCCCAGTAGGAATGGGAGTTTTTGGTTGTCATTCAGATTTCTGAAATCAGGGCATATTTGTGAGAATTTTTGGTAGAAATTCTCCCTGATGCCCTGATATTTTCCGCAGGCTGTGAGGAAGTGCATCTCTGTCTCCACTACTCCCTGACTGCAGTGAGGGCATATCCTGTCTTCTCTTGGTAGCCTGGTCTGCCTGTGTCTGCCTTTTTCGATCGCTAGGCTATGTTCGCTAAGTCTGTACCTTGTCAAGGTTCTTCTCAGTTTGTTATCCTTTACCATGGTCAGGTAATCAGCTATGTTGTATTGTCTGTTTAGGGCCAAGTAGCAATTGAGTTTGCTTTCGGTTTTTGTTGTTTCTGCCCAATATGTCAGATATTTTTCCTTTTGCTTAGCGACAATTGTGTTGGGTCGAATTCTTTGTGTTACCCTGTCACTGTCCTGGGGCTGGTTATTGTTAGTATTGTTAGTAGTTACTTCACTGAGTCCCAGGACTAGTTGACTGAGGGTATTCTTCTTTATGGTCAGCTCTTGGCATTTCAGGGCGTCGTAGTGATAGCATTGGGGATTGCTCATTTGTAGGTGATTCCAAAATTTGGTGGCTCTTTTTTGGATAGTGATTATTAATGGATATTGGCCTAGTTCCGCCCTGCATGCATTGTTTACTGTTTTCCTTTGAGTCCGGAGGATACTTTTACAGAATTCTACATGTAGGATCTCAATTGGGTGTTTGTCCCATTTTGCAAATTCTTGTTGAGTTAGCGGTCCCCATACCTCACTGCCATAGAGTACAATTGGTTCAATTACTGATTTGAAAACTTTGAGCCAAATGCTAATTGGGATTTCTATTTGGATTGATTTTTTGATGGCATAGAAAGCCCTTCTTGCTTTCTCTTTCAGTTCATTCACAGCCAGTTTGAAGTTTCCCGTAGAACTGATTTTTAAGCCCAAGTATGTGTAGTTAGTGGTTTGTTCAATTTTGGTTGTTCCAACTGTGAAATTTATTTTGGGTCCCTGATGTTTGCATCTTTGCTGGAACACAAGGACTTTGGTTTTTTGGGGATTTATTGTCAGGGCCCAAGTCTGGCAGTACGACTCCAGCAGGTCCAGGTTCTGCTGTAACCCTTCTTTAGTTGGTGACAGCAGAACCAGGTCGTCTGCATAGAGGAGGAGTTTAACTTTGGATTCATATAGGGTGAGGCCGGGTGCTGTAGATTGTTCAAGTAGTTTTGCCAATCCATTTATGTAAATATTAAAGAGTGTCGGTGAGATTGGCGAGCCCTGCGTCACCCCCCGCCCCTGTGGGAAGTATTTTGTTTGTTTGTCTCCAATTTTAACTGCACATTTGTTGTTTGTATACATTGATTTAATTACATCATATGTTTTCCCTCCTACCCCGCTTTCGATAAGTTTCAGGAATAAACCGTCATGCCAGATGGAGTCGAAAGCCTTCTGGAAATCTACAAAGCATGCGTAGATTTTGCTTTTGTTATGGTGAACGTGTTTGTCAATTAGGGTCTGTAGGGTGAAGATATGATCGGATGTTCTATAGTTTGGCAGGAATCCAATTTGGCTTTTACTCAAGACATTGTGCTCCTCAAGGAAGTTTATAATTCTTTTGTTTATGATGCTACAGAATACCTTCCCCAGGTTACTGTTTACGCAGATGCCTCGATAGTTGTTTGGGTCGATTTTGTCCCCACTTTTGTATATGGGCGTTATGAGTCCTTTGTTCCAGATATCAGGGAAATAACCGACACTCAGAACCAAGTTGAAGAGTTTTAGGATAGCCAGTTTCATTTTGTTGTCTGTGTGTTTAATCATCTCGTTTAGTATGCCGTCTGTCCCGCAGGCTTTTCCTGGTCGCAGGTCCTTGAGTTTTTCAAGAAGTTCTTTTTCTGTTATTATGGCGTCCAGCGGGTTTTGGTTATCTTTTATGGCCATTTCTAGCTTTTCCAGTTTTTTGCATATTTGGTGTTGCTCTGGTCTTAGTGTGTTTTTCTGGTATAATTTTTCAAAGTGGTTTACCCATGTGTCCCCATTTTGAATGGCCAAATCGTCGTGTTGTTTTTTGTGTAGTGTTTTCAAGTTTTCCCAGAAACAATTGGAATCAATGGATTCCTCCATGGAGCTGAGTGTATTCTTAATATATTGCTCTTTTTTGGTTCTGAGTGTGTTTCTGTATTGTGTTAGTGTCTGACAATAAGTAAGGCGTAGTTCCTCGTTCTCTCCCCCTCTCTCTCTCTCCCCCCCTCTCTCGCCCCTCCTCTCTCTCTCCCCCCTCTCTCTCCCCCCCCTCTCTCTCCCCCCTCTCTCTCTCCCCCCCTCTCTCTCTCTCTCCCCCTCTCTCTCTTTCTCTCTCCCCCCTCTCTCTCTCTCTCCCCCCCTCTCTCTCTCCCCCCGATGCGCTATCAATTACTCAAAAGACTGAGGTTAAGCGAGTAACTAACAGGCGTTTATTAACAAGAGAATGAAGGTGTGCCTCGAGTGGTCGACCAGTCCAGATACAGAGGGACTGTGGAGCAGTCACCTTTATACCTGGACTCGTGGGAGGAGTCAGCCGAGGCATGTACAGACATGTACACAGTGGAATACAAACACCCACACAGGCAGGTATAACAGTGGTTTACCACATTCACCCCTTGTTTAAAAATGAGTCCAGCGGGGTGAAGTGTATTAAAAGTTTGTGTGTTGGAGTCTCTCCGGAGGTCTTGTCTGCCGCTGTGATCGACGTGGCGACGGCAGGGGTAGTGAAGCTTCCCGCGTCGAGTCCCGCGTAGGCTGGGGCACTGGTGTGTAGTCCTCGTGGGTGTCGAGCGGGTTGCGGGGCCCAGGCGTGCCGTCTGCTGGGGTTGGATATTGGATCGTGGGGGGGGGTGGTAGTGGGTAGTGGGTTACTGGGGCCCCCGAGGGTGCGAGGTCTCGTATGGAGACTGTGTCCTTCCGCCCGTCCGGGTACGCAATGTAAGCATACTGGGGGTTGGCATGGAGGAGGTCGACCCTCTCGACCAGGGGGTCCATTTTATGGGTCCTCACGTGTCTTCTCAGTTGGACCGGCCCTGGGGACGTCAGCCATGGCGGTAGCGATGTCCCCGATGTGGACTTCCTTGGGAAGACAAACATTTTCTCATGAGGGGTAGCGTTAGTGGCAGTGCAGAGCAGTGACTGAATAGAGTGGAGCGCATCGGGGAGCACATCCTGCCAGCGGGAGGTCGGAAGGCCCCTAGAGTTTAAGGCTAGCAGGGCGGCCTTCCAAACTGTCGCATTCTCTCTTTCCACCTGTCCGTTCCCCCGGGGGCTGTAACTGGTGGTCCTGCTTGTGGCAATACCCCTAGCGAGCAGGTACTGGCGGAGTTCGTCGCTCATAAACGATGAGCCCCGGTCGCTATGGATATAGCTGGGGAAACCGAACAGGGTGAAGAGGTCGTTCAGACATTTAATGACCGTGGCACTGGTCATGTCCGGGCAGGGGATGGCGAACGGGAAACGGGAGTACTCATCAATAATGTTGAGGAAGTACACATTGCGGTCGGAGGAGGGGGGAGGCCCTTTAAAATCAACGCTCAGGCGCTCGAAGGGGCGAGTGGCTTTCATCAGGTGAGCCCTGTCTGGTCTATAAAAGTGCGGTTTGCACTCAGCACAGACTTGGCAGTTCCTGGTCATGGTCCTGACCTCGTCAATGGAGTAAGGCAGGTTGCGGGCTTTGATGAAGTGGAAGAACCTGGTGACCCCCGGGTGGCAGAGGTCATTGTGGAGGGCCTGCAGTCTATTGATCTGCGCGCTGGCGCAGGTGCCACGCGATAGAGCATCCGGGGGTTCATTGAGCTTCCCGGGCCGGTACAAGATCTCGTAATTGTAGGTGGAAAGTTCGATTCTCCACCTCAAGATCTTGTCGTTTTTGATTTTGCCCCTCTGCTTGTTGTTAAACATAAAAGCAACTGAACGCTGGTCAGTGAGCAGGGTAAATCGTTTTCCGGCCAGGTCGTGCCTCCAATACATAGATACATAGATACATAGAAGATAGGAGCAGGAGTAGGCCATTCGGCCCTTCGTGCCTGCTCCGCCATTCGATGAGATCATGGCTGATCCTTTAATTCAGTATCCCGTCCCCGCCTTCTCTCCGTAACCCTTAACCCCTTTTGCCCGTAGAAATATATCTAATTCCCTCTTAAATATATTTAATGAGCTGGCGTACACTGCCCTCTGTGGCAATGAGTTCCACAGGTTCACCACTCTCTGAGTGAAGAAATTCCCCCTCATCTCTGTCCTAAATGGTTTAGCCCTTATCCTTAAATTATGTCCTCTAGTTCTGTTTTCACCCGCCAAGGGAAACATTCCTTCTGCATCCAGTCTGTCTAGACCTGTCAGAATTTTATACACTTCTATGAGGTCCCCTCTCAATCTTCTAAACTCCAGTGTGTACATCCCTAAACTACATAGTCTCTCCTCATAGGTCATTCCCGCCATTCCTGGTATCAGCCTGGTGAATCGCCGCTGCACCCCCTCCATGGCAAGAACATCCTTCCTCAGATGAGGCGACCAAAACTGTACACAGTACTCGAGGTGTGGTCTCACCAGTGCCCTGTACAGCTGCAGCAAGGTATCCCTGTTCCTGTATTCTAACCCTTTTGCTATGAAGGCCAGCATACCGTTTGCCTTCTTGACCGCCTGTTGCACCTGCATGCTCGCCTTCAGTGACTGGTGTACAAGAACACCCAGGTCTCTCTGTACTTCCCCCTCTCCCAATCTATTGCCATTTAAATAATAATTTGCCCTCCCGTTCCTGCACCCAAGGTGGATAACTTCGCACTTGTCCACATTATAGTGCATCTGCCATTTATCCGCCCAATCGCCCAGTCTGTCCAAATCGCTCTGGAGCTTCCTGGTCTCTTCCTCTGAGCCCACCCCCCCTCCTAGTTTAGTGTCGTCTGCAAATTTGGAAATGCTGCATCCGACTCCCTGATCCAGGTCATTAATGTAAATTGTGAACAGCTGGGGGCCCAGGACAGATCCCTGTGGTACCCCACTTGTTACTGCCTGCCATTCAGAAAATGAGCCGTTTATTCCAACTCTCTGTTTTCTATCTGACAGCCAGTTCCCTATCCACGCCAAAACTTTCCCCTTTATCCCATGAGCCTCAATTTTCCATGCTAATCTTTTATGTGGGACCTTATCGAAGGCCTTTTGGAAGTCCAGGTACACCACATCTACTGGCTCTCCCCCATCTATTCTACCAGTTACTCCCTCAAAAAATTCCAATAGATTAGTCAAGCACGATTTACCCTTTGTAAATCCATGTTGACTCTGTCCTATCCTGTCCCCATTTGCTAAGTGCTCCGCTATTTCATCCTTAATGATGGACTCCAGCATTTTGCCCACAATGATGCACAGCCTCCACAATAACCTGGGCCTCCTTCTCAACAGCAGAGTGTCTGGTCTCCGGGCCCTGGAGGGTTCGTGAAAAGAAGGCCACGGGTCTCCCCGCCTGATTAAGGGTAGCGGCCAGGGCAAAGTCGGACGCGTCGCTTTCCACCTGGAAGGGGATGGATTCGTCCACTGCATGCATGGTGGCTTTGGCAATGTCTTCCTTGATACGGTGGAAGGCTAAGCGGGCCTCTGCCGTCAAGGGAAAAGAGGTGGACTTGATCAGCGGACGGGCCTTGTCCGCATAGTAGGGGACCCACTGGGCGTAATAGGAGAAAAACCCTAGGCACCTCTTCAGGGCCTTGAGGCAGTGGGGCAGTGGGAGTTCCATAAGGGGACGCATCCGGTCGGGGTCGGGACCGATGACTCCGTGTTCCACAACACAGCCAAGGATGGCGAGGCGGGTTGTGCGGAATATGCACTTCTCCTTGTTATACGTCAGGTTCAGGAGTTGGGCGGTGCAGAGGAATTTTTCGAGGTTTGCGTCATGGTCCTGCAAGTCATGGCCGCAGATGGTCACATTGTCCAGATATGGGAAAGTGGCCTGCAACGCATTTTGATCGACCATCCCGTCCATCTCCCTTTGGAAGACGGAGACCCCGTTGGTGACGCCAAAGGGAACCCTAAGGAAGTGATAGAGGCGGCCGTTTGCCTCAAAGGCAGTATACTGGCGGTCCTCAGGGCGGATAGGGAGCTGGTGGTACGCTGATTTCAGGTCAATGGTCGAGAAGACGCGGTACTGCGCGATCTGGTTGACCATATCAGCTATGCGGGGGAGTGGGTAAGCGTCCAGCAGGGTGTAGCGATTTATTGTCTGGCTGTAGTCGCTGACCAGGCGCTGCTTCTCGCCGGTCTTAACGACCACAACCTGGGCTCACCAGGGGCCGGTGCTGCCCTCAATAATCCCCTCCTTCAGGAGCCGCTCCACTTCAGTTTTAATGAAAACCCTGTCCCCGGCACTGTATCGCCTGCTCTTTGTGGCGATGGGCTTACAGTCGGGGGTGAGGTTAGGAAACAGTGGCGGGGGGCGGTGACTCTGAGTGTGGAGAGGTTGCACCTGGTGCGCGGCGGGCAATTTGGAAGCTGCTGGCTGCGGACTGTGAGTGGGGGGAGGGGTCCACCGTACGCCATCGTAACACTTTTAAGGTGGCACTGAAAATCTAACCCCAGTAGAACGGCAGCGCAGAGGTGGGGCAGGACCAGAAGTTTAAAATTATCGTACACGGTCCCGTCTACTAAGAGTGTCACCACGCAGTAGCCGCCAATGTCCGCCGACTGGGACTCGGTGGCCATAGAAATCTGCTGGTGCGCAGGCAGGACTGGGAGAGAGCAACGCCGCACCGTGTCGGGGTGGATGAAGCTCTCCGTGCTCCCAGAGTCAAAAAGGCAGGTTGTTTCGTGACCATTTACCTTAATGTCCATTGTGGACCGGGCCAGTTGGTGCGGTCTCGCTTGGTCCAGCGTAACAGAGGCCAGCGTAGGGGTCGGTGCGTCGCTGCGGGTATCAGATGAGGCGGTGTTGGGGGCCTGCTGCGTCCCGGCTGGCATCCAAGATGGCGGCGTCCATGATCCTCATGTGGCTGGAGGCGTCCAAAATGGCTGCTGTTCCGGTGGTTCGCACATGGCTGGGGAGGCCCAAGATGGCGGCCCGCACGGCCCACACGCGGCGCTGCTGGGGTTCGGGGTGGCTTTGGCCCTGCAGACGCTGGCGTAGTGTCCCTTCTTCCCGCAGCCCAAGCAGATCGCATTTTTCGCCGGGCAGTGCGCTCTGGGGTGTTTGGCCTGGCCACAGAAGTAGCATTTCTGGCCTTGGGACACTGCTGCGGTAGTTGGGCCGTTGCTGGGATGTGGCTGGGGTGGCACGGTGCTATGAGACGGTCCTACCGTGTCCCAGGCTGTCGTTCCCCGCGGCGTCCACGGTGCAGAGGAGTAGGCATCCATGTCCCGGTAGGCTGCGTCCAATGATAGTGTGAGTTCAGAGGCCTTGTTGAGGTCGCTGTCGGGTGTAATTGGACCTGTGGCCCGCTACAAAAGCGTCCCGGATAAGTTCCTCTGTGTACACGGCGGCCTTTACATCCTTACAACCACAGGCCCGGCCAAGCACAGACAGTGCCTGAAGGTATTCCTCGGTCGATTCCCCAGGTTGTTGTTTACGACTCCCCAGGAGGTGCCTGGCATACACCTCGTTCACTGGGCGCGTGTACTGGTCCTTGAGGAGCTTGAGAGCAGCCGTGTACGAGGTCGCGTCCTGGATGACCGAGTACGCTCGGTGGTTCACTTTGGAGGTCAGGACATCCAGTTTGTCCTCATCCGATTTGACCGTTGCAGCGGAGGCAATCAGGAATCTTTCAAAGCACCTAAGCCAGTGAGCAAACTTGGTGGATGCGTCCGCCTCCCGATGGTCTAAGTCCAGGCATGCTGGTGTGAGGATCTTCTCCATTATAAAAAAATCTTGTTAATAAAATTGATGCGCTATCAATTACTCAAAAGACTGAGGTTAAGCGAGTAACTAACAGGCTTTTATTAACAAGAGAATGAAGGTGTGCCTCGAGTGTTCGACCAGTCCAGAATACAGAGGGACTGTGGAGCAGTCACCTTTATACCTGGACTCGTGGGAGGAGTCAGCCGAGGCATGTACAGACATGTACACAGTGGAATACAAACACCCACACAGGCAGGTATAACAGTAGTTTACCACACCCCCTCACACCCACACAGGCAGGTATAACAGTAGTTTACCACACCCCCTCTCTCGCTCTCCCCCCCTCTCCCCCCCTCTCTCCCCCCCTCTCTCTCTCCCCCCCTCTCTCTCTCTCCCCCCCTCTCTCCCCCCTCTCTCTCTCCCCCCTCTCTCTCTCCCCCTCTCTCTCTCCCCCCCTCTCTCTCTCTCCCCCCTCTCTCTCTCCCCCCCTCTCTCTCCTCCCCCCTCTCTTCCCCCCTCTCTCTCTCTCTCCCCACCTCTCTCTCTCTCTCCCCCCCCCTCTCTCTCCCCCCCTCTCTCTCTCAATTCAATTCAATTCAATTCAAATCGCTTTATTGGCATGACAAGTTACATCTTATGTTGCCAAAGCATCGAAAAACATTCATGTTTGTTCACAAAAATACAGATCTATCCATATACAGTGTATAAACAGATATATCCCTGAGTGTATAAATATACTTTCATATAATTTATATATACTCTTTTCTTATATTTAGTGGTTGTCCCTCTGTTTATGGCAAGCTGTAACATAGTGTGCCGCTAGTGTTATACAATTTCTCTGTTCCCCTAGTAGGTATGGGAGTTTTTGGTCGTCATTCAAATTTCTGAAATCCGGGCATATTTTTGTGAATTTTGGGTAGAAATTCTCCCTTATGCCCTGATATTTTCTACAAGCTGTGAGGAAGTGCATCTCTGTCTCCACCACTCCCTGACTGCAGTGAGAGCATATCCTGTCCTCTCTTGGTAGCCGGGTCTGTCTGTGTGTTATATTGAGAATTACTACACAGACCACAAGAGTAACATTTAACAGGTCTTTACTAGTCGAAGGTCAGGGCGGAACTGCCCAATAAATCATTACACAGCACTTATATACTGGTGTGGTCACCACCGGTATTACAGTATACAGCAGCCAAGATAAAGTAGTGCAACCCTTAAAATAGTTCTCTTAAAGGTGGAACGGTTACATACACTACAATCCTCCCTTTTTAGCTTAACAGTATATATTCCTCATTAAACATAACATCATAACATATATACACAACTTCATGCAAACACAGTTCACAGATTCAGTCTCTCTGGAGGCTTCCTGACTCGGTCCGGATAACGCCTCGGTGGTGTAGTAGTTTTCGGTGGTGTAGTAGGTTCTTTTCGCAAGGTCGATTCGGCTTCAATGCCAGTGTCGGGTTCATCTGATTCCAGTATTACCGGATCGGAGGTAGATACTATGGGTATCTCTGCTTCATCATTAGGCGCATAGAGTTGTGGAGTAGGTTGGCCCTTTTCGGATGACTCTATGATCTGGTCAACATGGCGCCTTATTATGCTTTCACCAATGTCCACGGTATACATCAGCGGTCCTAGTCGTGTGCAAATAGTTCCAGGCTGCCATTTCTCGGTACGGTAGTCCCGGGCCAAAACTTGTTGACCTATCTGGAAGGTTCTAGTTGGCCTTTCATTCATGCCTTGAAATTGCCAGTTCTCTATGTCCCTTCTGATGTTTGGCTTGATCAAATCCAGCCGGCATCTTAGTCTTCTATTGAAAAACATCATGGCGGGAGTTGGTTCGTGACCGCATGTGTTGCATTCCTGTACGCCAACAAGAAGTTATCTACCTTATGTTGTAGATTTATGTCTTCATTACCCATGGCCTTTATGGCCTTCTTGAAGGTCAGGACAAACCTTTCAGCTAATCCATTGGTGGCGGGATGGTATGGGGCGGACGTGTAGTGTTTAACCCCATTGTTTTTTAAGAACTTCCTGAATTCTTCGGACACAAATTGCGGTCCATTATCAGAACAGATCTGTTCCGGCAGCCCATTCCTGGCAAATATGGTCCTTAATACTGTGATGGTTTTTTCCGTGGTGGTGGAGGACATCTTTATTACCTCCGGCCACTTGGAGTGTGCATCCACCGCGATTAAGAACATTGAGTCCATAAATGGACCAGCAAAGTCGATATGTACCCTTTGCCATGGAGATGAGGGCCACTCCCATGGATGTAGAGGGGCTTGTGGTGGGGCGTTTTGGACCTTCTGGCATCCTAGACAGCTCTTGGTCATTTCTTCGATGTCTCCATCGATACCTGGCCACCACACAAACGCTCTGGCTAGGTTCTTCATCTTCACTCCACCCAGATGCCCCTCGTGAAGTTCCTTTAGCACTTTATGCTGAAGTTTGGGTGGAATCACCACTCTGGATCCACACATCAAGGTTCCTCGGCACACTGACAGTTGTTCTCTTCTTTGCGAGAATGCTGGCAACAGTGGCTCGCCATGTGCTGGCCATCCCTTCACCGTTAAATCGTAGACTCGTGAGAGAGTCGGGTCATTTCTCGTTTCCTTTTCAATGGTAGAATTTGTTACTGGTAGACATTCCACTATGGTTGAGTGGAACATCTCCACTGGGTCCACTGTAGGTGCCTCTTCTACCGTTGGCAACGGTAGGCGCGATAAACCGTCAGCATTCCCATGCTGTTTTGATCCTTTGTATTCTATGTCATATTGGTGTGCCCCTAGGAAAAGGGACCACCTCTGTAGCCTTTGCGCTGTCATAATGGAAACGCTCTTTTTAGGGTTGAATATGGATACCAACGGCTGGTGGTCTGTCAGCAGTGTAAACTTCTTGCCCTGCAGGTAATGATTGAACTTCTTTACTCCCCACACAAGGCTGAGAGCCTCCCTATCTATCTGAGCATAGTTGCGCTCAGCGGAGGTCAATGATCTGGATGCAAATGCGACTGGCCTTTCCGAGCCATTTGGCAACTTGTGTGAGAGTACTGCTCCAATACCATAAGGGGAAGCATCACAAGCTAGACGAATAGGTAGCGTTGGGTTGAAGTGAGCCAACACTTCCTCTGAGATGATCAATGCCTTGCTTTTGCGAAAGGCCTTCTTACAGTCCTCGCTCCACTTCCATGGTACTTCTTTCTGCAACAGAGCATTCAGCAGGTGCAGCACCGTGGATAGATTTGGCAGAAACTTATGGTAATAGTTAATCAACCCTAGGAACGACCTCAACTGGGATACATTTTCCGGAGCGGGAGCCTTCACAACAGCTTCGATCTTGTCAGGTGACTTGTGCAGCCCCTCCTGGTAAATGACATGACCACAGTACGAGATCCGTTTCTGAAAGAACTCACATTTCTGGCGATTAACTCGAAGGCCATATTCCTTCAACCTGGTGAGCACCAGTTTCAAATTTGCGAGGTGTTCCTCATCGTCCTCTCCTGTAATCAGGATATCGTCCAAGTAACATTGAGTGCTTGGAATTCCCTGTAATACCTGCTCCATGGCCCTCTGCCAAATTGCTGGAGCCGAAGCCACTCCAAAAACCAGTCTATTATATCGATACTGTGGTGTATGTGCCTTTAAGAGCAATTATGGTGTATGTGCCTTTAAGAGCCCCAGGTGTGCGTAATGCCGGTAATTGCCACTTGGGCTATATAAGCCTGTGTATTGTGTATATCCTTTAGAAACCCCCCCACCCCTGCTTAGTAAATACCTATGAACCAACTCCTGTCTTCAGTGTCTTTCTCTACACACGGACACTACAGTAGCAACGAAGTGGAAACGGACTTACCTGCAATTCGGCAGCACCTCAAGGACATCGATTCCTCCAGCGTCCAGAAGACTCAAGGAAGTAAGAGAAACTGTGGTTTCACCAGCTGGCCAAGCTGGTGACAGGTACTGCGCTAATCCTTCCTGGGCGTCAGGCTGGAGCTCCAGTGGCGGGCTCTACAGCTGAGACAGGCAGCAAAATCGGAGGCAAGCAATAACGGACTGGGAGGGTGCACTCGAGAGACGGCCAGCGCGGCAAGCAGGTCAGCGTTTAGACCTCCGTCGGGAACGAGTCTCCAACAGTGAATAAACGGAAACCACAGTAAAACAGCATTGTTATCGGTAGCAGCGGCGGGAAAGCGCGGGAAGCGCCATATCGTTGCTACAGAAAAAAAAAAGCGCGGGAAGCGCCATATCTTTTCTGAAATGCCTAAATCTGGTAATATTGAGGCTTTTGATGGCGAAAAAGAAGATTGGACCACATACGTGGAAAGAGTAGAGGTTTATTGCACTGCAAATGGAATAGCAGATGAAAAAAAAGCTTCAGTACTTCTGAACTTAATGGGTGCGAAGACATACGGGCTGTTACGAAATTTAATCACTCCAGCCAAACCAAAGGACAAGACTTTTAAAGAAATTGTTGATACCCTGCAGGAGCATTTAAACCCAACACCGCTGCTGATAGCGGAACAATTCAAGTTCTTCAAGAGAAATCAACACAAGAATGAAAGTAACGCTGATTACCTAACCGAATTAAGAAAGCTATCAAAGTACTGCCAATTCGGAGCAGGACTATCGGATTATCTTCGAGACAAATTTGTTTGCGGTCTCTTAAGTGAAGGAACACAAAAAAGACTGCTTTCTGAAAAAGATTTAACATTGGACAAAACTTTCAGTATGGCTGTATCATACGAGGCAGCAGCAAAAGGAGCTGCAGAGATACAACAAGAGACACAGGACTTCGGCACCCATAAAATGACACAGGAGTTCGAAAGATGTTATCGCTGCGGCAGATCCACCCATAACCAGAGGGACTGCTGGTTCAAGGGCAAAGCATGCTGGCAATGTGGTAAGATTGGACACATTGCACGGGTATGCCAATCTGAACAAAATAAATCCACTGACAGAAAACAAAAAATCAATAAAGAAAAGTACAGGAAGGTACAAATGATGACGGACAATAGCTCCGAAGACCAGAATAGCGATAGCGACTCCGGAAACAAGAGACTAAGCTGTCTCAAATTACATAATGTACTTGCCAAAGAGGATTACCAAACCATTTGGGTTACCCTCACAATAGCAGGGTCCCCAGTTAAAATGGAGCTAGATACAGGATCAGCTCTAACCGTAATAAATCGACGAGATTACGAGAGGCTATTTTCGCATATACCTCTAAAAGACACATCCATTATCTTAAAAACATATACGGGGCAGAAAGTCTACCCCAAAGGAAAAATAAGGGTGCCTGTGGTATACAACGGCAAAGAAATACAAAAGTTGTATTTATACATTCTACAAGATGGTGGTCCACCGTTGTTGGGACGTGAATGGATAAGGAAGATACGTTTAGACTGGCACTCCATTCAGGCACTGACGGTGACCAGTAAGGAAAAAAACAATGATGACATCATACCTGAACGATTAAAAGACATCTTGGCCAACGCCAAAGAAGTGTTTCAAGAGAAACTAGGAACCTTGAAAGGCATCACCGCCTCAATAAAAGTGGAAGATACAGCAATTCCAAAAATTTTTAAGGCAAGACCGGTGCCATACGCAATACGTCCGGCAGTCGAGGCAGAGCTGGAGAATTTGGAAAAGGCAGGCGTATTATCCAAAATAGATTGGAGCGAATGGGCAACACCCATCGTTCCAGTCATGAAAAAAACATTGAAAAATAACTCTGAGGAACAGAAAAAAATTCGCATCTGTGGGGACTTTAAGGTGACTGTAAACCCGGTCCTTCACACGGTACAGTATCCTCTTCCGAGGATAGAAGATATTTTCGCCTCACTATCCGGAGGGAAACGTTTCACAAAAATTGACTTGGCACAGGCATATCTAAGATGGAGGTTGAGGAGACCTCTAAAAAGTATCTCACAATAAACACACACAAAGGCCTGTACCAGTACAATCGACTGGTTTTTGGAATAGCATCAGCTCCAGCTATCTGGCAAAGAGCTATGGAGCAAGTCCTGCAAGGGATTCCGGGGACTCAATGCTACCTAGACGACATCCTTATAACAGGAGAAAATGACAACGAGCACCTTGCCAATTTGGAGCAGGTGCTCACTAGGCTGAAAGAACGGGGCCTACGAGCAAATCGCCCCAAGTGCGAATTTTTCCAAAATCAGACATCATATTGTGGCCACATAATTAATAAGGAAGGGTTGCATAAGTCACCTGAAAAAATTGAAGCAGTTATAAAAGCCCCAGCACCTGAAAATGTTTCACAATTAAGGTCATTCCTGGGATTAATAAATTACTATCATAAATTTTTACCGAACTTATCAACTATTCTACACCCTCTTAATGATCTTCTACAGACAGGAGTGATTTGGAAATGGAACGAAGACTGTAAACGTGCCTTCCATAAATGTAAAGACTTAATCACATCCGAGAAAGTTTTGGCTCATTACAACCCATCACTACCAATCAGACTGGCGTGCGATGCATCCCCTTACGGCATAGGAGCGGTATTGTCCCATAGATTCCCTGATGGCTCGGAACGGCCAATAGCTTTTGTGTCACGCTCATTGAACTCAGCTGAGCGTAACTATGCCCAGATAGACAGGGAAGCACTCAGCCTGGTATGGGGAGTGAAGAAATTCAACCATTACCTACACGGACAAAAATTTACCTTGCTGACTGACCATCAACCCCTCATCTCCATATTCAACCCTAAAAAAGGTGTCCCCATTATGACGGCACAAAGACTACAGAGGTGGTCCCTTTTTCTAGGGGCACACCAATACAACATTGAATACAAAGGGTTAAAACAGCATGGGAATGCTGACGGTTTATCGCGCCTACCATTGCCAACGATAGAAGAGGCACCTACAGTAGACCCAGTAGAGATATTCCACTCTACCATAGTGGAATGTCTACCGGTGACAAATTCTGCCATTGAAAGGGAGACAAGAAATGACCCTACTCTCTCACGGGTCTACGATTTAACAGTGAAGGGATGGCCAGCACATGGCGAACCATTGTTGCCAGCATTCTCGCAAAGAAGAGAACAGCTGTCAGTGTGCCGAGGAACCTTGATGTGTGGATCCAGAGTGGTGATTCCACCCAAACTCCAGGATAAAGTGCTAAAGGAGCTTCACGAGGGGCATCTGGGTAGAGTGAAAATGAAGAACCTAGCTAGGGCGTTTGTATGGTGGCCAGGTATCGATGGAGACATCGAAGACATGACAAAGAGCTGCCTAGGATGCCAGAAGGTCCAAAATGCTCCGCCACAGGCCCCTCTACATCCATGGGAGTGGCCCTCATCTCCCTGGCAAAGGGTGCACATCGACTTTGCTGGTCCATTTATGGACTCAATGTTCTTAATCGCAGTTGATGCACACTCCAAGTGGCCGGAGGTAATAAAGATGTCCTCCACCACCACGGAAAAAACCATCACAGTATTAAGGACCATATTTGCCAGGAATGGGCTGCCGGAACAGATATGTTCTGATAATGGACCGCAATTTGTGTCCGAAGAATTCAGAAAGTTCTTAAAGAACAATGGGGTAAAGCACTACACGTCCGCCCCATACCATCCCGCCACCAATGGATTGGCTGAAAGGCTTGTCCAGACCTTCAAGAAGGCCATCAAGGCCATGGGTAATGAAGACATAAAACTTCAGCACAAGGTGGATAACTTCTTATTTGCATATAGGAATGCAACGCATATGGTTACTAACCAAACTCCCACCATGATGTTCTACAATAGAAACCTAAGATGCCGGCTGGATTTGGTCAAGCCCAACATCCGAAGGGACGTGGAGAACCGGCAGTTTCAGGGCATGAATGAAAGGCCAACTAGGGCCTTCCAGATAGGCCAACCGGTTTTGGCCCGGGACTACCGTACCGAGAAATGGCAGCCTGGAACTATCTGCACACGATTAGGACCACTGATGTATACTGTGGACATCGGAGACAGCATAATAAGGCGCCATGCTGACCAAATCATCAAGTCATCCGAAAAGGGACAACCTACACCACCACTCTATACATCTAACGATGAAGTAGAGATACCCATATCTACCTCCGATCCGGTGATACTGGAGCCCGATGAACCCGACACTGGCCTTCAAGCCGAATCAGCCTTGCCAGAAGAACCTACTACACCACCAGAAACTACTACACCCCCGAGGCGTTATCCGGACCGAGTCAGGAAGCTTCCTGAGAGACTAACTTATAATTAATTAATACAGCAATGTATATTATTTTGCATATAACATGTAATTAATAATTACTTAAAATATGATGTACTAGTTAGCTAGAAGGGGAGGAATTGTGGTGTATGTGCCTTTAAGAGCAATTATGGTGTATGTGCCTTTAAGAGCCCCAGGTGTGCGTAATGCCGGTAATTGCCACTTGGGCTATATAAGCCTGTGTATTGTGTATATCTTTTAGAAACCCCCCCCCAGACTTGCTTAGTAAATACCTATGAACCAACTCCTGTTTTAAGTGTCTTTCTCTACACACGGACACTACAGATACAAGCCTCTGTGCGTGTTGATTGTGAGATACTGGCGTGACTCTTCCTCAACTTCCATCTGTAAGTACGCTTGCGCCTGGTCTATCTTGGTGAAGTGTTTCCCGCCAGACAATGAAGCAAAGATATCCTCAATCCGCGGAAGCGGATATTGCACCGTGTGAAGCACCGGATTAACTGTGATCTTGAAGTCTCCACAGATGCGGACCTTCCCCGGTTCCCCTGGCTTGTTACTCGATGAACGCTTCATGACGGGAACAATGGGCGTGGCCCACTCACTCCAGTCCACCTTAGACAGTACTCCTGAACGTTCAAGCCCTTCCAGTTCAGCTTCCACAGCAGGTCGTATCGCATAAGGTACCGGTCTGGCTTTGAAAAATTTTGGGTTTGCATGTTCTGCAATCTTGATTTTTGCCTTAATTCCTCTGTGTTCCCAGTCCCTGTTGGAACACCTCTTTAGCCTCATCCAATATTCTGGACAATCGTTCAGGTTTGACATCTTTCTTTCCGGAATCTACCGTTATTGCTTTTAGGGAGTGCCAGTCCATATTTATTTTCCTGATCCACTCCCATCCCAGAAGTGGTGGACCTCCCTCAGGTAGTACATATATGTCCATTCCTTGGTGTTCTTTGCCCTTGTGTATCACCTTGACTTTTATCTTTCCGATGGGGTATACTTTTTGCCCCGTGTATGTCTGCAATACTATCTCCGTATCCCGTAGGGGAATATGTGTGAATAACCTTTTGTAATCTTGCTTATTCATGACCGTCAACGCCGATCCGGTGTCCAATTCCATCTTCACATGGACTCCTGCTATCTGCAGTGTGACCCAGATAGTTTGTCGGTCAGCTTCCTTACTCACATTGTGAATTCTCAGACTACCCAGTTCCTTGCTGTTGGAGTCTGAATCCGAATTCTGTTCATCCGAACTCTTCTCAGCCACCTTATGTACTTTTCTGCACTTTTCCTGCGGTGACTTTTTGTAGCTGGTCTTCTTTCCTGACCGGCATACTTTAGCTATGTGACCAAGCTTGCCACATTTTCTACATTCCTGGTTTTTAAACCAGCATTGGTTCTGATCATGTTTTGTCTTCCCACAACAATAACATTTCGTTGTACCCAAAGCCATTTGATCTACGCCGAGTACCGCTGCCTTCAGCTGCATTTCCGCAGTGCCTCTCGCTGCGGCTTCGTGCGATGCTGCAATAGAGACAGCCTTATCAAGTGTAAGATCATTCTCTTCAAGCAGCCGCTTTTGTGTTCCTTCTTTCGACAATCCGCACACGAATTTGTCTCTCAGTGCCTGTCAGACTTTCCCCAAACTGACAGTATTTCACTAGCTTACACAGTTCAATTAAGTACTCCGCGTTGCTTTCCTCTTTCAGTTGCGTTCTCGCATAAAATTTAAATCGTTCCGCTAACATCAGCAGTGTGGGGTTCAAATGATCCTTCAGGACAGCAACAATATTAGCGAAATTCTGATCCGCCGGTTTAGCTGGTGATAGAAGATGCTTCAATAGCCCGTATATCTTTGCACCCATTGAGTTTAGTAAGGTTAGTGCTTTATCTTCATTTGATATTTTATTTGCCTTACAATATATCTCTATGCGTTCTACATACGTGGCCCAATCTTCAACATCGGGATCGAAATTGTTGATGTTACCACGCTTAGGCATCCTCGCAATCTTGAGAAAACAAAAAGAAATTTTTCTTTAACTTTTTTTTTTCAAAATGGCGGTTTCCCGCGCTTGTCTTCTTCCCCGCCCACGAAAATGGCGGCTTCGCGCGTTTGCCTTTCTCCCCCGCTGGCTGTAATGGCGATTGCCGTATTGCTGCGTTCGCCCTCCCCAGCGGTTCTCGAATCGTGCCTCCCAGCCCCTCTTGCAGTCCGGTCCTTTCCCCCCCCGGCTGCGGCTGAGTTCTCCGCGGTTTTTTTTTTAAATTTTCCCCCGCGCCTTTCGCTGTCCCGGTTGCTGCGCCTCGCGGCCTCGGTAGCTGCCCAGCCTTTTTCACCAGTCGCGGTCGAGCTTGCTCTCGACGCTGTTGCGTCTCCCAGCCCGCTTGCAGCCCGGTCTCTTACACCGGCTGCGTTTGCATTCACCGCGGCTTCCGTGCCTTACGCTGCCCCAGTCTCAGCGCCTCTGGCCCCGACTTCTGTCCGGCTCTTTTCCCCGGCTGTGGTCGAGTTCTCCGCCCTTATATCCTCCGATCTTCCCTCCCCTATTTCACAGCCAACGTGGCCGACTTGCTGCTCGTCGCTGATCGGCTTACCCACCACCGTGATAGAAGGGATGATCACTGCCTGTTACTGATGGAAGGCTTCGTGTCAGAATTCTTCCTTGCTCTGCAGACCCGAGTCTTCTCTCAGCAGAATGATGAGGGCGGATGCCTCCTCTCGACGCCCGTTAAACTGCCTTGGATGTATCTCTGCCGCAGGGTAAGATCGTACTCGTCGCCACTGTTAAGCCTGTGTGTTATATTGAGAATTACTACACAGACCACAAGAGTAACATTTAACAGGTCTTTACTAGTCGAAGGTCAGGGCAGAACTGCCCAATAAATCATTACACAGCACTTATATACTGGTGTGGTCACCACCGGTATTACAGTATACAGCAGCCAAGATAAAGTAGTGCAACCCTTAAAATAGTTCTCTTAAAGGTGGAACGGTTACATACACTACAGTCTGTGTCTACCTTTTTCGATCGCCAGGTTATGTTCACTAAGTCTGTACATTGTCAAAGTTTTTCTCAGTTTGCTATCCTTTACCATGGTCAGGTAATCAGCCGTGTTGTATTGTCTGTTTAGGGCCAAGTAGCAATTGAGTTTGCTTTGGGTTTTTGTTGTTTCTGCCCAATATGACAGATATTTTTCCTTTTGCTTAGCGACGATTGTGTTGGGTCGAATTCTTTGTGTTACGCTGTCACTGTCCTGGGGCTGGTTATTGTTAGTAGTGTTAGTAGTTACTTCACTGAGTCCCAGGACTAGTTGACTGAGGGTATTCTTCTTTATGGTCCTCTCTTGGCATTTCAGGGCTTCGTAATGATAGCATTGGGGGTTGCTCATTTCTAGGTGTTTCCAAAATTTGGTGGCACTTTTTTGGATAGTGATTATTAATGGATATTGGCCTAGTTCTGCCCTGCGTGCATTGTTTACGGTTTTCCTTTGAGTCCGGAGGATACTTTTACAGAATTCTGCATGTAGGATCTCAATTGGGTGTTTGTCCCATTTTGCAAATTCTTGTTGTGTTAGCGGTCCCCACGCCTCACTGCCATAGAGTGCAATTGGTTCAATTACTGATTTGAAAATTTTGAGCCAAATGCTAATTGGGATTTCTATTTGGATTGATTTTTTAATGGCATAGAAAGCCCTTCTTGCTTTCTCTTTCAGTTCATTCACAGCCAGTTTGAAATTTCCCGTAGAACTGATTTTTAAGCCCAAGTATGTGTAGTTAGTGGTTTGTTCAATTTTGGTTGTTCCTCGTGTGAAATTTAGTTTGGGTCCCTGATGTCTGGCTCTTTGCTGGAACACAAGGACTTTGGTTTTTTGGGGATTTATTGTCAGGGCCCAAGTCTGGCAGTACGACTCCAGCAGATCCAGGTTCTGCTGTAGACCCTCCTTAGTTGGAGGCAGCAGAACCAGGTCGTCTGCATAGAGGAGGAATTTAACCTTGGATTCATATAGGGTGAGGCCGGGTGCTGTAGATTGTTCAAGTAGTTTTGCCAATTCATTTATGTAAATATTAAAGAGTGTCGGTGAGATTGGCGAGCCCTGCGTCACCCCCCACCCCTGTGGGAAGTATTTTGTTTGTTTGTCTCCAATTTTAACTGCACATTTGTTGTTTGTATACATTGATTTAATTACATCATATGTTTTTCCCCCTACCCCGCTTTCGATAAGTTTCAGGAATAAACCGTTATGCCAGATGGAGTCGAAAGCCTTCTGGAAATCTATAAAGCATGCGTAGATTTTGCTTTTGTTTTGATGAACGTGTTTGTCAATTAGGGTCTGTAGGGTGAAGATATGATCTGATGTTCTATAGTTTGGCAGGAATCCAATTTGGCTTTTACTCAAGACATTGTGCTCCTCAAGGAAGTTTATAAGTCTTTTGTTTATGATGCTACAGAATACCTTCCCCAGGTTACTGTTTACACAGATGCCTCGATAGTTATTTGGGTCGACTTTGTCCCCACTTTTGTATATGGGAGTTTTAGGATAGCCAGTTTCATTTTATCGTCTGTGTGTTTAATCATCTCGCTTAGTATGCCGTCTGCCCCGCAAGCTTTTCCTGGTCGCAGGTCCTTGAGTTTTTCAAAAAGTTCTTTTTCTGTTATTATGGAGTCTAGCGGGTTTTGGTTATCTTTTATGGCCATTTCTAGCTTTTCCAGTTTTTTGCATATTTGGTGTTGCTCTGGCCTTCGTGTGTTTTTCTGGTATAATTTTTCAAAGTGGTTTTCCCATGTGTCTCCATTTTGAATGGCCAATTCGTCGTGTTGTTTTTTGTGTAATGTATTCCAGTTGTCCCAGAAACAATTGGAATCAATGGATTCCTCAATGGAGCTGAGTGTATTCTTAATATATTGCTCTTTTTTGGTTCTGAGTGTGTTTCTGTATTGTGTTAGTGTCTGACAATAAGTAAGGCGTAATTCCTCGTTTTCTGGATGTCTGTGTTTTTGGTTTGATATTTTTCTAAGTTTTTTCCTCATGTTATGGCAATCTGGGTCAAACCATTTTTCATAGTTTTTTGTTTTGGGTTTGTTCTTGCGAGCTTTCAAGTTTGACCTTGTTGCCAAATTATCAAAAATATTGTTTAGTTTATTCACTGCCCGGTTTACGCCTTCTTTATTGTGAGTGCATATGTTATCCAGAAAGGTGTCCACGAGAGCTTGAGTTGATTCATTGCTAATTGCTTTCTGGTATTTTTCCGTGTCGTTTTTGGCCCATCTGTACGATTTTTTGGTTTTGTACAGTTTACTGGGTTGTGTTTCTGTGTTGTTTGTTTCTGTCTTTTTAAGATACATCGTAATTTGACTGTGATCTGACAGTGTTGTTTGTGGTTTGACTGTGAATGATCTGAAAGAGGATGGGTCCAAATCCGTAATCATATAGTCTACGGTGCTGCAGCCAAGAGGTGAGCAATAGGTCGATCTTCCTAGGAGCTCTCCTATGCTCTCTCTCCCCCCGTCTCTCTCTCTCCCCCTTCTCTCTCTCCCCCCCCCCCCTCTCTCTCTCTCTCTCTCTCAATTCAATTCAATTCAAATCGCTTTATTGGCATGATAAGTTACATCTTATGTTGCCAAAGCATCAAAATACATTTATGGTTTAGCACATAAACGCAGTTCTATTCATACAGTGCATAAACAGGTATATCCCTGAGTGTATAAATATACATTCGCATTGTTTATATATATTTTCTTAGTTTACTGGTTGTCCCTCTGTTCATGGCAAGCTGTAACATAGTGTGCCGCCAGTGTTACACAGCTTCTCTCCTCTCCCAGTAGGAATGGGAGTTTTTGGTTGTCATTCAGATTTCTGAAATCAGGGCATATTTGTGAGAATTTTTGGTAGAAATTCTCCCTGATGCCCTGATATTTTCCACAAGCTGTGAGGAAGTGCATCTCTGTCTCCACCACTCCCTGACTGCAGTGAGAGCATATCCTGTCCTCTCTTGGCAGCCTGGTCTGCCTGTGTCTGCCTTTTTCGATCGCTAGGCTATGTTCGCTAAGTCTGTACCTTGTCAAGGTTCTTCTCAGTTTGTTATCCTTTACCATGGTCAGGTAATCAGCTATGTTGTATTGTCTGTTTAGGGCCAAGTAGCAATTGAGTTTGCTTTGGGTTTTTGTTGTTTCTGCCCAATATGTCAGATATTTTTCCTTTTGCTTAGCGACGATTGTGTTGGGTCGAATTCTTTGTGTTACCCTGTCACTGTCCTGGGGCTGGTTATTGTTAGTATTGTTAGTAGTTACTTCACTGAGTCCCAGGACTAGTTGACTGAGGGTATTCTTCTTTATGGTCAGCTCTTGGCATTTCAGGGCGTCGTAGTGATAGCATTGGGGATTGCTCATTTGTAGGTGATTCCAAAATTTGGTGGCTCTTTTTTGGATAGTGATTATTAATGGATATTGGCCTAGTTCCGCCCTGCATGCATTGTTTACTGTTTTCCTTTGAGTCCGGAGGATACTTTTACAGAATTCTGCATGTAGGATCTCAATTGGGTGTTTGTCCCATTTTGCAAATTCTTGTTGAGTTAGCGGTCCCCATACCTCACTGCCATAGAGTGCAATTGGTTCAATTACTGATTTGAAAATTTTGAGCCAAATGCTAATTGGGATTTCTATTTGGATTGATTTTTTGATGGCATAGAAAGCCCTTCTTGCTTTCTCTTTCAGTTCATTCACAGCCAGTTTGAAGTTTCCCGTAGAACTGATTTTTAAGCCCAAGTATGTGTAGTTAGTGGTTTGTTCAATTTTGGTTGTTCCTACTGTGAAATTTATTTTGGGTCCCTGATGTTTGGATCTTTGCTGGAACACAAGGACTTTGGTTTTTTGGGGATTTATTGTCAGGGCCCAAGTCTGGCAGTACGACTCCAGCAGGTCCAGGTTTTGCTGTAGCCCCTCTTTAGTAGGTGACAGCAGAACCAGGTCGTCTGCATAGAGGAGGAATTTAACCTTGGATTCATATAGGGTGAGGCCGGGTGCTGTAGATTGTTCAAGTAGTTTTGCCAATCCATTTATGTAAATATTAAAGAGTGTCGGTGAGATTGGCGAGCCCTGCGTCACCCCCCGCCCCTGTGGGAAGTATTTTGTTTGTTTGTCTCCAATTTTAACTGCACATTTGTTGTTTGTATACATTGATTTAATTACATCATATGTTTTCCCTCCTACCCCACTTTCGATAAGTTTCAGGAATAAACCGTCATGCCAGATGGAGTCGAAAGCCTTCTGGAAATCTACAAAGCATGCGTAGATTTTGCTTTTGTTATGGTGAACGTGTTTGTCAATTAGGGTCTGTAGGGTGAAGATATGATCGGATGTTCTGTAGTTTGGCAGGAATCCAATTTGGCTTTTACTCAAGACATTGTGCTCCTCAAGGAAGTTTATAAGTCTTTTGTTTATGATGCTACAGAATACCTTCCCCAGGTTACTGTTTACGCAGATGCCTCGATAGTTGTTTGGGTCGATTTTGTCCCCACTTTTGTATATGGGCGTTATGAGTCCTTTGTTCCAGATATCAGGGAAATAACCGACACTCAGAACCAAGTTGAAGAGTTTTAGGATAGCCAGTTTCATTTTGTTGTCTGTGTGTTTAATCATCTCGTTTAGTATGCCGTCTGTCCCGCAGGCTTTTCCTGGTCGCAGGTCCTTGAGTTTTTCAAGAAGTTTTTTTTCTGTTATTATGGCGTCCAGCGGGTTTTGGTTATCTTTTATGGCCATTTCTAGCTTTTCCAGTTTTTTGCATATTTGGTGTTGCTCTGGTCTTAGTGTGTTTTTCTGGTATAATTTTTCAAAGTGGTTTACCCATGTGTCCCCATTATGAATGGCCAAATCGTCGTGTTGTTTTTTGTGTAGTGTTTTCAAGTTTTCCCAGAAACAATTGGAATCAATGGATTCCTCCATGGAGCTGAGTGTATTCTTAATATATTGCTCTTTTTTGGTTCTGAGTGTGTTTCTGTATTGTGTTAGTGTCTGACAATAAGTAAGGCGTAGTTCCTCGTTTTCTGGATGTCTGTGTTTTTGGTTTGATATTTTTCTAAGTTTTTTCCTCATGTTATGGCAATCTCGGTCAAACCATTTTTCATAGTTTTTTGTTTTGGGTTTGTTCTTGCGAGCTTTCAAGTTTGCATTTGTTGCCAAATTATCAAAAATATTGTTTAGTTTACTAACTGCCCGGTTTACGCCTTCTTTATTGTGAGTGTATATGTTATCCAGAAAGGTGTCTAAGAGAGCTTGAGTTGATGCGTTGCTAATTGTTTTCTGGTATTTTTCCGTGTCGTTTTTGGCCCATCTGTACGATTTTTTGGTGTTGTACAGTTTACTGGGTTGTGTTTCTATGTTGTTTGTTTCTGTCTTTTTGAGGAACATAGTAATTTGACTGTGATCTGACAGTGTTGTTTGTGGTTTGACTGTGAATGCTCTGAAAGAGGATGGGTCTAAGTCTGTAATCATATAGTCTACTGTGCTGCAGCCAAGAGGTGAGCAATAGGTCGATCTTCCTAGGAGGTCTCCTATGAACCTACCATTGACAATGTACAGACCCAGGTTTCGACAGAGCTGTAGTAGCTGTTTTCCGTTGGTATTTGACTGCTTGTCGCAGTTATGCCTGTATGGAAGGGAAGGGATGTCAAAGTGGTTATTCCCGAAAACATAATTGTTTCCCTGATTATTGGTGAAGTCTGGTTCTTCGCCCGTTCTTGAATTGAGGTCCCCACAGATCAACACGTTCCCCTGGGCCTGGTATTGGATAATTTCCCCCTCCATGTTGGAGAAGGTGTCCTCTTTAAAGTACGGGGAATCGATTGGAGGGATATAAAGTGCGCAAATGTAAACATCTTGGGTGTTTGAGATAATCTCCCTCTCAAGTTTGAGCCTTCCTCTCTCCCCCCCTCCCCCCCTCTCTCCCCCCCTCCCCCCTCTCTCCCCTTCCTCTCTCCCCCCCTCCTCTCTCCCCCGTCTCTCCCCTTCCTCTCTCCCCCCCCTCCCCCCCCGTCTCTCCCCCTTCCTCTCCCCTTCCTCTCTCCCCCCCCTCCCACCCCGTCTCTCCCCTTCCTCTCTCCCCCCCCTTCCACCCCGTCTCTCCCCTTCCTCTCTCCCCCCCCTTCCACCCCGTCTCTCCCCTTCCTCTCTCCCCCCCTCCCACCCCGTCTCTCCTCTTCCTCTCTCCCCCCTCCCCCCTCTCACCCCCCCCCCCTCCCTCCCCTTCCTCTCTCCCCCCCTCCTCTCTCCCCCGTCTCTCCCCTTCCTCTCTCCCCCCCCCCTCCCACCCCGTCTCTCCCCTTCCTCTCTCCCCCCTCCCACCCCGTCTCTCCCCTTCCTCTCTCCCCCCCTCTCCCCCCCCTCCTCCTCTCTCCCCCCCCCCTCTCTTCCCACCCCCCCTCTTCCCCCCCACCCCCCCTCATCCCCCCCACCCCCCCTCTTCCCCCCCCTCTTCCCCCCAACCCCCCTCTTCCCCCCCCACCACCCCCCTCTCTTCCCCCCCCCACCACCCCCCTCTCATCCCCCCCACCACGCCCCCTCTCTTCCCCCCACCACGCCCCTCACTTCCCCCCACCACGCCCCTCTCTTCCCCCCCACCACCCCCCTCACTTCCCCCCCACCACCCCCCTCACTTCCCCCCCTCCTCCCCCTCTCTCCCCCCCCTCTCCACCCCCCCCTCTCCCCCCTCCTCTCTCCCCCCTCCTCTCCTCTCTCCCCCCTCCTCCTCTCTCCCCCCTCCTCCTCTCTCCCCCCCTCCTCCTCTCTCCCCCCTCCTCCACCTCTTCTCTCCCCCCCTCTTCCCACCCCCCCGCACCCCCCCTCTCCTCCCCCCTCCCTCTCTCCCCCCCTCTCCCCTTCCTCTCTCCCCCCCTCTCCCCTTCCTCTCTCCCCCCTCTCTCCCCTTCCTCTCTACCCCCCCTTCCTCTCTACCCCCCCTTCCTCTCTTGCCCCCTCCTCCTCTCTCCCCCCCTCCTCCTCACCCCCTCCTCCTCCTCTCTCCCCATCCTCCCCTCCCCCTCTCCCCCCCTCTCCCCCTCCCCCCTTCCTCTCTCCCCCCTTCCTCTCTTCCCCCCCTTCCTCTCTTCCCCCCTTCCTCTCTTCCCCCTTTCCTCTCTTCCCCCCCTTCCTCTCTTCCCCCCCTTCCTCTCTTCCCCCCCTTCCTCTCTTCCCCTTCCTCTCTCCCCCCCCTTCCTCTCTGCCCCCCTTCCTCTCTCTCTCCCCCCTTCCTCTCTCTCTCCCCCCTTCCTCTCTGTCTTCCCCCCCTTCCTCTCTCTCCCCCCTTCCTCTCTCTCTCCCCCCCTCCTCTCTCTCTCCCCCCCCTTCCTCTCTCTCTCTCTCCCCCCCTTCCTCTCCCTCTCTCCCCCCCCCTTCCTCTCTCCCCCCTTCCTCCCTCCCCCCTTCTCTCTCTCCCCTTCCTCTCCCCCCCTTCCTCTCCCCCCCTTCCCCCTCTCCCCATTCCTCTCTCCCCCCTTCCTCTCTCTCCCCCTTCCCTCTCTCTCCCCCTTCCCTCTCTCTCCCCCCTTTCCTCTCTCCCCCCCTTTCCTCTCTCTCCCCCCCTTTTCCTCTCTCTCCCCCCCTTCCTCTCTCTCTCCCCCCCCCTTTCCTCTCTCTCCCCCCTTTCCTCTCTCCCCCCCTTTCTCTCTCTCCCCCCTTTCCTCTCTCCCCCCCTTTCCTCTCCCCCCCCTTTCCTCTCTCTCCCCCCTTTCCTCTCTCCCCCCTTTCCTCTCTCCCCCCCTTTCCTCTCTCTCCCCCCCTTCCTCTCTCTCCCCCCCTTTCCTCCCTTTCCTCTCTCTCCCCCCCTTTCCTCCCTTTCCTCTCTCCCCCCCCTTTCCTCTCTCTCCCCCCCTTTCCTCCCTTTCCTCTCTCCCCCCCCCTTTCCTCCCTTTCCTCTCTCCCCCCCCTTTCCTCTCTCTCCCCCCCTTTCCTCCCTTTCCTCTCTCCCCCCCCTTTCCTCTCTCTCCCCCCCTTTCCTCTCTTTCCTCTCTCTCCCCCCTTTCCTCTCTCCCCCCCTTTCCTCCCTTTCCTCTCTCCCCCCCCTTTCCTCTCTCCCCCCCTTTCCTCTCTCCCCCCCCCCTTTCCTCTCTCCCCCCCTTTCCTCTCTCTCCCCCCTTTCCTCCCCCCTTTCCTCCTTCCCCCCCTTTCCTCCTTCCCCCCTTTCCTCCTTCCCCCCCCTCCCCTATTCCCCCCTTCCCCTATTCCCCCCCTTCCCCTACCCCTTCCCCTATTCCCTTCCCCCCCTTCCCCTATTCCCCCCTTCCCCTATTCCCCCCCTTCCCCTATTCCCCCCTTCCCCTATTCCCCCCCTTCCCCTATTCCCCCCTTCCCCTTCCCCTATTCCCCCCTGAAGTGAGATATTAAAAATTGGATTTAATAAGGAAAAACAAACCAGGATTCATCTGTAACACCAATATACAAAATGGAGGGAATAGGTTAATTCGTGCTCCGAGTTGAACAATAGAAGTCTGTAAAAGTTGTATAAACCCAGATAAGGTTTAAACAGGACTACGGGTTAACTGCTAAGAGATTAAAACTGTCAAAACAACCCCTTAGAAAGAGGGAGAGATATATGGGTTCGGCCACGCGAGTCGACACCCTTGCACTTAAGGGTTTGTTAAGTGTGAAGCTCAATAGGGTTCTATTCTTTTAACTAACTAAAGTGTTTTTGCTCTGTAGAAATAATTTAAGAGAGAGAGACAGAAAATCTGCGGATTGCCCGCTTTGGAAAGATCTACTATCTTAGAGAAATACTTAAAAAGACCAAGCCATCTGACAACAGCAAATGGACGATCGTAAAGTAATAAAGTTGAGGCCCCTGGGTCATGAGAAAGTAACAGGACCAACTGATAACGAAATGTGAGATTTGTAAGCGACTGGAAGAATGGAATGTCACGGTTTTATAATTACAATTTAACTATAATTCTGTATATGCTAATAAGCTTATCCCCGCCTTTAGGGCAGGGCCTTAATTTTTGTATAACTGTGTGCACCTCAAGAGATTCGGTGGAGTCGGAGCCTTGTGTTGGGACGCAAGAGCCATAGCTCCCCAGGCCTGAATAAACCGTTTTTACTTCAATTATTGGGTTTGTCTTCTTATAACAAGCCAGTGTTGTTGACTTTGTATATCACTTAGTCCACACTTTGGGGGCTTACATCACCCCCCCTTCCCCTATTCCCCCCCCTTCCCCCCATTCCCCCCCCTCTTCCCCTAATTCCCCCCCTTCCCCCCATTCCCCCCCTCTTCCCCTAATTCCCCCCCTTCCCCCAATTCCCCCCCTCTAATTGCCCCCCCCCTCTAATTGCCCCCTCTAATCCCCCCCCCCACACTAATTCTCCCCCCCCACCCTCTAATCTCCCCATCTAATTCTCCCCCCTTCCTCTAATTCCCCCCCTAATTCCCCCCTCCTCTAATTCCCCCCCTCCCCCCTCAATTCCCCCCCACTAATCCCCCCTCCCCCACAAATCCCCCCCCTCCCCCTCTAAATCCCCCCCCTCCCCCTCTAATTCCCCCCCCCTCAAATCCCCCACCTCTAATCCCCCCCCCCTCCAATTCCCCCCCTCTCCCTCGAATTCCCCCCCTTCCCCACTAATTCCCCCCCCAATTCCCCCCCCTCTCTAATTCTCTCCCCCCCCTCTAATTCTCACCCCCCCCTCTAATTCTCTCCCCCCCCTCTAATTCTCTCCCCCCCAATTCTCTCCCCCCCTCTAATTCACTCCCCCCCCCCACTAATTCTCCCCCCCCCAATCTCTCTCCCCCCCCTCTAATTCTCTCTCCCCCCCCTCTAATTCTCTCTCCCCCCCTCGAATTCTCTCTCCCCCTCCTCTAATTCACTCACCCCCCCCTCTAATTCTCTCTCCCCCCCCGCTCTAATTCTCTCTCCCCCCTCCTCTAATTCTCTCTCCCCCCTCCTCTAATTCTCTCTCCCCCCCCTCCTCTAATCTCTCTCCACCCCCCTCCCCTCTAATTCTCTCTCCACCCCCCTCCCCTCTAATTCTCTCTCCCCCCCTCCCCTCTAATTCTCTCTCCCCCCTCCCCTCTAATTCTCTCTCCCCCCCTCCCCTCTAATTCTCTCTCCCCCTCCCCCTCAATTCTCACTCCCCCCCCCCCAATCCCTTCCCCCCCTCCAATCCCTTCCCCCCCCTTCCCATCCCCCCAATTCCCTTCCCCCCCCCAATTCCCCCCAATTCCCTTCCCCCCCCTCCTCCCCTTCCCTTCCCCTTCCCTCCCTTCCTTCCCCCCCTTCCCTTCCCCCCCCCAATCCCTTCCCCCACCCCCCCCAATCCCTTCCCCCACCCCCCCCCCAATTCCCTTCCCCCACCCCCCCCAATTCCCTTCCCCCAATTCCCATCCCCCACCCCCCCAATTCCCTTCCCCCCCCCAATCCCACCCCCACCCCCCCAAACCCAACCCCCCCCCCCCCAATCCCAACCCCCAATCCCTTCCCCCCCCCAATCCCACCCCCACCCCCCCAATTCCCTACCCCCACCCCCCCCCCAATTCCCTCCCCCCACCCCCCCAATCCCTCCCCCCCCAATCCCTTCCCCCCCCAATCCCTTCCCCCACCCCCCCCAATCCCCACCCCCCCCCAATTCCCAACCCCCCCCCAATCCCTTCCCCCCCCCAATCCCAACCCCCCCCAATTCCCAACCCCCCACCCCACAAATCCCTTCCCCCCCCCCCACAAATCCCTTCCCCCCCCCCACAAATCCCAACCCCCCCCCACAAATCCCATCCCCCCACCCCCCACAAATTCCCTCCACACCCACAAATCCCTCCCCCCCCCACCCCCACAAATCCCTTCCCCCCCCCACCCCCCACAAATCCCTTCCCCCCCACCCCCACAAATCCCTTCGCCACCCCCACAAATCCCTTCCCCACCCCCACAAATTCCCTCCCCACCCCCACAAATCCCAACCCCACCCCCCACAAATCCCTTCCCCCCCACCCCCACAAATCCCACCCCCCCCCACCCCCACAAATTCCCTCCCCCCCCCCCACCCCCACAAATTCCCATCCCCCCCCCCACCCACCCCCACAAATTCCCTACCCCCCCACCCACCCCCACAAATCCCTTCCACCCCCACAAATTCCCTTCCCCCCCCCCACCCCCCACAAATCCCTTCCCCCCCCACCCCCACAAATTCCCTTCCCCCCCCCACAAATTCCCTTCCCCCCCCCACAAATTCCCTTCCCCACCCCCACAAATTCCCTTCCCCCCCACCCCCACAAATTCCCTTCCCCACCCCCACAAATTCCCTTCCCCCCCCACCCCCACAAATTCCCATCCCCCCCCCACAAATTCCCTTCCCCCCCCACCCCCACAATTCCCTTCCCCACCCCCACAAATCCCTTCCCCCCCCACCCCCACAAATTCCCTTCCCCCCACCCCCACAAATTCCCTTCCCCCCCACCCCCACAAATTCCCTTCCCCCCCCCCCCCACAAATTCCCTTCCCCACCCCCACAAATTCCCTTTCCCACCCCCACAAATTCCCTTCCCCCCCCACCCCCACAAATTCCCTTCCCCACCCCCACAAATTCCCTTCCCCCCCACCCCCACAAATTCCCTTCCCCCCCACCCACCCCCACAAATCCCTCCCCCCCCACCCCCACAAATTCCCTTCCCCCCCACCCCCACAAATTCCCTTCCCCACCCCCACAAATTCCCTTCCCCCCCACCCCCACAAATTCCCTTCCCCCCCACCCCACCCCCACAAATTCCCTTCCCCCCCACCCCCACAAATTCCCTTCCCCCCCCACCCCCACAAATTCCCTCCCCCCCCCACCCCCACAAATTCCCTTTCCCACCCCCACAAATTCCCTTCCCCACCCCACCCACCCCCACAAATTCCCTTCCCCCCCCCACCCACCCCCCACAAATTCCCTTCCCCACCCCCACAAATTCCCTTCCCCCCCCACCCCCACAAATTCCCTTCCCCCCCCCCACAAATTCCCTTCCCACCCCCACAAATTCCCTTCCCCCCCCACCCCCACAAATTCCCTTCCCCCCCCACCCCCACAAATTCCCTTCCCCCCCCCACCCCCCACAAATTCCCTTCCCCCCCCACCCCCACAAATTCCCTTCCCCCCCCACCCCCACAAATTCCCTTCCCCCCCCACCCCCACAAATTCCCTTCCCCCCCCACAAATTCCCTTCCCCCCCCCACAAATTCCCTTCCCCCCCCACAAATTCCCTTCCCCCCCCACAAATTCCCTTCCCCCCCCACCCCCACAAATTCCCTTCCCCCCCCACCCACCCCCACAAATTCCCTTCCCCCCCCACCCACCCCCACAAATTCCCTTCCCCCCCCACCCACCCCCACAAATTCCCTTCCCCCCCCCAAATTCCCTTCCCCCCCCCCAAATTCCCTTCCCCCCCAAAAAAAATTCCCTTCCCCCCCCCAAATTCCCTTCCCCCCCACCCCCCCCCACAAATTCCCTTCCCACCCACCCCCCCCCACAAATTCCCTTCCCCCCCCCAAATTCCCTTCCCCCCCCACCCACCCCCCCCACAAATTCCCTTCCCACCCACCCCCCCCCACAAATTCCCTTCCCTTCCCACCCACCCCCCCCCCCACAAATTCCCTTCCCACCCACCCCCCCCCCCACAAATTCCCTTCCCACCCACCCACCCCCACAAATTCCCTTCCCACCCACCCCCACAAATTCCCTTCACCTCCACAAATTCCCTTCCCTTCCCCCACCCCCACAAATTCCCTTCCCTCACCCCCACAAATTCCCTTCCCCCACCCCCACAAATTCCCTTCCCTTCCCCCACCCCCACAAATTCCTTTCCCTTCCCCCAATTCCCTTCCCCTACCCTCTCCTTCACCCCTCTCTGGGGCTCTTTCTCTCTCTCTCTCTCTCTCTCACTCACTCACCCCCCGGGCCGGCTTGTGTCTCGGGCTCCGCCCTCGAGCCGCCATTGGCCGCATTCTCGGAGCTTCTGGAACATGAGGCCGCAGCACCACCCCACACACAGCGCCACATGCGCCTTTGTGTGCGCACCCAGAACAGACAAATACTTTAAACAAAGAGTTTAAGAGGAATAGGCGCCGTACAAAGTTTTGCATCTACCCGTTTTGATAGATCACAGAAAAGAGGTGGAATTGTGAGGGAAAGTGCGGGCACGAGCTGTTGTAGTGCGCTGAAAGTAGTGCGGGCGGGACGGAGTGCGGCGGGCGGAGGGCCGCACTATAAAGGCGGAGGCGGCGGGCGGGCGGCCATTCCCGCTGAAGGAGCCGCTGATATCGAGTCCGGAGCTTTGCCGATCCAGAGTTATCGAGTCCCGCCGATCGCCGTGAGTCCGCGCTCAGTCTGCTCACTAACACAAGCCAGATACTGCGGCTGCTGCTGCAAATGTGAAAGAAACAGCAGCTGGAAACACTGCATCTGTGGCGTGAGGAAGAAGTTAATGCTTTAATTTCAGATTTCCAGGACCCGCAGTATCTTGCTTTGGTTTGAAATCTATATTACTGGATGTAAATTGAAACTATTAAGCAGAAGTATTAATTTTTTACACTTTTAAAGTAATTCTTTTAGAAGCTGGAAAGGTTCCAAGGGAAATGCGCGCATTTGTGTTCCTCCCTCGTTTTTGGGGCTAAATATATTAACGGCTTGTACATTCCAAATTGATGTTTTAAAATCTAACTACTGGCTTTTAACTTCACCCCGAGCGGCTTTAATCCAGGCCGAGCACAATCGTTGTCGGCCGATTTTTCGGGGATCGCTTCAAAATGGCGTCCGGAGCCCGTGACGCAGTTGTTCTGGCTTGGGCGGTGACTTCTCGCGGTATTTGCCCAACTCTCGCTCGGGGGCGGGGCCTGGCAGGGTGTAGCCCTGTGGTGGGCGGGGCATTGCGTGTCCCGTCACAATGGCTGAGGTCTGTTGCCGTTTCCTTGGTGTTTCAGACGCCGCGCAGCCTGGGCGACTGCAGCCAGTTTAATTTTGACTTGTACAGTTGGTGAGTCATTAAAAGCTGCAGTTTCATCTTTCTCTATGTAGTCCTATTGGGTTTTGGGTAACCACGTATTTCAGTAAAGCCTTGTTACTGGGTGTTCACAGGGTAGATGGTGCACAAGGGTAAAGTTTACCATGTGTTTAATGTTGAGGCTATGCTGGTTGTATATTGAATTGTAATCTAAAGGTTAATTGATTTGATTAGAATGACTTGCGGTAGTGACTAGTTTCTCTTGTGTTCCAGAGCATGCAGATCTTTGTTAAAACCCTGACTGGCAAGACCATAACACTTGAGGTTGAGCCCAGTGACACCATTGAAAATGTAAAGGCCAAAATTCAAGATAAAGAAGGTATCCCACCTGACCAACAGCGTTTGATCTTTGCTGGCAAGCAGTTGGAAGAAGGACGCACCCTATCTGACTACAACATCCAGAAAGAATCAACCCTACATTTGGTGCTGCGTCTGAGAGGGGGCATGCAGATCTTCGTGAAAACCCTGACTGGCAAAACAATCACCCTTGAAGTGGAACCCAGTGACACCATTGAAAATGTCAAGGCCAAAATTCAAGATAAAGAAGGAATCCCACCTGACCAACAGCGTTTGATCTTCGCAGGCAAACAACTGGAAGATGGCCGCACCCTATCTGACTACAACATCCAGAAAGAATCAACCCTACATTTGGTGCTGCGTCTGAGAGGAGGCATGCAGATCTTCGTGAAAACACTGACTGGCAAGACAATTACTTTGGAGGTAGAGCCAAGTGACACAATTGAAAACGTTAAGGCCAAGATTCAGGATAAAGAGGGCATCCCACCTGACCAGCAGCGTTTGATCTTTGCAGGCAAGCAACTGGAAGATGGCCGCACACTTTCTGACTACAACATCCAGAAAGAATCAACCCTACATTTGGTGCTGCGTCTGAGAGGAGGCATGCAGATCTTTGTGAAAACCCTGACTGGCAAAACAATCACCCTTGAAGTAGAACCCAGTGACACAATTGAAAATGTGAAGGCCAAAATTCAAGATAAGGAAGGAATCCCACCTGACCAACAGCGTTTGATCTTTGCTGGTAAGCAGTTGGAAGATGGCCGCACCCTATCTGACTACAACATCCAGAAAGAATCAACCCTACATTTGGTGCTGCGTCTGAGAGGAGGCATGCAGATCTTTGTGAAAACCCTGACTGGCAAAACAATCACCCTTGAAGTAGAACCCAGTGACACCATTGAAAATGTCAAGGCCAAAATTCAAGATAAGGAAGGAATCCCACCTGACCAACAGCGTTTGATCTTTGCAGGCAAACAACTGGAAGATGGTCGCACACTCTCAGACTACAACATCCAGAAAGAGTCCACTCTGCATTTGGTGCTGCGTCTGAGGGGGGGCAATTGTTAAACTACTGTTGTACTTTGCTTTATTGTTGTGGGTAGTGTTCTTGCCTCTAGCTTAAAAGTTCATTAGTGTGTTCCCATGTCATTCAAAATAAAATTGTTGCAAGCTTATTATGGTCTTTGTGGTAAATTATTTAAGGTAGAAAGGCATCAGCACTAATGGAAGCATGTGGTCGGATGCAAGACAGATTTAGGTTGCACTGGAAATGGTTGATGACCAATTGGATGGTTTAGGATTACCATTGCTTGATAAGTTACTTTAAATTCAAAAGTAATAAATGCACTCAATTGAATGGGTACTTTAAACTACTTTTAAACCAGCATGGTGGCATAGTGGTTAGCACTGTTGCCTCACAGCACCAGGGACCCGGGTTCAAATCCAGCCTTGGGTGACTGTGTGGAGTTTGCACATTCTCCCCGTGTTTGCGTGGGTTTTCTCCGGGTGCTCCGGTTTCCTCCCACAGTCCAAAGATGTGCAGGTTAGGTTGATTGGCCATAATAAAAAATTTGGCCCTCCGTGTTAGGGGGGATTAAATACGCAGGGTTACGGGGCTTGGGTGGGATGGCTGTCTGTAGGGACCGGGGGTGCTAGGGTTTGGATGATCAGCCATGATCTCGTTGAATGGCGGAGCAGGCTCAAATGGCCTACTCCTGCTCCTATCTTCGATGTTTCAGGACAGTTCATAACTTGGTGATTTACCTTAGTCCTGATCAATTGTTTATAATTCCTGGGGTGGGGGTGGTTCTGGAACAAGGGGAAAACCCTTCAAATTGGAGCTGTGCTGATCAAAGATGATGTCAGGAACCACTTCTTTGCACAGCATAGTGTAATCTGGAACTCTAGCCCCAAAGTTATGGCTGGAGGTTAATTGACAATTTCCACATAATTTTGTTAGGTAAGGGTAGTGAAGAGCCTGTAAAGATACAGATCCATGATCCAATTAAATGGTGGAAGAGGCTTGAGAGGGTGAATGTGGGCCTCAGCAGTTGGATGTAGGGCAAGGAAACCACTTGGGAGTCCCACAAGGGTATTTTTAAAATGAGTTGCAGATCCTCTTAAACGCAAGGAGGACTTTCTTTTTTTGGGGGGGTGGGGGAGAGGTTCATCTCTCCCCTCCACCCCTCTGGTAGGTGAGTGCCAGAGCTGCAACTAGTTTTTGTGCCTCTGGTTTGTGTAATAAGATGCCCTTCCATGTACAGCATTTGTGAATGCATTGGACAAAAAAGTGCACCACCTTTTGGAGTAGGAAAGTGATAGCTGATGCTAATTTTTGGTTTGCTGTTGGTTAACTCTCATATATTTTGTAACTTGCATATCTTTCCACACCAGAGTTCCCTTGCAGATACAGTGATACACAAAGGGATTGATGAGTTGCTAGTTAATGGATTTAAACTATGACTTTAAATTGGACTCATTGGAGAATCAGTAGCCAATGTCTTGTTGGAACAGGAGTGATAGATGAGTGAGACTAGGTGTGGGATATAGTCATCAAGTGTTTTGGATGAGCTGAAGTTAAGGGTGGTGTTGGGATAGTCGGGTGATGGAGAGGATGTTTCCTTCAGGGAGCAAAGATGTCCATACTAGGCATAATGACCAGGATGGGAGTGAGTGAAGGTTTTATTGTGGACAAGAGCATTAACGGTGGTGGTGAGTGCGGTTGAGAAGATCTGACAGCTGCAGGAAGGCTTGACCGTTTCAATGCAGCTTGTAATTGATTTGGGAGAGATGGTTTTTTCCAGGAGGCCGATACAGAAGGAAGTGTGGGTGGTGACAGATGTGTTTGGAGATGGTCTTGTCTGCGATCTAGACCATGGGAGTAGAGAGGCCATGTGAGATGGCAAGATCTAGGGGGTGACCACTAAATTAGGTGGTAGTTTATATAGAGGGAGTGGTTTAGAAGAATGAGGGGATCTCATCGAAACTTTAAAAATTCTAACTGGACTAGATGCTGGAAGGATGTTCCCGATGGTCAGGGAGTCCAGAACCAGGGGTCACAGTTTAAGGATAAGGGGTAAGCCATTTAGGACCGATGCTGCTAGAATACGGAGCATTGACTTGCATGATGGTGCGCTCCGATTTCACTGTCCTCTAAATATAGATGAGCAGGAGTAGGCCATTTGGCCCCTCAAGCCTGCTCTGCCATTCATTGAGATCATGGCTGATCATCCAAATTCAGTACCCTGTCCCTGCCGCCTTCCCATATCCCTTTAGCCTTAAAAAATATATCTAACTCCTTGAATATATTTAATGAATTGGCCTCAACTGCCTTCTGTGGTAGAGAATTCCACAGGTTCACCACTCTGGGTGAAGAAATTCCTCCTCCATTTCTGTCCTAAATGGCTTATCCCTTATCCTTAGACTGTGACCCCTGGTTCTGTTCTCCCTGGCCATCGGGAACATCCTTTCTGCATTTAGTCTGTCTAGTCCTGTTAGAATTTTATAAGTTTCAATGAGATCCCCTCATTCTTTTAAACTCCAGCCCAATCTCAAACATCATTCCTGCCATCCCAGGTATCAGTCTGGTGAAACTTTGCTGCACTCCCTCCATGACAAGAACATCCTTCCTCAGATAAGGTGAGCAAAACTGCACACAATACTCAAGGTGTGGTCTCACCAAGGCCCTGTACAACTGCAGCAAGACATCCTTGCTCCTGTACTCGAATCCTCTCGCTACGAAGGCCAACATACCATTTGCCTTCTTAACCACCTGCATGCTTACCTTCAGCGACTGGTGCACAAGGACACCCAGGTCTTGTTGCACTTCCCCTTCTCCCAATCTTGCCGTTCAGATAATCTGTCTTCCTGTTTTTACCACCAAAGTGGATAACCTCACATTTATCATTAAACACATTATAATGGTAGATGCTTTGCTGTCTGTAACAAATGTGCATTTAGCTGTCTGACATTAGATGTGCATTCTGTTAATGCTAATTTGGACATCTAAGAATAGCTGTCTTAAATTTCATACCATCCAGCATTTATAATGGTATACTGTTTACTTTCTTGTATAACTTTAATAGGCATTGGATGATGTGGATCACTGCCCTTTCATCGCTTGGTCTTGTGCTTGAATTGGCAACAACACTGTATTGAAATGACCAATGGCACTTTGCAGGTTGGGCGGGGGCAGAGTTGGACATTGAGCAATAACTGGGGAACAGGTTATAGGTGGTGACCAAACGCGTGGGTGAAAAAGTTGGTTCTGAGGATGCTTGTGAAGATGAGTAGGAATTTAGCAAGGCAAAGGATTTTGGTGATATGCTCAAACCCAGTGGAAGGAGATAGCCAGGGTAGTCCATGACCCTGTGCTAAGGATCCAAGAGCCACAAGAAATATAATGATCTTAAATAAGAGGTGTCGGCCAAACCTTCCATGGAATTACTAATCTCATAGGAAGCAGAAGGCAATTTCCCACCTGCATTCTCCTTAAAGGATAAGGTTGCCCATAAAACAGAGAAATTGACCACAGATAGTGGCCCCTCAACATCTGCCCTCACCAATACACAGATAGTGCCCCCTCAACATCTGCCCTCACCCAATACACAGATCGTGACTCAACATCTGGCCTCACCCAATACAGATAGTGCCTCAACATCTGCCCTCACCCAATACACAGTGCCTCCTCAACATCTGCCCGCACCCAATACACACAGTGCCTCCTCAACATCTGCCCTCACCCAATACACAGATAGTGCCCCCTCAACATCTGCCCTCACCCAATACACAGATAGTGACTCAACATCTGGCCTCACCCAATACAGATAGTGGCCCCTCAACATCTGCCCTCACCCAATACACAGATAGTGCCCCCTCAACATCTGCCCTCACCCAATACACAGATACCTCAACATCTGGCCTCGCCCAATACAGATAGTGGCCCCTCAACATCTGTCCTCACCCAATACACAGATAGTGCCCCCTCAACATCTGCCCTCACCCAATACACAGATCGTGACTCAACATCTGGCCTCACCCAATACAGATAGTGCCTCAACATCTGCCCTCACCCAATACACAGTGCCTCCTCAACATCTGCCCACACCCAATACACAGTGCCTCCTCAACTGCCCTCACCCAATACACAGATAGTGCCCCCTCAACATCTCCCCTCACCCGCTATGCAGATAGTGCCCCCTCAACATCTGCCCTCACCAATACACAGATGGTGCCTCCTCAACATCTGCCCTCACCCAATACACATAGTGCCCCCTCAACATCTGTCCTCACCCAATACACAGATAGTGCCTCCTTAACATCTGCCCTCACCTAATACACAGACAGTGCCTCCTCAACCTTTGCACTCACCAATACGCAGATGGTGCCTCCTCAACATCTGCCCTCACCCAATACAGAGTGCCTCCTCAATATCTGCCCTCACCCAATACACAGATAGTGCCACCTCAACATCTGCCCTCACCAATACACAGATAGTGCCTCCTCAACATCTGCCCTCACCCAATACACAGATACTGCCCCCTCATCATCTGCCCTCACCCAATACACAGATAGTGCCCCCTCAACATCTGCCCTCACCCAATACACAGATAGTGCCCCCTCAACATCTGCCCTCACGCAATACACAGATAGTGCCCCCTCAACATCTGCCCTCACCCAATACACAGATAGTGCCTCAACATCTGCCTTCACCCACTACACAGATAGTGCCCCCTCAACATCTGCTCTCACCCAATACACAGATAGTGCCTCCTCAACATCTGCCCTCACCCAATACACAGATAGTGCCTCCTCAACATCTGCCCTCGCCCAATATACAGATAGTGCCTCCTCAACATCTGCCCTCACCAATACACAGATAGCGCCTCCTCAACATCTGTCCTCACCCGATACACAAATAGTGCCTCCTCAACATCTGCCCTCACCAATACACAGATAGCGCCTCCTCAACATCTGTCCTCACCCGATACACAAATAGTGCCTCCTCAACATCTGCCCTCACCAATACACAGAGGAATCTTGTTGCCACTGAGGAAGCAGCCAACAAAAGGAGTAAGAGAAGAGGGAACTGGAGGGCAGAAGCCAGCTCCGGCATTTCATTTTACTTTTCTTACTTCTTGTCTTATTTTACCCTCATTGTTTCATAATCTGGTGATGAAGTAATCATTTCACTCCTTCCACAGAAGGTCACACATGAACTCTGTACTTTAGCAACTCATTGTAATCACTCTTCTTAAAGTCATAGTCATATGGTACAGAAGGAGGCCATTCAGCCCATCGAGTCCATGCCGGCTCTCTGTAGAGCAATCCAGTCAGTCCCATTCCCCCGCTCTATCCCCGTAGCCCTGCAAGTTTATTTCCCTCAAGTGCCTATCCAGTCTCCCCTTGAAAACATTGAGTGTCTCCGCTTCCACCACTTCCATCGGCAGTGAATTCCAGGTCCTCACCACTTGCTGTGTAAAAAAGCTTTTCCTTACAATCCCCCTGTATCTCTTGCCCAAAAGCTTAAATCTGTGCCCCTAATCCTTGTACCATCAACTAGTGGGAACAGCCTTTCCCCATCTAGCCTATCCAAACCCTTCATAATCTTGTACACCTCTATCAAATCACCCCGCAACCTCCTTTGCTGTAATGAAAACAAATCCAGCTTCTCCAACCTGTCCTTGTAGCTAAGATCCCCCATCCCCGGAACCATTCTGGTAAATCTCCTCTGCACCCTCTCAAGGGCCTTCACATCCTTCCTAAAGTGTGGTGACCAGAACTGGACGCAATACTCCAGTTGTGGCCTAACCAGCGCATTATAAAGTTTCAGCATAACTTCTCTACTTCTGTGCTCAATACCTCTATTTATGAAGCCCAAGATCCTATACCACTCTCTCAATATGTCCTGTCACCTTCAGGGATCTGTGCACATTAACTCCCAGGACCCTCTGTCCCTTCACACTCTAAAACTGTGCCATTAAGTGTATATTGACTCTCCCTGTTCCTTCTGCCAAAATGCATCACCTCACATTTCTCTGTATTAAATTCCATCTGCCACTTGTCTGCGCATTCTGCTAGCCTTTCTATGTCCTGTTGCAGTCGATTGGTATCATCCTCACTGTTTGCCACACCCCCAAGTTTGGTGTCATCGGCAAATTTAGATATTCTACACTGTATTCCAATATCCAGGTCATTTATATATATCAAAAAAATCAGTGGCCCCAGCACTGACCCTTGGGGAACACCACTGTCTACCATCCTCCAATCTGAAAAATACCCATTTACTACAACTCGCTGTTTTCTGTCCTTAAGCCAATCCACACTGCCACTGACCCACCTATTCCATAAGCCTCAATTTTGTTAATCAGCCTTCGATGTGGTACTTTGTCAAACGCCTTCTGAAAATCCATGTAGACAACATCCATTGCATTTCCAGCATCAATTCTCTCTGTTACTTTATCAAAAAAATCAATTAGATTAGTCAAACATTATCTGCCTTTTACAAATCTGTGTTGGCTCCCCTTAATTAGCTTAAACCTCTCCAAGTGCCCAATAATTTTTTCCTTGATTATTGTTTCTAAAACTTTACCCACCACTGATGTTAAACTGACTGGCCTGTGGTTACTAGGATTGTCCTTACACCCTTTCTTGAACCTTTCTTGAACAATGGCGTCACATTTGCCACTTTCCAATCCTCAGACACCTCCCCCACATCTAGGGCAGATTGGAAAATTATGGGAAGCCCTTCTGCTATCTCCTCCACCAATTTCCTTAGCAACCTGGGATGCAAGCCATCTGGACCAGGCAACTTGTCCACTCTAAACATACCCAGCCTTTCTAGTACATCCTGTCTATCAATTTTCACCCCTTCCATTGCTTCTACCTTTTCCACTTCTACCGATATTTTGTCAGCATCCACCTCCTTAGTAAACACCGATACAAAGGACTCATTGAGTATTCTAGCCTTACCCTGCGCCTCTAAGCATATAACACCTTCTTTGTCTCTAATAGGCCCCACCCTGCCTCTTACTACCCGCTTACTGTTTACATGCCAGTAGAAGATTTTTGGGTTCCCTTTTATGTTAACCACCACTCTACTCTCATATTCTCTCTTTGCCAATCTTATTTTCATCTTCACTTCCCCTCTCAACATTATATTTGGTCTGGTTCTCCCTTGAAGAATTCACCTGACATGCATCATACACCCTCTTTTTTGTTTCATCATCTTCTCTATCTCCCTCGTCATCCAAGGAGCTCTTGCTTTGGTTCCCTTACCCTCCCCTCTTGTTGGAATGTACCTAGCCTGTACTTGGAACATCTCCTCCTTAAAGATCACCCATTGTTCCATTACAGTTTTCCCTGTCAGTCTTTGGTTCCATTTTACCCTGGCTAGATCCTTTCGCATCCCATTGAAGTTAGCCCTATTCCAGTTTAGAAGTTCCACTCTAGATTGTTCCTTGCTCCTCTCCATTGCTAATCTAAATCTTATGATATGATGATCACTTGTACCCAAGTGTTCTCCCACAGACACTTGATCGACCTGGCCCACCTCATTCCCCAGCACCAGATCCAGCAATGCCTCCTTCCAAGTTGGGCCAAGAACATGCTGGTCAAGGAAATTCTCCTGAACACATTTCAGAAATTCCTCCCCCTCCTTTCCCTTTACCCTAGCATTATCCCAATCAATATTTGGGTAATTAAAGTCCCCCAATATCATCACTCCAAAGCTTTTGCATATCTCTGCGATTTCCCTGCAGATTTGCTCCTCTACCTTTCTCTCACTATTTGGAGACCTATAGGATACCCCCAATAGCGTGATCAAACCCTTTTTGCTCCTCAACTCTAACCAAATGGATTCTTTCCTTGTCCCCTCAAGAACAACCTCCCTTTCCAACACTACAATGTCTTCCTTAATCAGCACTGCCACCCCACTTCCCTTTTTTCCTTCCCTATCTTTTCTGAACATCTTGTACCCTTGAATATTAAGTGCCCTTAAATATCAAGTTTCCCCTCCTGAAGAAAAGCCTCATCCATCAGTGTAATTGAAAAACTTGGGTTCACCTATCATTTAAATTGATGGTTGGAAAATCATGTATGACAGATGTGTGGGCCACGACAGATATGGTAGTTTCCCCACTGCAATGTGTAGTTGGAAAATTGAAAATTTTGGTGTCTGTTACATCCAATCTGTGCAGAAAAATGGATACAGATGGACAAAAAGAGTTGATGAGGGCAGAGCGGTTGATGTGTATATGGGCTTTCAAAACGCATTTGATAAAGTGCCACATAATAGACTTGTTAGCAAAATTGAAGCCTGTGAAAGGGACAGTGGCTGCGTGGATTTGAAATTAGCTAAGAGTCACAAAACAGAGAGTAGTGCGGAACAGTTGTTTTTCTGACTGGAGAGAGGTATACATTAGTGTTCCCTAGGGGTCAGTGTTGGGACATGCTCTTTTTGATAATATATTAATGACCTGGACGTGGAGCTAGAGGGCATAATTTCAAAGTTTGCAGATGACACGAAACATGGAAATGTAATAAACATTGATAGTAGCAGAGTTCAGGAGGACATAGACAGACTGGTGAAATGGGCAGGCACATGGCAGATGAAATTTAATGCAGAGAAGCGTGAATTAATACATTTTGGTAGGAAGAATGAGGAGAGGCAATATAAACTAAATGGTACAACTTTTAATGGGCGCAGAGAGAAGGGGGTGTATGTACACAAATCTTTGAAGGTGGCAGAACAAGTTGAGAAGGCTGTTAAAAAAAATGGGATCTTTGATTTTATTAATAGAGGCATAGAGTACAAAAGCAAGGAAGTTATGCTGAACCTTCATAAAACACTGCTTCGGCCCCAGCTGGAGTCTTGTGTTCAATTCTGGGTACCACACTTTAGGAAGGATGTCAAGACCTTGGAGAGGGTACTAGAATGGTACCAGGGATGGGGGACTTCAGTTACGTGGAGAGACTGGAGAAACTGGGATTGTTCTCCTTAGAGCTGAGAAGGTTAAGGGGAGATTTGATAGTTTTCTTTCCAGTATGTTTTGTATTACTTCTTAACCATTTAAAACTGCCTAACATCTTGAAGGTATTGTAGCTTAGTGACTATGGTACTGGACTAGTAACCTGGCTAGGTTTCTGAACCCCTCTCCCGGGTCTCTCAGCTGCTGCTGCTGGCGACTTGAGAGAAACAGACCATCTTTGCGTGGTTCGCACATGCGCAGTACACTGACTGTCATGGTTTGCAACCAATTCGGGATGTCTGAGCCCCGCTCATCTCCCCATTATTTGCAACTCACTGCTTCAGAGCCTGGAAACTCCATGGCCTAGAAATTCAGTGTAGCCACTTTTGGGGCGGTAAAGTCGGGCGGGCGCTAAAGTTAGCGCCCGCCGGAAAGTGGAGGCCACTTCGCCGATATTCAGTAGCTTTGGCCAAGGAGTTTGGGCGAGCGCTGAAACTGGCGTTGCACTCCTATCTTTAGGCGCTAAGCCGGCGGTGCGGACTGATAACGCCGAGGCCGGGCGCAGCGCAGGTGCGGTCATGTTTTGATTGACAGCAGACACCCTGACGCCGGCCAGCTCTTAAAGGGGGAAGGGTCGACTTTGTCTGCTGCCACGCCCTGGATAGTGGAGCCCTGCAGCTAGGCCTGAACACTGCTGGTGGACCCAAATAGCACCTGAAGCCATGCAGAAGGCCCGTGAACGAGCGCAGCGCTTCTCAGAGCATGCTTTGAGGGTGCTGCTTAGGGGTTTGGAAAAGAAAAGAGAGATCTTGTGCCCGGACAGTGGCAAGAAGGCTCCCAGGAGGCAGTACAGGAGAGCCTGGAGGGAAATCGCCCAGAGGGTCTCAGCCAACAGCGATGTCCCCAGGACTGGTGACCAATGCCGCAAGAAGTACAACGACCTCACTCGGTTGGTCAGGGTGAGTACCCTTTCCAGTGTCCTCCTCATCCTTGCATGTGCACCTCACATTATGGGCAAAGGGACCTCAAAGGCCTAATGGCCAGCCCTCCTCCCGCAGCTATGGCACTGGCATGATCATCAATAGCACTTTCTGCACTTTACACACTGGCCAAGCTATTCGACCATGGGAGGCAGTGCACACAACAACAGGGCACCACACTGGCCAAGCTATTCGACCATGGGAGGCAGTGCACACAACAACAGGGCACCACACTGTACTTAGAGGCCGTCCCTTCTCTTGCAGGCCAAGCTGGCGCAGAATCTGAAGAGCCGGACTGTCACCGGGGGAGGCCGTGTCCAGTTCCAGGAGCTCAGTGACCTGGAGGAGCGCGTGGCTCGACTCATGCGTGCCCGGGTGGTTGGCCCCGTAGCTCTTGGAGATGCCGGCCCTGTGCTGGGCCCCAATGGTAAGGACATGACCGTTTGGACCTCTCTCGTTCCCCTTGCGCTTCAGATCTACATCCTTTGCCACTGTCCCACCAATGCGCATAATGCCAACACTCATGCCTCCCTCGCTGACGCCCTGTCCTCACTCTAAAGCTACTCTTGTGCCTTCCTGCTTTCAGCTGGTGAGGAGGAGGTCCCTGAAGCTGAGAGTGCCAGTCCCTCGGAAGAGGAGGACGACGAGGACCAAGAGGAAGGCGGCACATCGGGGGAACCCTCATCCGCGCCAGGGGATGGCAATGGAGGGGACACGTCTTGCCTGGAGGAGAGCCAGGGGGAAGTGTTGCAGGGGGGTGTAGCTCCTGGGCCCAGTGGCGTCCAGGCACGCGGGAAGGGTCGGGCAGCACGGCTGCCTTCTCCCCAGAGGGGGGAAGTGTTGCAGGGGAGGGCAGTTGCTGGGCCCAGTGGCGTCCAGGCACGCGGGAAGGGTCGGGCAGCATGGCTGCCTTCTCCCCAGAGGGGGGAAGCGTTGCAGGGGAGGGCAGTTGCTGGGCCCAGTGGCGTCCAGGCACGCGGGAAGGGTCGGGCAGCTCGGCGGCCTTCTCCCCAGAGGGAGAGTCCGGCCTCCAGTCTGGAGACGGTCCTCGCCCAGGAGGTGCGCCTCCTTGATGAAATGTCCGCGGACTCGGAGCGGCGCCACACCGAGTTCATGGGGGTTGTGGGACAGTTGCCTCAGGCCATTGAGTCCCTGGCTCATAGTGTGGCCGATTTCAGGGACTCACAGGCCAGGGGTGTCGATCAACTCGCGGCAGCACAGAACGCGAGTCGAGAGTTCCTGAGTGGTGCCGTGCAGACACTGGCTGGTCTGATGCGGGCACAGACCAGGGCAGTTCGGGCACTCACTTCTGCCACACTCGCTGTGTCACGGACGCATCGCCAGGGCACCCGCCGCCCTGCTGCAGCACAGCGGTCTGGCCTTCACCAGATTGCTGCGCTTGCTGCAGTGCCAGCCCAGCTGAGTGCCAGTGTCTCTGGCGACCAGCGAGCGCCTGGCATCAGCCAGCTTGCCCCCATTGCTGCAGCCGCCACTGCCACTCCCCCAGCCAAGCTGCGACGAGCTGCTGGTGAGACTGATGCTGCCCAGCCACAGCTGCAGCAGTCAGCAGCCGGCCCCTCCAGGGCCGGACCTCGTCTAGGCCGACCCCCAAGGGCATCTGCCGTCACGCATTGTGCCCCTCAGGAGCCTTCCCCCAGCCTTGCAACACCCACAGGGCCCAGGTTGAGGCGGAGCAACAGGTCGGGCAGGGGCCGGAGAAGCCTGCACAAGGACTCGCCCTCTCGGCACACCAAGTAGAGTGTGTTGCCAACTGTTTTTTATATGGGGGTGTTTGTGTTCTGTATGGGGGGGTTTGTCTTGGTTAGGCCGAGGATGAAGGCCAATTGGATGGACAAGTTTTGTTATTCCTCCCCAGGTTGTGGGAGTGAGATATGTTTTTGACTGTTTTTTGGGGGTCTTGTCTGTTTTTCTGTTTCATGTGGGAAGGGCCCTGAGTTTGTTAAATAAAGCTTTTTATTTATTCAGCTTGTCCAGGTGTCATGTTTCAAGTGGTTGTTGCGTTAACCGGCTGAGGGCTTGCGGAGCGGCTGCATTCAGGTGCGTTCATTGCCACAAGCCATTCCCTGACAGGGGGCCTAGAAGTGTCGTTCAATAAGCCGCCGGCGGACGGCCCTTGGACCTTGTGGCTCCCTCCTGGGCTGGTACTCCTCCTCCTCCTCCTCCTCCTCCTCATGGTCCTCCTGCTCATCCTCCTGAGGTGGTGGTCCAACGTGAGGTGGCAGTGCCTGAGTCCTGCGGATAGCCAGGTTGTGCAGCATGCAGCAAACGACGACGAACTGGGAGACTCTATCCGGCGAATACTGTAGAGATCCGCCGGAACGATCCAGGCAGCGGAACCATTGCTTGAGGACGCCAATCGTTTGCTCTATGATGTTCCTTGTGGCTTGATGGCTTTCGTTGTATGCCTCCTCAGCAGGGGTCCTGGGCGCGCGGAGTGGGGTCATGAGCCATGTACACAAAGGGTAGCCCTTGTCCCCAATAAGCCATCCCCTTGGTGGAGGCTGTGCCTCGAACATGTCAGCCACAGTAGTCTGGCGCAGGATAAATGCATCGTGGCTGCTTCCTGGAAAGCGGGCATTGACAGCTAGGATGCGCTGCCTGTGGTCACACACCAGCTGTACATTGAGGGAATGGTAGCCCTTCCGGTTGCGGTAATCCTCGGCATTGTCGATAGGTGCCCGCATAGCCACATGCATGCAGTCAATGGCGCCCTGCACTATGGGGAAGTCGGCGATCCTGGCAAATCCGACTGCACGCTGCTCCTGCCTCTCTAGGGTCATGGGGAAGGAGATGAATTGGTGTCTCCTTGCGAAAAGGGCATCGGTGACCTGCCGGATGCAGCGATGCACGGTGAACTGGGAGATGTTCGCTATGTCCCCAGCAGCGGCTTGGAAGGATCCGCTTGCATAAAAGTTCAGAGCCACCGTGACCTTCACTTCCACCGACAGAGACGTCCTGCACATCAGCTGTGGACGCAGATCTCTGTGAAGCAGCTGGCAGATCTCTGCAACCACCTCCCTTCTGAAGCGCAGCCTCTTAACACAATGCGCGGCAGTCATGGTGAGATACGGCACCTGCTGCCGGTATTCCCTGAGTGGGTAAGGCCTACGTTGCCGACGCCTGATGGCCCCTCTGCGTCTAGGCATAGCTGGCCCTCTCACACGGCGTCTGCGAGCCCTTCGCACATAATGCTGGAACTGAGGGTTGGAACCCCATGCAGCCCCCATAATAAACTTGCAAACAGTGAAATCACAATGAGTCAAATTTCCAAGCTCTGGCCAGAAGCCAAAAATACCTCTCCTATGTTGTCCCAAATCAGTAAGGTCTGTTCCTTGGTCTCTGTCCAGAAATCCAAAGCACAAAAGTCATTGCAGCAAAATGGCTGGCCTTTATAGTTCAGTCTAAGTGCCCTTTAATTAGCGCTCCCCGAGGCCCGCAGGGCCTCTGCTGCATTCCACTTCACAGTTCTTAACAGCGCCACGCCCACATTGGGCGGGCGCCACTGAATTTCCGGTTTGGGGCGCACAAACAGCGTTGCACGACGAAATGACGTCACAAGCTGCGCGCGCACCTGAGCGGGCGCAAACACTTTGCGCCGGCGCTAAATGTCAACTGAAGTTGGCCGTAGGCACAGATCGGCCTGCGCCTGGGCGCTAAGTGCCTAGCGCTCGAAATCTACCCCTCTTATGGCGCTAACGGCTGGCGAACGCAACTGAATTTCTAGGCCCATGTGTCCTAAGGGAGCAACACAAACTGGAAGAGGGAGGGACAGAGAGAAACACAAACCGGGAGAGGGAGAGAGAAACACAAACCGGGGAGAGAGAGAGGGAGAAAAACACAAACTGGGGGAGAGAAAAGTAGTCAGTAAAGGGGTGAGTGGGAGCAGCACTGAGGGAGGAGCAGTCAGTAAAGGGGCGAGTGGGAGAGGCACCGAGAGAGGAGCAGTCAGTAAAGGGGCGAGTGGGAGCGGCACTGAGGGAGGAGCAGTCAGTAAAGGGGCGAGTGGGAGCGGCACTGAGGGAGGAGCAGTCAGTAAAGGGGCGAGTGGGAGCAGCACTGAGAGAGGAGCAGTCAGTGAAGGGACGAGTGGGAGCGGCACTGAGGGAGGAGCAGTCAGTGAAGGGGCGAGTGGGAGCGGCACTGAGGGAGGAGCAGTCAGTAAAGGGGCGAGTGGGAGAGGCACCGAGAGAGGAGCAGTCAGTAAAGGGGCGAGTGGGAGCGGCACTAAGGGAGGAGCAGTCAGTAAAGGGGCGAGTGGGAGCAGCACTGAGAGAGGAGCAGTCAGTGAAGGGGCGAGTGGGAGCGGCACTGAGGGAGGAGCAGTCAGTGAAGGGGCGAGTGGGAGCGGCACTGAGGGAGGAGCAGTCAGTGAAGGGGTGACTGGGAGAAGCACTGAGGGAGGAGCAGTCAGTAAAGGGGCGAGTGGGAGCGACACTGAGGGAGGAGCAGTCAGTAAAGGGCTGAGTGGGAGCGGCACTGAGAGAGGAGCAGTCAGTAAAGGGGCGAGTTGGAGCGACACTGAGAGAGGAGCAGTCAGTAAAGGGCCGAGTGGGAGCGGCACTGAGGGAGGAGCAGTCAGTAAAGGGGCGAGTGGGAGCGGCACTGAGGGAGGAGCAGTCAGTAAAGGGGCGAGTGGGAGCGACACTGAGAGAGGAGCAGTCAGTAAAGGGCCGAGTGGGAGCGGCACTGAGAGAGGAGCAGTCAGTAAAGGGCCGAGTGGGCGCGGCACTGAGGGAGGAGCAGTCAGTAAAGGGGCGAGTGGGAGCGGCACTGAGGGAGGAGCAGTCAGTAAAGGGGCGAGTGGGAGTTAAACTGAGAGAGGAGCAGTCAGTAAAGGAGCGAGTGGGAGCGGCATTGAGGGAGGAGCAGTCAGTAAAGGGGCGAGTGGGAGCGGCACTGAGGGAGGAGCAGTCAGTAAAGGGGCGAGTGGGAGCGGCATTGAGGGAGGAGCAGTCAGTAAAGGGGCGAGTGGGAGCGGCACTGAGGGAGGAACAGTCAGTAAAGGGGCGAGTGGGAGTGACACTGAGGGAGGAGCAGTCAGTAAAGGGGCGAGTGGGAGTGACACTGAGAGAGGAGCAGTCAGTAAAGGGGTGAGTGGGAGCGACACTGAGGGAGGAGCAGTCAGTAAAGGGGCGAGTGGGAGTGACACTGAGGGAGGAGCAGTCAGTAAAGGGGCGAGTTGGAGCGGCGCTGAGGGAGGAGAAGTCAGTAAAGGGGCGAGTGGGAGCGACACTGAGGCAGGAGCAGTCAGTAAAGGGGCGAGTGGGAGCGACACTGAGGGAGGAGCAGTCAGTAAAGGGGCGAGTGGGAGCGACACTGAGGGAGGAGCAGTCAGTAAAGGGGCGAGTGGGAGCGACACTGAGGGAGGAGCAGTCAGTAAAGGGGCGAGTGGGAGCGACACTGAGGGAGGAGCAGTCAGTAAAGGGGCGAGTGGGAGCGACACTGAGGCAGGAGCAGTCAGTAAAGGGGCGAGTGGGAGAGACACTGAGGGAGCAGCAGTCAGTAATGGGGCGAGTGGGAGTGGCACTGAGGCAGGAGCAGTCAGTAAAGGGGCGAGTGGGAGAGACACTGAGGGAGGAGCAGTCAGTAAAGGGGCGAGTGGGAGCGGCACTGATGGAGGAGCGAGTGGGAGCGGCACTGAGGGAGGAGCAGTCAGTAAAGGGGCGAGTGGGAGAGACACTGAGGGAGGAGCAGTCAGTAAAGGGGCGAGTGGGAGCGACACTGAGGGAGGAGCAGTCAGTAAAGGGGTGAGTGGGAGCGACACTGAGGGAGGAGCAGTCAGTAAAGGGGCGAGTGGGAGCGGCACTGAGGGAGGAGCAGTCAGTAAAGGGGCGAGTGGGAGAGGCACTGAGGGAGGAGCAGTCAGTAAAGAGGCGAGTGGGAGCGACACTGAGGGAGGAGCAGTCAGTAAAGGGGCGAGTGGGAGTGACACAGAGAGGAGCAGTCAGTAAAGGGGTGAGTGGGAGAGGCACTGAGGGAGGAGCAGTCAGTAAAGGGGCGAGTGGGAGTGAGACTGAGGGAGGAGCAGTCAGTAAAGGGCTGAGTGGGAGAGGCACTGAGGGAGGAGCAGTCAGTAAAGGGGCGAGTGGGAGCGGCACAGAGAGGAGCAGTCAGTAAAGGGGCGAGTGGGAGAGACACTGAGGGAGGAGCAGTCAGTAAAGGGGCGAGTGGGAGCGGCACAGAGAGGAGCAGTCAGTAAAGGGGCGAGTGGGAGAGACACTGAGGGAGGAGCAGTCAGTAAAGGGGCGAGTGGGAGCGGCACTGAGGGAGGAGCAGTCAGTACAGGGGCGAGTGGGAGCGGCACTGAGGGAGGAGCAGTCAGTAAAGGGGCGAGTGGGAGCGGCACTGAGAGAGGAGCAGTCAGTAAAGGGGCGAGTGGGAGCGGCACTGAGAGAGGAGCAGTCAGTAAAGGGGTGAGTGGGAGCGGCACTGAGGGAGGAGCAGTCAGTAAAGGTATTATGTCTGTGTATAATTGAGACACGGACTGCAGGATTTGATTATAACAAGTCTTTACTGAATGGAGACATCCTGGAACTGAAACTACAGAAGCCTGCTAGGGCCTTTTATACAGGGGTGGTCACTGCCGGTACCGCAGTATAAGACCAGTTATTCCCTTAAAGGTACATACACAACAATTCCTCCCCTTTTAGATAAACAGTACATAACATTCATTTAACAACTAAATAATAACTAATTACAATTACAATTACGGTTGCTAGATACATTTGTTGAAGTTAAGCAATTATAAGTTCAGTCTTTGAGGAGGCTTTCTGATTCTGTCTGGATAACGCCTCTTTGGGGTATCAGGTTCTTCTGGCAAAGTTGAGTCGGGATCAATGTCGTTGTTTGGTTCGTCTGCTTCCAATGTCACCAATTCTGCGGTAGATGCAATTGGTACTTCGGTTTCATCGGCAGGTGTATCAGATCGTGATGTGGAGTTGACGTTTTCCAGTGACTCTAGAATCTGGTCAGCATGGCGTCTTACAATGCTCTCTCCAACGTCCACGGTATACATTAGAGGTCCTTGCCGTGTACAGATCGTTCCTGGCTGCCATTTCTCTGTGCGGTAGTCCCGGGCCAAAACTGGTTGACCTATCTTAAAACTCCTGGTCGGCCTTTCATTCATATTCTGAAACTGCCTGTTCTCCACATCTCTTCTGATGTTTGGCTTAACCAAATCAAAGCGGCATCGTAGTCTTCGATTGAAGAACATCATGGTTGGAGTTTGGTTCGTAACCGTATGTGTCGCATTCCGGTAGGCAAACAAGAAGTTATCCACCTTGTGTTGTAGGGGTATATCTTCATTACACATTGCCTTGATAGCCTTCTTGAATGTTTGAACGAACCTCTCGGCCAATCCATTAGTGGCTGGATGATATGGGGCGGATGTGTAATGCTTAACACCATTGTTCTTTAAGAACCTCCGGAACTCTTCAGACACAAACTGTGGTCCATTGTCGGAGCAAATCTGTTCAGGCAGCCCATTCCTGGCGAATATGGTTCGTAAGACTGTAATAGTTTTTTCTGTGGTGGTTGAGGACATTTTTATTACCTCTGGCCACTTTGAATGTGCATCCACCGCAATTAAAAACATCGAGTCCATAAATGGACCAGCAAAATCAATGTGCACCCTTTGCCATGGAGATGAGGGCCACTCCCATGGATGTAGAGGGGCTTGTGGTGGGGCGTTTTGGACCTTCTGGCATCCTGTACAGCTCTTGGTCATCTCTTCGATTTCTCTATCGATTCCCGGCCACCACACAAACGCTCTGGCTAAGTTCTTCATTTTTACCCCTCCCAGATGACCCTCATGAAGCTCATTGAGCACTCTATCCTTCAATTTGGGTGGAATTACTACTCTGGATCCACACATCAAGGTTCCTCTGCACACTGACAGCTGTTCTCTTCTCGGCGAGAATGCTGGCAGCAGTGGTTCGCCATGTGCTGGGCATCCCGTCACCGTTAAATCATAGACCCAGGAGAGTGTCGGGTCATTTCGTGTTTCCTTTTCTATGTTTGCATTCGTCACAGGGAGACATTCGACTATGGTCGAGTGGAATATCTCCACTGGATCCACTGCAAATTCTTCTTCCACCGTCGGCAACGGTAGGCACGACAATCCATCAGCATTCCCATGCTGTTTAGTTCCTTTGTACTCGATGTCATATTGGTGTGCCCCTAGGAAAAGGGACCACCTCTGTAGCTGTTGTGCTGTCATTATCGGTACGCCCTTCTGAGGGTTGCAAATGGAGACAAGAGGTTGATGATCAGTTAGTAGAGTAAATTTCTGACCGTGCAGGTAGTGATTGAACTTCTTCACCCCCCACACCAGGCTGAGGGCCTCTCTGTCAATCTGGGCGTAGTTACGCTCGGCTGAAATTAACGAGCGTGGCGCAAAAGCTATCGGCCTCTCTGAACCATCAAGGAATTTATGTGACAGTACCGCTCCAATGCCGTAGGGAGACGCATCACACGCCAGTCTTATCGGTAGTGATGGGTTGTAGTGAGCCAATACTTCTGTTGAAGTGATTAGGTCCTTACTCTTCTGAAAGGCCCGCTTACATTCATCGCTCCATTTCCATGCTACTCCCGTTGGTAGTAGGGCGTTCAGTGGGTGCAGAATTGTGGACAAATTCGGCAAAGACTTATGGTAGTAATTCACCAATCCGAGGAATGACCTCAGTTGCGACACATTTTCAGGCGCTGGAGCCTTAACTACCGCTTCAATTTTGTCAGGGGACTTATGTAACCCCTCTTCATCAATCACGTGGCCACAATACGATATCTGTTTCTTAAAAAACTCGCACTTGGGGCGATTGGCTCATAGCCCATGTTCACGTAGTCTAGTGAGCACCTGCTCTAGGTTGGCAAGGTGTTCACTGTCATCTTCACCTGTCACTAGGATGTCGTCCAAGTAACACTGAGTCCCCAGAATCCCTCGCAGGACTTGTTCCATCGCTCTTTGCCATATCGCCGGAGCCGATGCTACTCCGAATACCAATCGATTATACTGGTAAAGACCTTTGTGAGTGTTTATCGTGAGATACTTCCGAGAGGATTCTTCAACCTCCATCTGCAAATATGCTTGTGCTAGGTCAATTTTTGTAAAACGCTTCCCTCCAGATAGTGAGGCGAAGATATCTTCTATCCTTGGAAGAGAATATTGTACTGTGTGAAGGACTGGGTTCACCGTCACCTTGAAGTCCCCACAGATGCGAACCTTCCTTGGCTCCTCAGACTTATTGTTTAACGTTTTCTTCATGACAGGAATGATGGGTGTCGCCCACTCGCTCCAGTCTACCTTAGATAACACGCCTGCTTTCTCCAGATTCTCCAGCTCTGCCTCGACGGCTGGGCGAATTGCATATGGTACCGGTCTTGCTTTAAAAAACTTGGGAATTGCATTCTCTTCTATTTTTATCGAGGCGGTTACGCCTTTAAGCGTGCCCAGTTCTTGTTGAAATACCTCTTTGGCGTTAGCTAAGATTGTTGACAATCGTCCAGGAGTGACGTCGTCATCCTTTTTACCAGCCACCGTCAGTGCCTGAATGGAGTGCCAGTCTAAACTTATCTTTCTGATCCATTCACGTCCCAATAACGGTGGTCCACCATCTTGCAGTATGTAGAGATACAATTTCCGTATTTCCTTGCCGTTGTATTCGACAGGCACCTTTATTTTTCCTCTTGGGTATACTTTTTGCCCCGTATACGTCTTCAAGACAATGGATGTCTCTTTCATGGGTATGTGTGAGAATAGCCGCTCATAGTCTCGTCGATTCATGACGGTTAGAGCTAGATCCTGTATCCAATTCCACTTTGACTTGGGACCCTGCTATCGTGAGGGTGACCCAAATGGTTCGGTGATCCTCTTTTGCAATTACGTTGTGAAGTTTGAGACAGCTTAGTCTCTTGTTCCTGGATTCCCTATCGCTCATCTGGTCTTCGGAACTACTGTCCGTCATCTTTTGTACTTTCCTGTACGGTTCCTTAGTAGCCTTTTTGTTGTCGTTGGTCTTCTTCCCAGACCTGCAAACTCGTGCAATGTGTCCCATCTTTCTGCATTGCCTGCATATTTTGTCCTTGGACCAGCGGTCCTTCTGGTCATGGGTTGTTCTGCCGCAGCGATAACATTTTGCAAATCCCCGTGTCACTTCGTGGGTGCCATATTCCTGTGGCTTTTGCTGTATTTCCGCAGCTCCCCTTGCTGCTGCTTCGTACGATACTGCCATGCTGAAAGCCTTATCTAGCGTCAGCTCTTTCTCTGAGAGTAACCTCTTCTGGGTTCCTTCACTCAGGAGTCCACAGACAAATTTGTCCTATAGGGTATCTGCCAGTCCTGCTCCGAACTGGCAGTGCTTTGATAGCTTGCGTAGTTCCGTAAGGTAATCAGCATTGCTCTCATCTTTATGCTGATTGCTCCTGTGGAATTTAAATCTTTCTGCAATCAGCAGCGGTGCAGGATTTAGGTGTTCCTCTAGGATAGCAACAATTTCGTTAAAACTCTTCACCTTCGGTTTGGCTGGAGTAATCAGGTCCCACAATAGGCCGTACATTCTTGCGCCCATTAAGTTTAGCAGTACCGATGCCTTTTTCTCATCGGCTACTTCGTTTGCCTCGCAATATACCTCGACTCTTTCCACATACGTGGTCCAGTCTTCTATTGCATTATCGAAGGCAGTGACATAGCCAGTCTTCGGCATCTTGGAAATCTAAGATGGCGCCTCCCACGCTTTGCCTTCTTCCCCGATTTAACAAAATGGCGCCTCCCGCGCTTTGCCTTCTCCACTGTTGCTAGCGCTGTTGCTGGCGTTTTATGCCTTGATGGCGACGCCCTATGGTCTTCGCGCACTTCCCCCCCGCGCTGCTGCTAACGCCGCTCTCCGCGGTTTCCGTGGCAAACTGTAGCTCCTCGCGGCTTTCTGCGCGTTTAATTTTTTAAAAATTATTTCCCCGTCGTCGGAACAACCCTGCGGGACTCTTGCCTCCCTCTTCTCGGGTCTGTACGCTGCCCGGTTTCGTAGCACCGGCCGCGCCCTGTGTGCTCCACCCTCTCTCTCTCTCCTCTTCCCGACAACGCTGCTCGGCCCCGTTGCAAGCCACCCGCTCAAGCTCTAGACCGCCACAGCCCAGGAAAGATCAGTGTACTACCTGCCACCAGCCCAATTAGCTGAAGCACCATCGACAGGATAACCAAGCCCCGCTCTCGACAGCCTCTCCTGCAAATCTTCAACTCCGCTGACTCAGAGGCGGATGCCCACGGTCGACGCCCGTTCCTACTGTTTCTTTCTTCCTTCTGGCCTCGACCTCTGATAACTTCGCTTCAGGGATGGATCCCCATGAGGTGGTGCAGACTGTAGGTAAGTTCGTATCTGCTCGTCGCCAGTATTATGTCCGTGTATAATTGAGAAACGGACTGCAGGAGTTGATTATAACAAGTCTTTACTGAATGGAGACAACATGGAACTGAAACTACAGAAGCCTGCTAGGGCCTTTTATACAGGGGTGGTCACTGCCGGTACTGCAGTCTAAGACCAGTTATTCCCTTAAAGGTACATACACAACAAAAGGGGAGAGTGGGAATGGCACTGAGGCAGGAGCAGTCAGTAAAGGGGCGAGTGGGAGTGGCACTGAGGGAGGAGCAGTCAGTAAAGGGGTGAGTGGGAATGGCACTGAGGGGGGAGCAGTCAGTAAAGGGGTGAGTGGGAGCGGCACTGATGGAGGCGCAGTCAGTAAAGGGGTGAGTGGGAGTGGCACTGAGGGAGGATCAGTCAGTAAAGGGGTGACTGGGAGAAGCACTGAGGGGGGAGCAGTCAGTAAAGGGGCGAGTGGGAGCGGCACTGAGGGAGGAGCAGTCAGTAAAGGGGCGAGTGGGAGCGGCACTGAGGGAGGAGCAGTCAGTAAAGGGGTGAGTGGGAGCGACACTGAGGGAGGAGCAGTCAGTAAAGGGGCAAGTGGGAGAGGCACTGAGGGAGGGGCAGTCAGTAAAGGGGTGAGTGGGAGTGACACTGAGGGAGGAGCAGTCAGTAAAGGGGCGAGTGGGAGTGATACTGAGGGAGGAGCAGTCAGTAAAGGGGTGAGTGGGAGCGGCGCTGAGAGAGGAGCAGTCAGTAAAGGGGTGAGTGGGAGCGGCACTGAGAGAGGAGCAGTTAGTAAAGGGGTGAGTGGGAGCGGCGCTGAGAGAGGAGCAGTCAGTAAAGGGGTGAGTGGGAGCGGCGCTGAGAGAGGAGCAGTCAGTAAAGGGGTGAGTGGGAGCGGCACTGAGGGAGGAGCAGTCAGTAAAGGGGTGAGTGGGAGCGGCACTGAGGGAGGAGCAGTCAGTAAAGGGGTGAGTGGGAGCGGCACTGAGGGGGGAGCAGTCAGTAAAGGGGTGAGTGGGAGCGGCACTGAGAGAGGAGCAGTTAGTAAAGGGGTGAGTGGGAGCGGCACTGAGAGAGGAGGGTGAGTGGGAGCGGCACTGAGAGAGGAGCAGTCAGTAAAGGGGTGAGTGGGAGCGGCACTGAGGGAGGAGCAGTCAGTAAAGGGGCGAGTGGGAGCGGCGCTGAGGGAGGAGCAGTCAGTAAAGGGGCGAGTGGGAGCGACACTGAGAGAGGAGCTTGGGACGATGTGCCCTGAGAAGTGTCCCAAACACGGAGCTCACTGCAATCTATGGGTTTGGTTCAGGTTGGTCTGTATCGGTTTTGACATGTGAAGTCCAAGTACAGATTGGCTATGACTGAGGCTCCCAGTTCAGAGTTGTCACCACTAACTGCAAGGTCGGTGAGTTCAAGGTCGGTGAGTTACTATTGGTTATTGGTGGAATCAAAGTTCCTCCCACCTCTGGTTTCCCCTCTCCCTCTCCTCCCTACCCAGGAGGCCTCCTGGTTCTTAGAACTTCTCACACAACAGCTGCTGGTGTGCAACGGAGAGCAAAAATATTTAACCACAAGGGAGACGAGCTTTAAGGTAAATGGAATAACATTGCAAACAGTGAGCAAATGTCATGTGATTAAAGACCATGTGATTTTTTTTTAAAATTGGCTCAATGTTGCTCTTTCTTATTTTATTTAAAATTTGAACATTTTACAGTAAATCACATTTACAGAGCTCATTCAGCTCTTTATACAAAGTCACAAGCCCTCATGCCTACAAGGCAGGGGTTCCAGTCTCTAGAAGCTTCTTGGTCATCTTCACTTGTTCATCCGGATAGCGGGTCTCCAGGAATTCACACAGATGAGGGTCGACGCTCCCAGTGGAGGGTTTGTGCAGATCCAGCAGACTCTGGTTGACATTCTTCTCCATCTGCAGGCCTCTCTGCATCAAATACCATGCGGCTCAGCATCTCCTGAGTGTTGTCACCTGATCGATGCCATGTGAACAAATGTCACATGATTAAATCTTAAAGAAACGTCAGCGGAGAGTTGGGATTCTGTCCTTGTCCCTTCCACAGGGAGCCGAGAATGGGCAATTGATGGAACAGCAGTATGAGTTTCTTGTATAATTTAACTTGATTTTGTACAGTGTTAACCGAAAGGCAATATTGACAAGTACATCGCTTGTGCTTTTCCTGTTGAGAAACAAAACATCGCTTTAAATCAGCAAAACTGGGCTGCAAGTCACAGAGCGCAGCGGGAGGGCTGGAGGTGTCCGGGGGGGGGGAATTAGGCCGGTGTCCGCGGGGGGGGGAGATTAGGCCGGTGTCCGCGGGGCGGGGGAAATTAGGCCGGTGTCCGCGGGGGGGGGGGGGAAATTAGGCCGGTGTCCGCGGGGGGGGGGGGGAAATTAGGCCGGTGTCCGCGGGGGGGGGGGGAAATTAGGCCGGTGTCCGCGGGGGGGGGGGGAAATTAGGCCGGTGTCCGCGGGGGGGGGGGGAAATTAGGCCGGTGTCCGCGGGGGGGGGCGGAAATTAGGCCGGTGTCCGCGGGGGGGGGGGGAAATTAGGCCGGTGTCCGCGGGGGGGGGGGGAAATTAGGCCGGTGTCCGCGGGGGGGGAGATTAGGCCGGTGTCCGCGGGGGGGGGGAAATTAGGCCGGTGTCCGCGGGGGGGGGGAAATTAGGCCGGTGTCCGCGGGGGGAGGGAATTAGGCCGGTGTCCGCGGGGGGGGGGGGAATTAGGCCGGTGTCCGCGGGGGGGGGGGGGGGAATTAGGCCGGTGTCCGCGGGGGGGGGGGGGGGGGGGGGAATTAGGCCGGTGTCCGCGGGGGGGGGGGGGGGGGGAATTAGGCCGGTGTCCGCGGGGGGGGGGGGGGGGGAATTAGGCCGGTGTCCGCGGGGGGGGGGGGGGGGGGAATTAGGCCGGTGTCGCGGGGGGGGGGGGGGGGGAATTAGGCCGGTGTCCGCGGGGGGGGGGGGGGGGGGAATTAGGCCGGTGTCCGCGGGGGGGGGGGGGGGGGAATTAGGCCGGTGTCCGCGGGGGGGGGGGGGGGGGGAATTAGGCCGGTGTCCGCGGGGGGGGGGGGGGGGGAATTAGGCCGGTGTCCGCGGGGGGGGGGGGGGGGGAATTAGGCCGGTGTCCGCGGGGGGGGGGGGGGGGGAATTAGGCCGGTGTCCGCGGGGGGGGGGGGGGGGGAATTAGGCGGTGTCCGCGGGGGGGGGGGGGGGGGGGAATTAGGCCGGTGTCCGCGGGGGGGGGGGGGGGGGGAATTAGGCCGGTGTCCGCGGGGGGGGGGGGGGGGAATTAGGCCGGTGTCCGCGGGGGGGGGGGGGGGGAATTAGGCCGGTGTCCGCGGGGGGGGGGGGGGGGGAATTAGGCCGGTGTCCGCGGGGGGGGGGGGGGGGGGAATTAGGCCGGTGTCCGCGGGGGGGGGGGGGGGGAATTAGGCCGGTGTCCGCGGGGGGGGGGGGGGGGGAATTAGGCCGGTGTCCGCGGGGGGGGGGGGGGGGAATTAGGCCGGTGTCCGCGGGGGGGGGGGGGGGGAATTAGGCCGGTGTCCGCGGGGGGGGGGGGGGGGAATTAGGCCGGTGTCCGCGGGGGGGGGCGGAAATTAGGCCGGTGTCCGCGGGGGGGGGGGGAAATTAGGCCGGTGTCCGCGGGGGGGGGGGGAAATTAGGCCGGTGTCCGCGGGGGGGGGGGGAGATTAGGCCGGTGTCCGCGGGGGGGGGGAAATTAGGCCGGTGTCCGCGGGGGGAGGGAATTAGGCCGGTGTCCGCGGGGGGGGGGGGAATTAGGCCGGTGTCGCGGGGGGGGGGGGGGGGGAATTAGGCCGGTGTCCGCGGGGGGGGGGGGGGAATTAGGCGGTGTCCGCGGGGGGGGGGGGGAATTAGGCCGGTGTCCGCGGGGGGGGGGGAATTAGGCCGGTGTCCGCGGGGGGGGGGGGGAATTAGGCCGGTGTCCGCGGGGGGGGGGAATTAGGCCGGTGTCCGCGGGGGGGGGGGGGGAATTAGGCCGGTGTCCGCGGGGGGGGGGGGGAATTAGGCCGGTGTCCGCGGGGGGGGGGGGGGGGAATTAGGCCGGTGTCCGCGGGGGGGGGGGGGGGGGAATTAGGCGGTGTCCGCGGGGGGGGGGGGGGAATTAGGCCGGTGTCCGCGGGGGGGGGGGGGGGAATTAGGCCGGTGTCCGCGGGGGGGGGGGGGAATTAGGCCGGTGTCCGCGGGGGGGGGGGGGGGAATTAGGCCGGTGTCCGCGGGGGGGGGGGGGGGGGAATTAGGCCGGTGTCCGCGGGGGGGGGGGGGGGAATTAGGCCGGTGTCCGCGGGGGGGGGGGGGGGGAATTAGGCCGGTGTCCGCGGGGGGGAATTAGGCCGGTGTCCGCGGGGGGGGGGGGAATTAGGCCGGTGTCCGCGGGGGGGGGGGGAATTAGGCCGGTGTCCGCGGGGGGGGGGAATTAGGCCGGTGTCCGCGGGGGGGGGGGGGAATTAGGCCGGTGTCCGCGGGGGGGGGGGGGGGGGGGGAATTAGGCCGGTGTCCGCGGGGGGGGGAGATTAGGCCGGTGTCCGCGGGGGGGGGGAAATTAGGCCGGTGTCCGCGGGGGGGGGAAATTAGGCCGGTGTCCGCGGGGGAGGGAATTAGGCCGGTGTCCGCGGGGGGGGGGGGGGGAATTAGGCCGGTGTCCGCGGGGGGGGGGGGGGGGAATTAGGCCGGTGTCCGCGGGGGGGGGGGGAATTAGGCCGGTGTCCGCGGGGGGGGGGGAATTAGGCCGGTGTCCGCGGGGGGGGGGGGGGAATTAGGCCGGTGTCCGCGGGGGGGGGGGGGGGAATTAGGCCGGTGTCCGCGGGGGGGGAGATTAGGCCGGTGTCCGCGGGGGGGGGAAATTAGGCCGGTGTCCGCGGGGGGGGGAAATTAGGCCGGTGTCCGCGGGGGGAGGGAATTAGGCCGGTGTCCGCGGGGGGGGGGGGGGGAATTAGGCCGGTGTCCGCGGGGGGGGGAATTAGGCCGGTGTCCGCGGGGGGGGGGGGAATTAGGCCGGTGTCCGCGGGGGGGGGGGGGGGGGAATTAGGCCGGTGTCCGCGGGGGGGGGGGGGGGGAATTAGGCCGGTGTCCGCGGGGGGGGGGGGGGGAATTAGGCCGGTGTCCGCGGGGGGGGGGGGGGGGAATTAGGCCGGTGTCCGCGGGGGGGGGGGGGGGGAATTAGGCCGGTGTCCGCGGGGGGGGGGGGGGGGGAATTAGGCCGGTGTCCGCGGGGGGGGGGGGGGGGAATTAGGCCGGTGTCCGCGGGGGGGGGGGGGGAATTAGGCCGGTGTCCGCGGGGGGGGAATTAGGCCGGTGTCCGCGGGGGGGGGGGGAATTAGGCCGGTGTCCGCGGGGGGGGGGGGAATTAGGCCGGTGTCCGCGGGGGGGGGGGAATTAGGCCGGTGTCCGCGGGGGGGGGGGGGAATTAGGCCGGTGTCCGCGGGGGGGGGGGGGGGGGAATTAGGCCGGTGTCCGCGGGGGGGGGGGGGGGGGGAATTAGGCCGGTGTCCGCGGGGGGGGGGGGAATTAGGCCGGTGTCCGCGGGGGGGGGGGGAATTAGGCCGGTGTCCGCGGGGGGGGGGGGAATTAGGCCGGTGTCCGCGGGGGGGGGGGGAATTAGGCCGGTGTCCGCGGGGGGGGGGGGAATTAGGCCGGTGTCCGCGGGGGGGGGGGGAATTAGGCCGGTGTCCGCGGGGGGGGGGGGAATTAGGCCGGTGTCCGCGGGGGGGGGGGGAATTAGGCCGGTGTCCGCGGGGGGGGGGGAATTAGGCCGGTGTCCGCGGGGGGGGGGGGAATTAGGCCGGTGTCCGCGGGGGGGGGGGGGGGAATTAGGCCGGTGTCCGCGGGGGGGGAATTAGGCCGGTGTCCGCGGGGGGGGGGGGAATTAGGCCGGTGTCCGCGGGGGGGAATTAGGCCGGTGTCCGCGGGGGGGGGGGGGGGAATTAGGCCGGTGTCCGCGGGGGGGGGGGGGAATTAGGCCGGTGTCGGCGGGGGAATTAGGCCGGTGTCCGCGGGGGGGGGGGGAATTAGGCCGGTGTCGGCGGGGAATTAGGCCGGTGTCCGCGGGGGGGGGGGGAATTAGGCCGGTGTCGGCGGGGGAATTAGGCCGGTGTCCGCGGGGGGGGGGAATTAGGCCGGTGTCGGCGGGGGAATTAGGCCGGTGTCGGCGGGGGAATTAGGCCGGTGTCGGCGGGGGGGGGGGAATTAGGCCGGTGTCGGCGGGGGGGGGGGAATTAGGCCGGTGTCCGGGGGGGGGGGGAATTAGGCCGGTGTCCGGGGGGGGGGGGGAATTAGGCCGGTGTCCGGGGGGGGCGGAATTAGGCCGGTGTCCGGGGGGGGGGGGGGAATTAGGCCGGTGTCCGCGGGGGGGGGGAATTAGGCCGGTGTCCGCGGGGGGGGGGGGAGAATTAGGCCGGTGTCCGCGGGGGGGGGGGGGGAATTAGGCCGGTGTCCGCGGGGGGGGGGGCGGAATTAGGCCGGTGTCCGCGGGGGGGGGGGGAATTAGGCCGGTGTCGGCGGGGAATTAGGCCGGTGTCGGCGGGGGGGGGGAATTAGGCCGGTGTCGGCGGGGGGGGGGGAATTAGGCCGGTGTCGGCGGGGGGGGGGGAATTAGGCCGGTGTCCGGGGGGGGGCGGAATTAGGCCGGTGTCCGGGGGGGGGGGGGGGGGGGAATTAGGCCGGTGTCCGCGGGGGGGGGGGGGGGGAATTAGGCCGGTGTCCGCGGGGGGGGGGGGAGAATTAGGCCGGTGTCGCGGGGGGGGGGGAATTAGGCCGGTGTCCGCGGGGGGGGGGGGAATTAGGCCGGTGTCGGCGGGGGGGGGGGGAATTAGGCCGGTGTCGGCGGGGGAATTAGGCCGGTGTCGGCGGGGGAATTAGGCCGGTGTCGGCGGGGGGGGGGGAATTAGGCCGGTGTCGGCGGGGGGGGGGGAATTAGGCCGGTGTCCGGGGGGGGGGGGGAATTAGGCCGGTGTCCGGGGGGGGCGGAATTAGGCCGGTGTCCGGGGGGGGGGGGGGGAATTAGGCCGGTGTCCGGGGGGGGGGGGGAATTAGGCCGGTGTCCGGGGGGGGGGGGCGCGGAATTAGGCCGGTGTCCGGGGGGGGGGGGGATTAGGCCGGTGTCCGGTGGGGGGGATTAGGCTGGTGTCCGGGGGGGGGGGGGGGGATTAGGCCGGTGTCCGGGGGGATTAGGCCGGTGTCCGGGGGGGGGGGGTGGATTAGGCCGGTGTCCGGGGGGGGGGGGTGGATTAGGCCGGTGTCCGGGGGGTGGAGGATTAGGCCGGTGTCCGGGGGGGGTGGATTAGGCCGATGTTCGGTGGGGGGGGGGGGGTTGATTAGGCCGTTGTCCGGGGTGGGGGGGTGGATTGGGCCGCTGTCCGAGGGGGGGTGGGGGGGGGGGGCGTGGATGGATTAGGCCGCTGTCCGGTGGGGGGGGTGGATTAGGGCCGGTGTCCGGGGGGGGGGGATTAGGCCGGTGTCCAGGGGGGGGGATTAGGCCGGTGTCCGGGGTCGGGGAGTGGATTGGGCCGGTGTCCGGGGCGGGGGAGGAGTGGATTGGGCCGGGGGATTGATAAGGTTCTGAAGCCAAAGCGGATGCTCAGTTACTGGGTAATAACCTAGTTACTAGTTTAATCATGGCCTAGTTGCCCTAAATAATCCAAAGCTTCTGTTGCTAAACTGGTGTCGCACTGTTAATGTAAGGTTTTTGCTCCTTTTGCAGTAACTCTGACTCCAGCATTGGGCGATATGAAGCTCCGTCCGAGGATTGTGGCGGTGGCCGGAGTTTTGCTGGTCGTGTCCGGCACCGTGTTGATCTTTGTGACTCCGGCAATAGTGGATCATCAGGTGGAGGCGGTGAGTATCGGTATCCCATCGTGTTTGGCGCTCTCTGGTTTAGTCAGAGCCGCTTTCATTTTAAATTCTAGATTTTAATTTCCCTGCAAATGTTTCTTTTGATAAGAAACATGATTCTGAAGATGGTCACGGTCCGGTTGTGATGCTCTAATTGTATAATTGCATTCATCAATTTCTTTTAACTTATTCCGGCTCAGAGCCTGCACGCCACGGTTGGCAGGTACAGTATTTACAACTTTGGATCCTGACCTTTGCCGTTCTGTACTGTGCAAGTTGTACCGTGGCCGAGTCGAAAGGTATTGCTCCATTCTGCTCAACAGGCTTCTGTTTAAAATACTTTGGTAATGGTTAACTGCATTTGTATCTTTTTAAAACATATTTTTTTGTTCTTGAGATGTGGGTGACAGGCAGGGCAGGTCTGGCCGGGTAGTGCACGGTGGGTCAGTATTTATTGCCTATCCCGAGTTGTCCTAGTGATTAGTGAGTCTTCTGTCTCCCTTGCTTAACCGGGAGCCAATGTAGAGCGCTTGTTAGGCCAGAACTGGAGTATTGTGTCCAGTTCTGGTCGTCACACTTTAGGAAGGATGTGAAGGCCCTTGAGAGGGTGCAGAGGAAATTTACCAGAATGGTTTCAGGTATGGGGGGATCTTAGCTACACGGACAGGTTGGAGAAGCTGGATTTGTTTTCATTAGAGCAAAGGAGGTTGAGGGGTGATTTGATAAGAGGTGTACAAGATTATGACTGGTTTGAATAGGGTAGATGGGGAAAGGCTGTTCCCACTAGTTGATGGTACAAGGACTAGGGGACACAGATTTAAGGTTTTGGGCAAGAGATACAGGGGGGATGTGAGGAAAAACTTTTTTACACAGCGAGTGGTGAGGACCTGGAACTTGCTGCCGACGGAAGTGGTGGAAGCAGAGACATTCAATGTTTTCAAGGGGAGACTGGATAGGCACTTGAGGGAAATAAACTTGCAGGGCTACGGGGATAGAGCGGGGGAATGGGACTGACTGGATTGCTCTACGGAGAGCCGGCATGGACATGACGGGCTGAATGGCCTCCTTCTGTGCCTCTATGACTCTATGTAAGTGATAGAGGGGACTGAGATGGAGCTCTGAGGTGCATCAGAAAAAACACTGCAGGCAAAGTCGTGCGTTTGATGCAACAGCTGGGAGTGGAATCGGGAGTGGAATCTGCCTGGGCTAACATTGGAGGAGGGCGAATTGGTTATTTGTATCAAAAGCAGCTGGGAAGTTGAGGATGAGAAGGGAATGATCTTTGGTCAAGATAACATAGGTTGCTTTTAGTGACCTTTAGCAGTTCAGATGTCAGATTCGAGGGTCTGTTAATGAGTAGCACAAATTGAATGGAGGACGTCCGCCATGATTCCCAGTCATGTGCTTCGGGAAGCTTTCTTTGGCTGTGACAATGTTCAGATTGAGGTAGATGCTAAAATTCAAAAGTGTTATGATGTAGTCTGATTTCAACCAGCCTAAATTTTACCTAACAGTTACTGCGCCCTGCAGCTTGGGGTTCTGTTGAAATGTAGTATTGGCAATTTGAGCCCTTGTACTCCATTTGAACATGTATTTAACTAGATAGTACAAATAGCAGCAGTTTGTTAAAATTACTATGGCAGTGGTGGGGAAAGTCTAGGGTTGACACTAGGAAAGGAAGAGTAGGATTACTAGTTAGTTTGGATCCAGTAGGAACTGTTCAGAGACCTTGCTGAACACTCCAATCCTTTGTATATTGTACTTATCTCCGTTATTAAAAGTTAATCAGGTTTGTGATTCCTATTGTGACATTTGAGAACTATAATACATCAGCTTTCTTGTTACGGTTATTTAACAGAAGTGATTATTTTAACCAATCAATAATATTTGCCCTATGGACATGTTGCACTGAGAGGTGATGCCCTCGGTGTAAAAAGAAAAGAAAGACTTGCATTTATATAGCACCTTTCACAACCTCAGGACATCCCAAAGCATGTTACAGCCAACTACGTTAAAGGTGCTATATAAATGCAAGTTGTTGTTATCAACATTCAAGGTTAGATTGAAAAGTGGATGCGGGAAAAGGAGATTAAAGGATATGGAATCAGCAGGTAACTGTGATGAGGACTATTTGCTTGTCTGGAGGGTAACTGCTGACATGGATTGGTTGGGCCAAATGGCCTGTTTGTGTTGTAAATTCTATGTGAATAGGGAAAGACTACTTCCTCTGGTCAAGGGGTCAGTGACGAGAGTTCATCAATTTAAGATCATTACCTGAGTGAGAAGAGATGTTTGAAATTCTTTTTAGTTGGAGAGTTGTAGGAGCATGGAATGTTCTGCCGCAGGGAGTGGTTGAGCCAGAGACCATTGCATCTTTTAAGGGGAAATTGGATAAATGTTTGTAGCAGAAGAAGAGGAGGCGGTGGCGTAGTGGTTATGTCACTAGACCAGTAAGCCAGAGGCTCAGTCAAATGCTCTGAGGATATGGGTTCAAATCCCACCACGGCAGCTGGTGGAATTTAAATTCAATTCAATTTAATTCTGGAATTAAATGTTAGTCTTGGTCGCCATTACTATGATACCATTGTCGATTGTTGCAAAAATCCATCTGGTTCACTAATGTCCTTTAGGGAAGGAAATCTGCCGCCCTTACCTGGTCTGGCCTACATGTGACTCCAGACCCACAGCAATGTGGTTGACTCTTAATGCCCTCTGAAATGGCCTAGCAAGCCACTCAGTTGTAAACAACTGCTACGAAAAACAATAAGAATAAAACCGGACGGACCACCCGGCATCGACCTCGGCACCGGAAACGACAACGACAACGGCAAACCCAGCCCTGTCGACCCTGCAAAGTCCTCCTTACCAACATCTGGGGGCTTGTGCCAAAATTGGGAGAGCTGTCCCACAGACTAGTCAAGCAACAGCCTGACATAGTCATAATTACCAAATCATACCTTACAACCAATGTCCCAGACACCACCATCACCATCCCTGGGTATGTCCTGTCCCACCGGCAGGACAGACCCACCGGCAGGACAGACCCACCAGAGGTGGTGGCACCGTGGTATACAGTCGGGAGGGAGTAGCCCTGGGAGTCCTCAACATTGACTCAGGACCCCATGAGGTCTCATGGCATCAAGTCAAACATGGGTAAGGAAACCTCCTGCTAATTACCACCTACCGCCCTCCCTCAGCTGATGAATCAGTACTCCTTCATGTTGAACACCAATTGGAAGAAGCACTGAGAGTAGCAAGGGCACAAAATGTCCTCTGAGTGGGGGACTTCAATGTCCATCACCAAGAGTGGCTCGGTAGCACCACAACTGACCGAGCTGGCCGAGTCCTAAAGGACATAGCTGCCAGACTGGGTCTGCGACAGGTGGTGCGGGAACCAACAAGAGGGAAAAACCTACTTGATCTCGTCCTCACCAATCTACCTGTTGCAGATGCATCTGTCCATGACAGCATTGGTGGAAGTGACCACCGCACAGTCCTTGTGGAGACAAAGTCCCGTCTTCATGTTGAGGATACCCTCCACCGTGTTGTGTGGCACTACCACCGTGCTAAATGGGACAGATTTTGAACAGATCTGGCAACTCAAAACTGGGCATCCATGAGGCGCTGTGGGCCATCAGCAGCAACAGAATTGTATTCAACCACAATCTGTAACCTCATGGCCCGGCATATCCCTCACTCTACCATTACCATCAAGCCGGGAGAACAACCCTGGTTTAACGAAGAGTGCAGGAGAGCATGCCGGGAACAGCACCAGGCATACCGAAAAATGAGGTGTCAACCTGGTGAGGCTACAACACAGGACTACTTGCATGCCAAACAACGGAAGCAACATGCGATAGACAGAGCTAAGCGATCTCACAACCATCGGATCAAATCAAAGCTCTGCAGTCCTGCCACATCCAGTCGTGAGTGGTGGTGGACAATTAAACAGTTAACAGGAGGAGGAGGCTCCAAAAATATCCCCATCCTCAATGATGGTGGAGCCCAGCACGTGAGTGCAAAAGACAAGGCTGAAGCATTTGCAACTATCTTCAGCCAGAAGTGCCGAGTGGATGATCCATCTCGGCCTCCTCCTGAGGTCCCCAGCATCACAGATGCCAGTCTTCAGCCCATTCAATTCACTCCACGTGATGTCAAGAAACGGCTGAAGACACTGGATACTGCAAAGGCTATGGGCCCTGACAACATTCCGGCAATAGTACTGAAGACTTGTGCTCCAGAACTAGCTGTGCCCCTAGCCAAGCTGTTCCAGTACAGCTACAACACTGGCATCTACCCGGCAATGTGGAAAATTGCTCAAGTATGTCCTGTCTACAAAAAGCAGGACAAATCCGACCCGACCAATTACCGTCCCATCAGTCTACTCTCAATCATCAGCAAAGTGATGGAAGGTGTCGTCGACAGTGCTATCAAGCGGCACTTACTCAGCAATAACCTGCTAACTGACGCCCAGTTTGGGTTCCGCCAGGGCCACTCAGCTCCTGACCTCATTACAGCCTTGGTCCAAACATGGACAAAAGACTCAAGAGGTGAGGTGAGGTGAGAGTGTCTGCCCTTGACATCAAGGCAGCATTTGATCGAGTGTGGCATCAAGGAGCCCTAGCAAAACTGAAGTCAATGGGAATCAAGGGGAAAACTCTCCATTGGTTGGAATCATACCTAGCACAAAGGAAGTTGACTGTGGTTGTTGGAGGTCATTCATCCCAATCACATGACATCACTGCAGGAGTTCCTCAGGGCCGTGTCCTAGGCCCAACCATCTTCAGCTGTTTCATCAATGACCTTGGGATGTGGGGATGTTCACTGATGATTGCACACTGTTCAGCACCATTCGAGACTCGTCAGATACTGACGCAGTCCGTGTCCATATGCAGCAAGACCTGGACAACATTCAGACTTGGGCTGACAAGTGGCAAGTAACATTCGCACCACACAAGTGCCAGGCAATGACCATCTCCAACAAGCGAGACTCTAACCATCTCTCCTTGACATTCAATGGCATTACCATCGCTGAATCCCCCACGATCAACATCCTGGGGGTTACCATTGAGCAGAAACTGAACGGGACCAGCCATATAAATACTGTGGCTACAAGAGCAGGCCAGAGGCTGGGAATTCTGTGGCGAGTGTCTCACCTCCTGACTCCCCAAAGCCTTTCCACCATCTACAAGGCACAAGTCAGGAGTGTGATGGAATACTCTCCACTTGCCTGGATGAGTGCAGCTCCAACAACACTCAAGAAGCTCGACACCATTCAGGATAAAGCAGCCCGCTTGATTGGCACTCCATCCACCACCTTCAACATTCACTCCCTCCACCACCGGCGCACTGTGGCTGCAGTGTGTACCATCTACAAGATGCACTGCAGCAACTCGCCAAAGCTCCTTCAACAGCACCTTCCAAACCCGCGACCTCTACCACTTAGAAGGACAAGGGCAGCAGACGCATGGGAACATCACCACCTACAAGTTCCCCTCCAAGCCACACACCATCCTGACTTGGACCTGTATTGCCGTTCCTTCACTGTCGCTGGGCCAAAATCCTGGCACTCCCTTCCTAACAGCATTGTGGGTGTACCTACACCATATGGACTGCAGCGGTTCAAGAAGGCGGCTCACCACCATCTTCTCAAGGGCAATTGCGGCGCTCGAGCTGCAGGTGGATGAATTTTGGAGCATGCGCGATGCTGAGAGGCTCGTGGATAGCACGTTTAGCGAGTTGTTCACGCCTCAGGGCAGGGCGGCACAGGGGGTGACCATCAGGCGGAGCAACAAAGGCAGGCAGGTAGTGCAGGGAACCCCTGCGGGCATCCCCCTTTCAAACAAGTATACCGCTTTGGATACTGTTGAGGGGGATGACTCACCAGGGGAAGGCAGCAGCAGCCAACTTCCTGGCACTGGGGGTGCTCCTGCTGCCCAGGAAGGGGGGAAAAAGAGTGGGAGAGCAATAGTGGTAGGGGATTCTATAGTAAGGGGAACAGATAGGCGTTTCTGTGGCCGTAGACGTGAATCCAGGATGGTTTGTTGCCTCCCTGGTGCCAGGGTCAAGGATGTCACTGAGCGGCTGCAGGGCATTCTGGAGGGGGAGGGTGAACAGGCAATGGTCGTGGTCCACATTGGTACCAACGACATAGGTAAAAAGAGGGATGAGGTCCTGCATCAAGAATTTAGGGAGCTAGGTAACAGATTAAAGAGCAGGACCTCAAAGGTTGTAATCTCTGGATTACTCCCAGTGCCACGTGCTAGTAAGTATAGGAATGGGAGGATAGAGCAGATGAATGCGTGGCTAAAGAGTTGGTGTAGGGGGGAGGGTTTTACTTTCCTGGATCACTGGGCCTGCTTCTGGGAAAGGTGGGACTTGTACAAGTCGGACGGGTTGCACCTGAACCAGAGCGGGACAAATATCCTTGCGGGGAGGTTTGCTAGCACTGTTGGGGGGGGTTTAAACTAACTTGGCAGGGGGATGGGATACAGAGGGGAGCTGAAATAGGGGGGGATGTGCTGCCAATTATAGAGAAAAAAACAAGTCAGCTTGGTAGACAGGGCAAATATATAAGGGCAAGGCTGGATGGCATCTATTTTAATGCAAGGAGTCTTGCGAATAAGGTGGATGAACTGAAGGTGTTGATAAACACATGGGAGTATGATATTGTTGCTATCACGGAGACATGGTTGAGGGAAGGGCAAGACTGGCAGCTCAATATTCCGGGGTACAGAATCTTCAGGCGAGACAGAGGGGGAGGTATAAGAGGAGGGGGTGTCGCAATATTAATTAAGGAGTCAATTACTGCAGTAAGGAGGGATGATATATTAGCAGGGTCCTCTAATGAGGCCATATGGGTGGAGCTTAAAAACAAAAAGGGGGCAAGCACTTTGCTGGGAGTGTACTATAGGCCTCCAAACAGTCAGGGGGAGATAGAGGAACAGATATGTAGGCAAATCTCAGAGAAATGTGCAAATAATAGGGTAATAATAATGGGGGATTTCAACTTCCCCAATATTAACTGGGATAGTCAGAGTGTGAAAGGCTCAGAGGGTGTAGAATTCTTAAAGTGCATCCAGGAGAGCTTTTTGAGCCAGCATGTAGAAAGTCCTACAAGAGAGGGGGCGGTACTGGACCTAATTCTCGGGAATGTGGCCGGCCAAGTGGAAAAAGTGCTAGTAGGTGAGCACTTTGGTGATAGTGACCATAATATGGTAAGATTTAAGGTGGCCATGGAAAAGGACAGGGATGGGCCGGAAATAAAGGTTCTAAATTGGGGGAAGGCCGATTTTAATAGGATAAGGCAGGATCTGGCCAAAATGGACTGGGATCAGCTACTTGTAGGAAAATCCGCATCGGAGCAATGGGAGGCTTTCAGAAGGGAGATTGAGAACATACAATGGCAACATGTTCCCGTAAAGGTCAAGGGTGGTTCCAAAAACCACAGGGAACCTTGGATGTCAGGGGATATACGGGAATGGATTAGGAAAAAAAGGAGGGCTTTTGGTAGATACAAAAGGCTAAAGACGGAGGAAGCCCTAGAGGAGTACAAAAAGTGCAGGGGGATACTTAAAAAAGAAATTAGGAGATCAAGGAGGGGCCATGAAATAACACTGGCAAGCAAAATAAAGGAAAATCCGAAGATGTTTTATAAGTATATTAAGGGTAAGAGGATAACTAGGGAAAAAATAGGGCCCATTAGGGACAAAAGTGGCAATCTGTGTGTGGAGCCGGAAGATGTAGGAGGGGTTCTGAATGAATTTTTTGCGTCTGTTTTCACTATGGAGAAGGACGATGTAGACATAGAAATAGGGCGGGGGGACTGTGATATGCTCGAACATATTAACATCGAGCGGGGGGAGGTATTGGCGGTTTTAGCTGGCCTAAAAATGGATAAATCCCCAGGCCCGGATGAAATGTATCCCAGGCTGCTGTGTGAGGCAAAGGAGGAGATTGCGGGGGCTCTAACACATATATTCAGGACCTCTCTGGCCACAGGGGATGTGCCAGAGGACTGGAGAACCGCTAATGTAGTACCATTATTCAAGAAGGGTAGTAGGGAAAAACCGGGGAACTACAGGCCAGTGAGCCTAACATCAGTGGTAGGAAAATTATTGGAAAAAATCCTGAGGGACAAAATGTGTCTCCACTTGGAGAGGCAAGGATTAATCAGGGATAGTCAACATGGCTTTGTCAAGGGAAGATCATGTCTGACTAATTTGATTGAATTTTTTGAGGGGGTGACTAGGTGTGTGGATGAGGGTAACGCAGTGGATGTGGTATACATGGATTTCAGTAAGGCCTTCGATAAAGTCCCGCACAGGAGACTGGTCAAGAAGGTAAGAGCCCATGGAATCCAGGGTGCCTTGGCACATTGGATACAAAACTGGCTTAGTGGCAGAAGGCAGAGGGTGATGGTCGAAGGTTGTTTTTGTGACTGGAAGCCTGTGGCCAGTGGGGTACCACAGGGATCGGTGCTGGGTCCCTTGCTGTTTGTGGTCTACATTAATGACTTGGATATGAATGTAAAGGGTATGATCAGTAAGTTCGCGGATGATACAAAAATTGGTAGGGTGGTAAATAGCGAGGAGGGTAGCCTCAGTCTGCAGGACGATATAGATGGGTTGGTCAGATGGGCGGAACAGTGGCAAATGGAATTTAACCCGGAAAAGTGCGAGGTGATGCACTTTGGGGGGACTAACAAGGCAAAGGAATACACAATGAATGGAAAGACCCTAGGCAAGACGGAGGGTCAGAGGGATCTGGGTGTGCAAGTACACAGATCCCTGAAGGCGGCGGAACAGGTGGATAAGGTGGTAAAAAAGGCATATGGGATACTTGCCTTCATTAGCCGAGGCATTGAATATAAGAGCAAGGAGGTTATGATGGAGCTGTATAAAACACTGGTTAGGCCACAGCTGGAATATTGTGTGCAGTTCTGGTCGCCACACTACAGGAAGGATGTGATCGCGTTAGAGAGGGTGCAGAGGAGGTTCACCAGGATGTTACCAGGGCTGGAGCGCTTCAGCTATGAAGAGAGACTGGGCAGGTTGGGTTTGTTTTCCTTGGAGCTGAGGAGGCTGAGGGGGGACATGATTGAGGTGTACAAAATTATGAGGGGCATAGATAGGATGGATGCTGAGGAGCTTTTTCCCTTAGTAGAGGGGTCGATAACTAGGGGGCATAGATTCAAGGTAAAGGGCGGGAGGTTTAGAGGGGATTTGAGAAAGAACTTTTTCACCCAGAGGGTGGTTGGAGTCTGGAACTCACTGCCTGAAAGGGTTGTGGAGGCAGAAACCCTCACAACATTTAAGAAGCATTTGGATGTGCACTTGAAATGCCATAGCATACAAGGCTACAGGCCAAATGCTGGAATATGGGATTAGATTAGACAGGGCTTGATGGCCGGCGCGGACACGATGGGCCGAAGGGCCTCTATCCGTGCTGTATTACTCTATGACTCTATGACTCTAATTAGGGATGGGCACTAAATGCAGGCCTAGCCAGCGACACCCACATCCCATCGATGAATTAAAAAAAAAATGCTGTGGGGCAGGGGGCGGGGCAGTAGGTTTTTGTTTTTGACTGCTTTAGTAGTGAGCATAGACATGATGGGTTGAATGGCCTCCTGAGCTGTAAATTGCTGGTTGCTGTGGTTAGAAAAGAAAAACTGAGCGCATAAAAGTAATCTACAAAAGAATAGCGCGTATATTGTGACTTATTTCAGGAGTTGGTTAATGTGATATCTACTTCAAATATATTGCTGCTATATATTTGCTTATGTTCAGCAGTAGTTAAAATCTAACTGGTCAAAATCATTGGCAAAAGATCTAAAGGGGAGATGAGGAGAATTTCTTTCACTGAGTTGCCAGGATCTGGAAGGCTGAACCTGAAAAGGTGGTGGAAGCTGATTCCATTCGTAATTTTAAAAGGGAGTTGGACAAGTACTTGAGGATGAGCAACTTAAAGTTATGGACATGGTGAGGATGAGGGACTAAGCACAACTGCTCTTTCAAAGATCCAGCACAGACACAGCAGGCTGAATGGCCTCCTTCTGTGCTGTAAGTTTCTAATAATCTAGTTTGGATGCTGATGTTTTGTTGCTTTCTGAAAATGGAAGAAAATTGTTGTGGAGGATAGGATAAATGGGGTCAGTGCACTTGAGACTGTAGGGAACTAAGACACACCTTTTAATATTAAACATAAGAACTTAAGTAGGAGCAGGAGTAGGCCATACGGCCCCTCGGGCCTGCTCCGCCATTCAATAGGATCATGGCTGATCCGAATCTAGACTCGCGTCCACTTCCTTGCCCTCTCCCCGTAACCCCTAATTCCCTTAGGCATCTGGAGTAAAAGGCATAAAAACAACAATAACTTGTATTTATATCGCACCTTTAACACGGTAAAACGTCCCAACGTGCTTCACGGGAGTGATTATCAATCAAAATTTGACACCGAGCCACATGAGATATTAAAACAGATGACCAAAAGCTTAGTCAAAGAGGTAGGTTTTAAAGGAGCGTCTTAAAGGAGGAGAGAGAGAAGTAGAGAGGCGGAGAGGTTTAGGGAGGGAATTCCAGAGCTTAGGGCCCAGGCAGCTGAAGGCACGGCCACCAATGGTGGAGCGATTAAAATCGGGGATGCTCGAGATGCCAGAATTCGAGAAGCGCAGAGATCTGAGGGTTGGGGGGCTGGAGGAGATTTGAGATAGGGAGGGGCAAGGTCTCGGAGGGCTTCTTGTAATGACAATTTGAGGCTATTGTGTTGGAAGTCAATGCACATAATATTGGTCTGTGGAAAACTGTTTTTATCTAAAAAAAAAAAATCTTTAATAAAGAAGAAAAACGTTAGAATAATTCATTTGAGATTTTCTGGCTATTCTGATTCTACAAAATTAGATGAATTTGTATGGTTATTGGAAAATTAACTTTGATTTCAGACCTTTTGAGAAGATGCTAACTTTGTCATTTAATTTGACTAGTTTTTAATTTGTGTGAACTGAATTTTCATATCCATATTTTATCAAGTATAGAAAGTTCAGATTGATCCTGATAGCGGTCTGGTGTACACCATGTGGCGAGACGTTCCTGTACCCTTCTACATGTCACTGTACTTCTTTGAGGTTAAAAATCCGCAGGAAATTCTACACGGAGAAAAACCAGTTCTGAATCAGCGTGGGCCTTATGTTTACAGGTATGTGCCTGAGTCAGGATCTTTGTTTTCAATTCCCAAATGACAATCCAGTCATTTAATTAAGAATCTGGGATTTCACATCTGCATTTGATATCTTGTATAAAAGCTAAATATTCAAATTCACTTTGCATGTAGTCTTGTCCGACTGTAACAATTTTTTCTACATTGATCTGTCTTCTAGAGAAGAGCACACTGATACTCTTGTGGCGACAGGGCTGAGCTACTAAAGGAGGACTTTGTGTCTTTCTTCACTAGAGACGAGGATGCTACCAATGTAGCAGTAAAGGAGAAGGCAGTAGCGATATTGGGCAAAAATAAAGATATTATAATCAGGCATGTGCAGCCCGAAAGGGTGGTGGAAGCAGATTCAATAATAACTTTCAAAAGGAAATTGAATAAATACTTTGCAGGGCTCTCTGGGGTAGAGAATTACAAAGATTCGGAACCCTCTGACTGAAGAAATTTCTCCTCATCTTAGACCTAAAATGGCCGACCCTTTATCCTAAGACTATGACCCTGGTTCTAGACTCTCCAGCCAGGGGAAGCCGGTAGCATAGTGGTTATGTTACTGGACTAGTGATCCAAAGGCCTGGACTAATGATCCGGAGACGTGAGTTCAAATTTAAATTCAGTTAATTAAATAAATCTGGAATGAAAAGCAAGTATCAGTAATGGTGACCATGCAACTACTGGATTGTCGTGAAAACCCATCTGGTTCACTAATGTCCTTTAGGGAAGGGAACCTCCTGTCTTACCCGGTCTGGCCTATATGTGACTCTTAACTGCCTTCTGAAATGGCCTAGCAAGCCACCCCATAGACTACTATCTAGCATCGACCTAGGCTTCAATGCCTAGACACAACAAAGGCACACCAGCCCAGTCAACCCTGCAAAGTCCTCCTCACTAACATCTGTGGACTTGTGCCAAAATTGGGAGATCTGTCCCACAGACTAGTCAAGCAACATAGTCATACTCACAGAATTATACCTTTCAGCCAACATCCCAGACTCCTCCTCCTCCTCCTCCACCATCCCCCACCAGAGGCACAGTGGTATACAGGAGGAAGGGAGTGGCCCTGGGAGTCCTCAACATTGACTCCGGACCCCATGATGTCTCATGGTATCAGGTCATGGACAAGGAAACCTTCTGGTTACCATCTACCACCTTCTCTCAGCTGATGAATCAGCATTCCTCCATGTTGAACACCACTTGGAAGAAGTACTGAGGGCAGCAAGGGCACAGAATATACTCTGGGTGGGGGACCAAGAGTGGCTCGGTAGCACTACTACTGACTAAGCTGGTCGAGTCCCTGAAGGACTTAGCTGCCAGACTGGGCCTGCGGCAAGTGGTGAGAGAACCAACATGAGGGAAAAACTGACTTGACCTCGTCCTCTCCAATCTACCTGTCGCAGATGCATCTGTCCATGACAGTATTGGTAGCAGTGACCACCTCACAGTCAACAACAACTTGTACTTATATAGCACCTGTAACATAGTAAAACGTCCCAAGGTGCTTCACAGGAGTATTATAGGACAAAAAAATTTGACAGCGAGCTACATATGGAGAAATTAATACAAAAGCAAAATACTGCAGATGCTGGAAATCCAAAATAAAACAGAAAATGCTGGAAATACTCACTCAGCAGGTCAGGTAGCATCTGTGGAGAGAGAAAAAGAGTTATGTTTCGGGTCGATGACCGACAGCTGCCATGTGAGAAAAAAATAGGGGCAGAGGTTAGGGTCTGAAATTGTTGAACTCGATGTTGAGTCCAGAAGGCTGTAAAGTGCCTAATTGAAAGATGAGGTGCTGTTCCTCGAGCTTATGTTGAGCTTCATTGGAACAGTGTAAGAGGCTGAGGACAGAGAGGTCAGTGGGAGTGGAGCGGAGAATTAAAATGGCAAGCAACTGGAAGCTCAGGGTCACCCTTACGGACTGAACGGAGGTGTTCCGCAAAACGGTCACCCAATCTGTGTTTGGTCTCCCCAGTGTAGAGGAGACTGCATCGTGAGCAGTGAATACAGTATACTAAATTGCAAGAAGTACAAATAAATTGCTGTTTCACCTGGAAGTGTTTGGGGTCCCTGGATTCTGCCAGTGCCATTTAACATAGACATAGAGATAGGAACAGGAGTAGGCCATTCGGCCCTTCGAGCCTGCTCCGCCATTCAATGAGATCATGGCTGATCCTCGTCTGAGATCATAGCTGATCTTACCAGTTCAGTACCCCGTCCCCGCCTTTTCTCCGTAACCCTTAATCCCCTTAGCCTTCAGAAATATATCCAATTCTCTCTTGAAAATATTTATTGAATTAGCCTTCACAGCCCTCTGTGGCAGGGAATTCCACAGGCTCACCACTCTTTGAGTGAAGAAATTCTTCCTCATCTCTGTTTTAAATGATTTGCCCGCTATTTTTAGACTGTGGCCCCTGGTTCTGTGCTCCCTGGCCATTGGAAACCTTCTCTCTGAATTCAGCCTGTCCAGGCCTGCCATAATTTTATATGTTTCGATGAGATCCCCTCTCAATCTTCTAAACTCCAGTGAGTACAAGCCCAAACTATTTAATCTCTCTTCGTAGGTCATTCCCGCCATTCCAGGTATCAGCCTGGTGAATCGCCGTTGCACTCTTTCCATGGCAAGAACATCCTTCCGCAGATGGGGCGACCAAAACTGTACACAATACTCCAGATGCGGTCTCACCAGCACCTTGTACAGCTGTAGTAAGGTATCCCTATTCCTATACTCGAACCCCCTTGATATGAAGGCCAACATACCATTTGCCTTCTTAATCGCCTGTTGCACCTGCATGCTCTCCTTCAGTGACTGGTGCACAAGAACACCCAGGTCCCTCTGCACTTCCCCATCTCCCAATCTATTGCCATTTAGATAATAATCTACCCTCCTGTTTTTACCCCCAAAGTGGATAACCTCGCATTTATCCACATTATAGTGCATCTGCCACGTATCCGCCCATTCCCCCAACCTGTCCAAATCGCACTGTAGCCTCCTGACATCCTCATCAGAGCCCACCCCTCCTCCTAGTTTAGTGTCGTCAGCGAATTTGGAAATATTGCATCCAATTCCCTGATCCAGATCATTTATATATATTGTGAACAGCTGGGGTCCCAGGACAGATCCTTGCGGCACCCCGCTGGTCACTGCCTGCCACTCTGAAAACGAGCCGTTTATTCCAACTCTCTGTTTTCTATCCGCCAGCCAGTTCTCTATCCACGTTAATACTTTGCCCCCAATCCCATGAGCCTTAATTTTGCATGACAATCTTTTGTGTGGAACCTTATCGAAGGCTTTCTGGAAGTCAAGGTACACCACATCCACTGGCTCTCCCCCATCTATTTTACCAGTTACTTCCTCAAAAAATTCCAGCAGATTAGTCAAACACGATTTACCCTTTGTAAATCCATGTTGACTCTGTCCGATCCTTTCCCCATTTGTCAAGTGCTCCGCTATTTTATCCTTAATAATGGACTCTAGCATTTTGCCCACAACCGATGTAAGGCTTACTGGTCTATAATTCCCTGCTTTCTCTCTACCCCCCTTTTTAAATATTGGGGTAACATTAGCTACCCTCCAATCCACGGGTACTGTTCCCGAGTCAATGGAGTTCCGGAAGATGATCCTTAGAGCATCTGCTATCTCCAGGGCCACCTCCTTAAGTACCCTAGGATGTAGTTTATCAGGCCCCGGGGATTTGTCGGCCTTCAGTCCTCTCAACTTACCCAACACCATATCCCTAGAGATACTAATTTCTGTCAGCTCCTCCCTCTCATTAGTCCCTATGTTTGCCGATATTCCTGGGAGGTTATTTGTGTCCTCCTTTGTGAATACAGAACCAAAGTATGAGTTTAATTGGTCTGCCATTTCCTTATTCTCCATTATATATTCTCCCGAATCGGACTGCAGGGGACCGACTTGGGATTTTACCAGTCTTTTTCTCCTGATATACCGATAAAAGCTTTTGCAGTCTGTCTTTATTTTTGCTGCAAGTTTACTTTCGTATTCTATTTTCCCCTTCCTGATTAATCCCTTTGTCCTCTTCTGCTGTATCCTGTACTGCCCCCAATCTTCCGGTCTGGTGCTTTTTTTTGCCAGTTGATATGCCCTTTTTTTTGATTTTATGCTGTCCCTAATTTCCCTCGTTATCCACGGTTGAGTCACCTTTTTAGGTTTATTTTTATGCCAAACCGGTATAAACATGTTCTGGAATTCTTCCATTCTATCTTTGAATGCTTGCCATTGTCTATCCACTGTCAATCCCCCCAGAAACACCACCCAATCAATCTTACCCAATTCCCGTCTCATACCCTCGTAATTCCCTTTATTTAAGTTCTGGACCTTAGTCTCTGATTCAATTTCCTCACTCTCCATCTCGACTGAGAGCTCGATCATATTATGATCGCTCTGACCCAAGGGGCCTCGTACAAGAAGATTGGTGATAAGTCCCTTCTCATTGCACAATACCCAGTCTAAAATGGCCTGATCTCGAGTCGGCTCCTCGACATATTGGTCCAGATAACCGTCCCGAAAACATTCCAGGAATTCCTCCTCCTCAGAATTTTTACTAATTTGGGTAGTCCAATCAATATGTAAATTAAAGTCACCCATGATGACAGCTGTGCTCTTATCGCACGCTTCTCTAATTTCCCTTTTTATGCCTTCCCTCACCTCCATATTACTATTTGGAGGCCTATATATCACACCCACTAACGTTTTTCTCCCCTTGCTATTTCTCATTTCTACCCATACAGATTCCGTTTCATCCGAGTTAATATCCTTCCTTTCCATTGCATTAATCCCCTCCTTTACCAGCAATGCTACCCCACCTCCCCTACCTTTTTGCCGATCCTTCCTAAATATTGTATATCCCTGGATGTTAAGTTCCCAGCCTTGCCCACCCTGCAGCCACGTTTCTGTAATCCCAATCAAATCATACTTGTTTACCTCTATTTCCACAACTAATTCATCCACCTTGTTCCTAATGCTTCTAGCATTAAGATACAAAGCCTTCAGGCTTGCTTTTTTCACACTCTCATTATGAATTAGTTTGGCCCTTTGTGTTTCTCTCCTTTGCTTATTGCTTCTCACCTTTCTACCATCTATTTCTGACTTCATATGACTTCCCTCTTTTCCACTACCTAGGTTCCCATCCCCCTGCCAAATTAGTTTAAATCCTCCCGAACCGTCCTAGAAAATATTACCCCGAGGACATCGGCTCCCTCACAGTTCAGGTTTACACTTCATCTAGAGTCATCTTTTGTTTCCTAACTTGTCCCATTACCATCTCCTTTTGCTTTGCACCATCATCCCTTTTGTCTCTTAATCTCTCCTGCCTTCCATCCTATCACAGACCTTTCCATTTGTTCTTCCCGGCCCCTACACTTACTTAAAAACCTGTTCCATCTCCAACTTTTTCCAGTTCTGATGAAGGGTCATCGACCTGAAACGTTAACTCTGTTTTTCTCTCCAAAGATGCTGCCTGACCTGCTGAGTATTTCCAGCATTTTCTGTTTTTATTTAAGGAGAAATTAAGGCAGGTGACAAAAAGCTTGGCCGGAGGTAGGTTTTAAGGAGCGTCTTAAAGGAGGAAAGAGAGCGCGGCGGAGAGGTTTAGGCAGGGAATTCCAGAGCTTAGGGCCCAGGCAACAGAAGGCATGGCCACCAATGGTTGAGCGATTTTATAATCGGGAATGCTTGAGGGCAGAATTAGAGGAGTGCAGATATCGGGGGTGGGGGTGAAGTTGTAGGGCTGGAGGAGGTTACAGAGATGGGGAGGGGCGAGGCCATGGAGGGATTTAAAAACAAGGATGAGAATTTTGAAATGGAGGCGTTGCGTAACCAGGAGCCAATGTAGGTCAGCGAGCACAGGGGTGATGCGTGAATAGGACTTGGTGCGAGTTAGGACACGGTCAGCCAAGTTTTGGATGACCTCAAGTTTACATAGGATAGAATGTGGGAGGCCAGCCAGGAGTGAGTTGGAATTTTAATTTTTTTTTAAAATTTGTTTACGGGATCAGGGCGTCGCTGGCAATGCCAGCATTTGTTGCCCATCCCTAGTTGCCCTTGAGACGGTGGTGGTGAGCCGCCTTCTTGAACCGCTGCAGTCCGTGTGGTGAAGGTGCTCCCACAGCGCTGTTAGGGAGGGAGTTCCAGGATTTTGAACCAGCGACGATGAAGGATCGGCGATATACTTCTAAGTCAGGATGGTGTGTGACTTGGAGGGGAACTTGGAGATGGTGGTGTTCCCATGCGCCTGCTGCCCTTGTCCTTCTAGGTGGAAGAGGTCGCGGGTTTGGGAGGTGCTGCCAAAGAAGTCTTAGCAAGTTGCTGCAGTGCATCTTGTAGATGGTACACACTGCAGCCACGGTACACCGGTGGTGGAGGGAGTGAATGTTTGAGGTGGTGGATGGGGTGCCAATCAAGTGGGCTGCTTTGTCCTGGATGGTGTCGAGCTTCTTGAGTGTTGTTGGAGCTGCACTCATCCAGGCAAGTGGAGAGTATTCCATCAGACTCCTTACTTGTGCCTTGTAGATGGTGGAAAGGCTTTGGGGAGTCAGGAGGTGAGACACACACTGCAGAATACCCAGCCTCTGACCTGCTCTTGTTGCCACAGTATTTATGTGGCTGGCCCAGTTAAGTTTCTGGTTAATGGTGACCCCAAGGATGTTAATAGCGGGGGATTCGGCGATGGTAATGCTGTTGAATGTCAAGGGTAGGTGGTTAGACTCTCGCTTGTTGGAGATAGTCATTGCCCGGCACTTCTGTGGCGCGAATGTTACCTGCCATTTATCAGCCCAAGCCTGAACATCGTCCAGGTCTAGTTGCATGCGGGCATGGACTGCTTCATTATCTGAGGAGTTGCAAATGGTGCTGAACACTGCAGTCATCAGTGAACATACCCATTTCTGACCTTATGTTGGAGGGAAGGTCATTGATGAAGCAGCTGAAGATGGTTGGGCCTAGGACACTGCCCTGAGGAACTCCTGCAGTGATGTCCTGGGGCTGTGATGATTGACTTTCAACCACCACAACTATCTACCTTTGTGCTAGGTATGACTCCAGCCAGTGGAGCATTTTCCCCCTGATTCCCATTGACTTCAGTTTTACTAGGGCTCCTTGATGCCAGACTCGGTCAAATGCTGCCTTGATGTCAAGGGCAGTCACTCTCTCCTCACCTCTGGAATTCAGGTCCTTTGTCCATGTTTGGACCAAGGCTGTAATGAGGTCGGGAGCCGAGTGATCCTGGCGGAACCCAAACTGAGCATCAGTGAGCAGGTTATTGTTGAGTAAGTGCTGCTTGATAGGACTGTTGATGACTCCTTCCATCCCTTTGCTGATGATTGAGAGTAGACTGATAGGGCGGTAATTGGCCGGGTTGGATTTGTCATGCTTTTTGTGGACAGGACATACCTGGGCAGTTTTCCACATTGTCGGATAGATGCCAGTGTTGTAGCTGTACTAGAACAGCTTGGCTAGAGGCGCGGCTAGTTCTGGAGCACAAGTCTTCAGTGCGATAGCCGGGATGTTGTCGGGGCCCATAGCCTTTTCTGTATCCAGTGCGCTCAGCTGTTTCTTGATATCCCGTGGAGTGAATCGAATTGGCTGAAGAATGGCTTCTGTGATGGTGGCGACCTCAGGAGGAGGCTGATATGGATCATCCACTCGGCACTTCTGGCTAAAGTTGGTTGCAAACGCTTCAGCCTTGTCTTTTGCACTCACGTGCTGGGCACCACCATCATTGAGGATGGGGATATTCTTGGAGCCTCCTCCTCCCGTTAGTTGTTTAATGGTCCACCACCATTCACAACTGGATGTGGCAGAACTGCAGAGCTTTGATCTGATCTGTTGATTGTGGGATCGCTTAGCCCTGTCTATAGCATGCTGCTTCTGCTTTTTAGCATGCATGTAGTCCTGTGTTGCAGGGGAGGGGCGGGGGAGAGGAGGGAGACATGGGAAAGGGAGACATGGGAAGGAGGCGGTCAGCAGCAAACGACTGGTCTACTTTACATTGTAGTGTAATGCAACCGGAATGCTGTTTTTCTGTCTTCTGAGGAAGGTAGGGAAACAGGACTAGTCCAGAGGCATGGACTAATAATCCAGAGCACGCGAATTCAAATCCCTCCAGGGTAGTTTGAGAAATCGAATTCTGCTCAGAAAATCTGGCAATAAAAAGCTGGTTCAGTAAAAGTGACCATGATTGTTGTAAAAACCCAACTGGTTCACTAGTGTCCTTTAGGGAAGGAAACCTGCCGTCCTTACCCGGTCTGGGCCTATATGTGACTCCAGTCCCACACCAATGTGGTTAACTCTTAATTTCCCTCTGAATTTACTGCTGTAGGGATGCTGCTGCTTTCCCAGAGTATGAATGGCTCCAAACTAGTTCCCTAGCACCATGTAATGCATATTAGAACTCCTGCATCATTGCACGTTTGGCCAAATTAGTGTTTGATCCTTGTGCAGTTAGTTATTCTGCCACTGGTGGTATGTGTTTTACTTTCAGCATTGATTATTGGTTCTGATTTACAGAGAGTACAGACAGAAAAGCAACATAACCTTTCACAACAACTACACTGTCTCGTTCCGTGAATATCGGCGCTACCATTTCTGTCCTGAACGGTCAGCTGGTAATGAGAGTGATGAGCTCGTCTTGCCCAATGTGCTTGCCTTGGTATGTATCTGCTTTACACCAGCTCTCTATATACCAATAGGAGTTAAGTTGGAATGTGTAACATGGCTGCAACAGTCTTAAGATGCTGATGACATCCTAAATAGTAAAAGCTTAGCTTTTGTAGAGAGATATTGATGACACAGAACCTACAGTCCAGAAACAGGCTATTTGGTCCAACTAGTCTATGCTGGTGTTTGTACTCCATACTAGTCTCCTCTCACCTAATTACCTCTTCCCCACAGCCCCTCTATTCCCTTCCTCCTCCTGTTTGCATTTAGCTGTCCCTTAATGCATCAATGCTCGCTGCTTCAACCACTCCATGTGGCAGCGAGTTCCTCATTCTTGCAACTCTAAAGAAATTCCTCCTAAATTCTTTATTTGATCTGTTAGTGACTGTCTTATATTTATGCCCCTTGTTCTGGACTCGTCCACAAGTGGATTCTTCCAAAATTCTATAGACTCTGGAACAGTTCCCATGGATTGGAGGGTAGCTAATGTTACCCCACTGTTCAAAAAAGGTGGTAGAGAGAAAACGGGGAATTATAGACTGGTAAGCCTGACATTGGTAGTGGGGAAAATGCTAGAGTCCATTATAAAAGATGTAATAGCAGAGCACTTGGAAAACAGTGACAGGATCGGACAAAGTCAACATGGATTTACAAAAGGTAAATCATGCTTGACTAATCTACTGGAATTTTTTGAGGATGTAACTGGTAGAATAGATAAGGGAGAACCAGTGGATGTGATGTATTTGGACTTTCAAAAGGCTTTCGATAAGGTCCCGCATAAGAGATTAGCGTGTAAAGTTAAGGCACATGGGATTGGGGGCAAGGTACTGACTTAGATAGAGAACTGGTTGGCAGGCAGGAAGCAAAGAATTGGAATAAACGGGTCTTTTTCCAAGTGGCAGGCAGTGACTAGTGGGGTACTGCAGGGATCGGTCCTTGGACCCCAGCTATTCACAATATATATTAATGATCTAGACGAGGGAACTAGATGTAATATCTCCAAGTTTGCAGACATAGAAACATAGAAGATAGGAGTAGGCCATTCGGCCCCTCGAGCCTGCTCCACCATTCAATGCGATCATGGCTGATCATCCAAACTCAGTACCCTGTCCCTGCTTTCTCCCCATATCCCTTGATCCCCTTAGCCTTAAGAAATATATCTAACTCCTTCTTGAATATATTTAAAGAATTGGCCTCTACTGCCTTCTGTGGTAGAGAATTCCACAGGTTCACCACTCTCTGGGTGAAGAAATTCCTCCTCATCTCTGTCCTAAATGGCTTACCCCTTATCCTTAGACTGTGACCCCTAGTTCTGGACTCCCAGACCATGCATAAAAGAATGTGTACTTTTAACCAAAAATCTCTTTTATATTATATGTTATAATGAGACCATGAAAGTCCAGCTCCAGGACCATACTATGCAGGTACCCCCGTATCAACCCCTAAATCTTAGGGTAAGATAGTAGAAGAAGATAGTGGACAAAGGCTTGATAAGCTATGGGTCACATGCCCTGATACTGTATTACCAAGTGACAAAACTGCGAACGGAGGTGTTATCTGCAATGGTAATTCAAGAGGAGGACTGGCCCTGACAGCTAAGTCCATGTTTTGTGATAATCCTTTTACACAACCCCTCGTTTCATCATCAATTACTCAGAAAAGAAAAATTAATAGGACCGCTAAGAAACAAGGAGGGAGAAGTGGAAGACTGTTAAATAAGCATAACTATCATCATGTTAATACCTTTGTATACATGAGTTATTTGTACGCTAAAAGACAGAACCTTGCCAAATGCTGGATATGCAGCCACATCCCTGTGCACGCAGAGGGTGGAATACCTCTAAGGCCCATTCCCTTCGAAATAGAAGAGATGGTGGGGTGGTTATTACAGTCTAATACCACCTGGAATAAGGAGGCAGCCAGTACATTTCAGACCCAAAATAGTTTAAACCCAGATCAATTGGAAAATGAATGGAAAGATGCAGGATACAACCTTATAAAATTTGAAGGGTGGTTTCATCCCCAATATGATAATCAAAGGAATCCAGAGAGTCTATTAGTGACGTCAATGGGAACCGTAAATAAAACAAAAGGAGAAGTCTGTCTGGTAAACGACAATGGAGAAGGATTGATGGTTGGATGGAGTGAGTGCAAATGTAACGACACTTTGACTAAAACTACTACTAAACCACCGGCTGCAGTCAAATGGCCCTGTTGGGGACGGTGGAACCTGTCCACAGTACAAAATTTGACGAGTAAAAAAATCTGGAAAGGAGAACAAGGAATAGGAATGATGCACCAGATATGGAACAAATTTGAAGCCTATAATAACACCTATTTCATCTGTGGGCATAGAGCATACCCTTGGTTACCACAAAATTGGACTGGGTCATGTTATTTGGGATATGTAGTGCCCTATATACATCATATTTCATCTTTGGATAGCCACCCTGGGACACGAGTAAAACGAGCCATTACAGAAACTGAAAGGTTCTTTGCTATAGCACTTCCCTGGTATGGAACAGGAAAGTTAGCAAGAGAATCTGTAAACATGGCAGCAGTGTTGGAACAAATAGCCAATGATACTGCTGATGCTCTTAGTGATGTAAACGCAGAAATGGTGGCTTTGCGCACTGTTGCTTCACAAAACCGCATGGCTCTGGACTATTTGTTGGCAAAAGAAGGGGGCACATGTGCAATCATAAAAACCGAATGTTGCACCTATATTCCAGATAGCTCAGAGAATATCACCAACCTGGTAAACCACATAAAGGAGGCTGTAGAGAAACTACGTCAACCTGAACCGTGGTCCATGTGGGATTGGATTTCAGGGTGGGGAGGAGCACTAGGAAAGCAAATTTTGGAAGTCTTAATTGCAATTGTGATGATAATTCTAATTAGTTTATTGATTGGTTGTTTAAAATTATTGTGTACAAAAGTTCTTTCCTTATTGACGTCAACTCCTCCAGTACCAATGATGTCTGAATATGAGGATATTAAGGGTGAGACCTTTGATGTAGAATTTCTTAAACTTAGCGAAATAGATTGTCCTTAGAAAGGACAAAAGGGGGGAATGAGGAAATCTACATATTATAAGGGGTTAATTTCAGGTGCTTGCTGGGTAAAAGTTTTCAGACTTGACACCGGTCAAGAGTCGATGTGTAACTAGAGCTATTGCACGTACTTGGATTACAGCCAAGAACAGATGTCTGCCCACCTAATGAGAATGTAGAAGTGAAACAATGGGTTCCGTTTGAAGTACCCAGTGACCTGACAACTTGCGACCGTAAGCAAACCTACCCTCCCAATACATGATTAAGATTAAAGAGGACCTCCAGTTACACGATTCATGCCCTGTTATAGATTAACGGTTGACTTATGTGTCCAGGATCCTTCTGTCAATATGTCATAAGACCTGATGATTAATCTAAAATGTATCCTGATAGAGGAACAAAGGAATGTCAATCAAACTTGTTTGTTACACTGTATAAATATGGAACGCTTACGCTGTATCATTGGAATAGTAGCCTCACCCCTTGAGTGGAGGTACTGATTCCCCTTGCAAGCGAAATAAAAGGCCTGTCCATCTGACGAATCCAAGAGTGTATTGAGTCATTACCCAGAGCTAAGAAGTAAGGCACTTCAACACCCTTATCCTTAGACTGTGACCCCTAGTTCTGGACTCCCAGACCATCGGGAACATCCTTCCTGCATCTAGTCTGTCTAGTCCTGTTAGAATTTTATAAGTTTCAATGAGATCCGCTCTCATTCTTCGAAACTCCAGCGAGTACAAGCCCAATCGACCCAATCTCTCCTCGTACGTCATTCCTGCCATCCCAGGTATCAGCCTGGTGAATCTTTGCTGCACTCCTTCCATGGCAAGAACATCCTTCCTCAGATAAAGCGACCAAAACTGCACACAATATTCAAGATGTGGTCTCACCAAGGCCCTGTACAACTGCAGCAAGACATCCTTGTTCCTGTACTCAAACCCTCTCGCTGCGAAAGCCAACATACCATTTGCCTTCCTAATCGCCTGCTACACCTGCATACTTACCTTCAGCGACTGATGCACAAGGACGCCCAGGTCTCATTGCACTTCCCCTTCTCCCAATCTATTGCCATTCAGATAATAATCTGCCTCCTTGTTTTTGACACCAAATTGGATAACCTCGCATTTATCCACGTTATATTGCATCTGCCATGCTTCTGCCCAATCACCCAACCTGTCCAAATCTTCCTGGAGTTTCTCGGCATCCTCCTCACAGCACACACGCCACCCAGCTTTGTGTCGTCTGCAAACTTGGAGATATTACATCTAGTTCCCTCATCCAGATCATTAATATATATTGTGAATAGCTGGGGTCCTAGGACCGATCCTTGCGGGACCCGTTTATTCCAACTCTTTGCTTTCTGTCTGCCAACCAGTTCTCTATCCAAGTCAATACCTTGCCCCCAATCCCATGTGCCTTAACTTTACACGCTAATCTCTTATGCGGGACCTTATCGAAAGCCTTTTGAAAGTCCAAATACATCACATCCACTGGTTCTCCCTTATCTATTTTACCAGTTACATCCTCAAAAAATTCCAGTAGATTAGTCAAGCACGATTTACCTTTTGTAAATCCATGTTGACTTTGTCTGATCAGGTCACTGTTTTCCAAGTGCTCTGCTATTACATCTTTTATAATGGACTCTAGCATTTTCCCCACTACCGATGTCAGGCTTACCGGTTTGTAATTCCCTGTTTTCTCTCTACCACCTTTTTTGAACAGTGGGGTAACATTAGCTAACTGCCAATCCATGGGTACTGTTCCAGAGTCTATCGAATTTTGGAAGATGACCAGCAATGCATCTACTATTTCTTGGGCCACTTCCTTAAGTACCCTAGGATGTAGATTATCAGGCCCTGGGGATTTATCGGCCTTCAATCCCGTCAATTTCTCTAACACCATTTCCCTACAAATACTGATTTCTATCAGTTCCTCCCTTTCATTAGACCCTATGTTCCCCAACATCTCTAGGAGGTTATTTGTGTCCTCCTTTGTGAAGACAGAACCAAAGTATGACGACACAAAGCTGGGTGGGAGTGTGTGCTGTGAGGAGGATGCTGAGAAACTCCAGTATGATTTGGACAGGTTGGGTGATTGGGCAGATGCATGGCAGATGCAGTATAATGTGGATAAATGCGAGGTTACCCACTTTGGTGGCAAAAACAGGAAGACAGATTATTATCTGAACAGCAATAGATTGGGAGAAGGGAAATGCAATGAGACCTGGGTGTCCTTGTGCACCAGTCGCTGAAGGTAAGTATGCAGGTGCAGCAGGCGGTTAAGAAGGCAAATGGTATGTTGGCCTTCGTAGCGAGAGGGTTCGAGTACAGGAACAAGGATGTCTTGCTGCAGTTGTGCAGGGCCTTGGTGAGACCACTCCTTGAGTATTGTGTGCAGTTTTGGTCGCCTTATCTGAGGAAGGATGTTCTTGCCATGGAGGGAGTGCAGCAAAGATTCACCAGACTGATACCTGGGATGGCAGGAATGACGTATGAGGAGAGATTGGGTCGATTGGGCTTATACTCGCTGGAGTTTAGAAGAATGAGAGGGGATCTCATTGAAACGTATAAAATTCTAACCAGTCTAGGCAGACTAGATGCAGGAAGGATGTTTCCGATGGCCGGGGAGTCCAGACACAGGGGTCACAGTCTAAAGATAAGGGGTAAGCCATCTAGGACAGAGATGAGGAGGAATTTCTTCACCCAGGGAGTGGTGAACCTGTGGAATTCTCTACCATAGAAGGCAGTTGAGGCCAATTCATTAAATATATTCAAGAAGGAGTTAGATATATTTCTTGAGGCTAAAGGGATCTAGGGATATGGGGAGAAGGCAGGGACAGGGTACTGAGTTTGGATGATCAGCCATGATCTCATTGAATGGCGGAGCAGGCTCGAGGGGCCGAATGGCCTACTCCTCCTATCTTCTATGTTTCTATATAACATTTTCTCCATATCCACCCTATCAAATCCCTTCATAATTTTAAAGAACTCTGTCGGGTCTCTTGGTCTTCCCTTTTGCAGGGAAAAGCATTTCAGCCTGCTCAATCTTTCCTGATAGTTGCATCCTCTCAATTCTAGCAATATCCTTGTAAATTTTTTCTGCACCTTCTTCAATGCTTCAATATCCTTTTTGTAGTATGGCGACCAGAACTGCACACAGTACTCTGAGTGTGGTCTAACTGAGCTTCGATATAAACTTAACATCCCCTTCCTGCTTTTGTATTCTGTTGCTCTAGAAATGTACCCGAATGCTTTGTTTGCACTTTATAGGCTGAGCAGCTTGTGATGTGTCTCTGCTCCCAGATCGCTCTGCTCCTCCGCTCCATTCCGTTTCTCACCATCCAGGGAATAAGTGGCTCCTCATTCCTCCCACCTCACACTTCGCTATACTGAATATCATTTCCCATTCATCACCAAGCTTGTTTGTCTTCCTGTAGTTTGGTGCAGTCTCCACATTATTAACTGTACCCTCTAATTTGGTGTCATAGAATGATGCAGCACAGAAGGAGGCTATTTGGCCCATTGTGCCTGTGCCAGCTCTTTGGTAGAGCTATCCAATTAATCCCACTCCCCTGCTCTTTCCCCATAGCCCTGTTAATTTTTTCACCTTAAGTATTTATCCAATTCCCTTTTGAAAGTTACGATTGAACCTGCTTCCATCACCCTTCCAAACAGCGCATTCCAGATCAAAACAACAACTCGGTGCAAAAAAAAAAAAAAAAAAATGTTTCCTCGTGTCGCCTCTGGTTCTTTTACCAATCGCCTTAAATCTGTGTCCTCTGGTTACCGACTCTCCTGCCACTGGAAACAGTTTCTTCTTATTTACCGTATCAAAACCATTCATGATTTTGAACACCTCTATAAAATCTTCTCTTAACCTCTCTGCTCTAAGAAGAACAATTCCAGCTTCCCCAGTCTCTCCACATAACCAAAGTCCCTCATCCCTGGGACTATTCTGATCAATCTCCTCTGCACCCTCTCCAAGGCATTGATATCCTTCCTAAAGTATGGTGCCCAGAATTGGCCACAATTCTTCAGCTGTTTTATAAAGGTTTAGCATACTCCAATTTTGCTCTGCCTCTATTTATAAAGCCAAGGATCCCGTATGGTTTTTTTAACGGCCTTCTCCTCGCTGGGTCAAAATCCTGGAACTCCCTCCCTCTGGGAGTACCTTTATGTCACGGACTGCAGTGGTTCAAGAAGGCGGATCACCACCGCCTTCTCGAGGGCAATGAGGGATTGGCAACAAATGCTGGCCTTGCCAACGACGCCTACATTTTTTTAAATTTGTTCATGTGATATGGGCGTCGCTAGCAAGGTCAACATTTGTTGCTCATCCCTAGTTGCCCTTGATGACATGAATGAATAAAAAAACAGTAAGAGGAGATTTGATAGAGGTGTTCAAAATCATGAAGGGTTTTTATAGCATAAATAAGGAGAAACTGTTTCCAGTGGCAGAAGGGTCGAGAACCAGAGGACACAGATTTAAGGTGATTGGCAAAAGAACCAAAGGCGAAAAGAAAAAGCTTTTTTATGCAGCAAGTGGTTAGGATCTGGAATGCGCTGCCTGAAAGGGTGGTGGAGGCAGATTCAATCACGGCTTTCAAAAGGGAATTGGATAAGCACCTGAAGGAAAAAAAATTGCAGGGCTATGGAGAAAGGGCAGGGGAGTGGGACTAATTTGATAGCTCTACCAAAGAGCTGACACAAGTGCGATGGGCCGATTGGCCGCCTCCTGTGCTGTATCATTCTTTGATTCTAGGAGGCGGTGCTGTTGAAGTAACCTTGGTGTGTTACTGAAGTACATCCAGTCGAGTGTATATATGGTGCCACAGTGCACCAGCGATGGAGGGGTGGATATCGAGTCCAGTGGCGAGGGCACCAGTCCAGCAAACACCTCGGTCCCGGTTAGTGTGGCGCTTTTGAGTGTTGCAGCTGCAGCCATCCAGGCGAGTGGTGAGAAAGAAAGCAAGCAAGATTTGCTTTTCTATTGTGCCTTTCACGTCATCGGGACATCCCAAAGCACTTCACAGCCAATTAAGAACTTTGGAAGTGTTGTCACTATTGTAATGTAGGAAACAAGGCAGCCAATTTGTGCACAGCAAGCTCCCACCAACAGCAGTGAGGTGTAATGACCAGTTAATCTGTTTTAGTGATGTTGCTTGAGGGATAAATATTGGCCAGGACACCAAAGTGAACTCCCTGCTCTGCCTTGAATAGTGTCATGGACTCTTTTACATCCACCTGAGAGGGCAGACGGGGCCTCTGTTTAACGTCTCATCTGAAAAATGGCCCCTCCGACAGTGCAGCGCTCCCTCAGTACTGCCCCTCCGACAGCGCCGCGCTACCTCAGTACTGCCCCTCCGACAGCGCAGTGCTCCCTCAGTACTGCCCCTCCGACAGCGCCGCGCTACCTCAGTACTGCCCCCTCCGACAGCGCAGTGCTCCCTCAGTACTGCCCCTCCGACAGCACCGCGCTACCTCAGTACTGCCCCTCCGACAGCGCAGTGCTCCCTCAGTACTGCCCCTCCGACAGCGCCGCGCTACCTCAGTACTGCCCCTCCGACAGCGCAGTGCTCCCTCAGTACTGCCCCTCCGACAGCGCCGCGCTACCTCAGTACTGCCCCTCCGACAGCGCAGTGCTCCCTCAGTACTGCCCCTCCGACAGCGCCGCGCTACCTCAGTACTGCCCCTCCGACAGCGCAGTGCTCCCTCAGTACTGCCCCTCCGACAGCGCCGCGCTACCTCAGTACTGCCCCTCCGACAGCGCAGTGCTCCCTCAGTACTGCCCCTCCGACAGCGCCGCGCTACCTCAGTACTGCCCCTCCGACAGCGCAGTGCTCCCTCAGTACTGCCCCTCCGACAGCGCCGCGCTACCTCAGTACTGCCCCTCCGACAGCGCAGTGCTCCCTCAGTACTGCCCCTCCGACAGCGCCGCGCTACCTCAGTACTGCCCCTCCGACAGCGCAGTGCTCCCTCAGTACTGCCCCTCCGACAGCGCCGCGCTACCTCAGTACTGCCCCTCCTACAGCGCAGTGCTCCCTCAGTAATGCACCTCCGACAGCGCCGCGCTACCTCAGTACTGCCCCTCCGATAGCGCAGTGCTCCCTCAGTACTGCCCCTCCGGCAGAGCAATGTTCCATCAGTCCTGCACTGGAGTGTCGGCCTGGATTATATGCTCCAGTCTCTGGAGTGGGACTTGAGCCAAAGACCTTTTCGAACATAACATAAGAAATAAGAGCAGGAGTAGGCCATAGGACCCCTCGAGCCTGCTCCGCCATTCAAGAAGATCATGGCTGATCATTGACATCAACTCCACTTTCCCGCCCGATCTCCGTATCCCTCGATTCCCCATGATTCCAAAAGTCTATCTGTCTCAGCCTTGAATATACTCAAACAGTCGGCATTCACAGCCCTCTGGGGCAGAGAATTCCAAAGATCCACAAACCTCTGAGTGAAGAAATTCTTCCTCATCTCAGTCTTAAATGGCCTACCCCTTATCCTGAGACTATGTCCCCTAGTTCTAGACTCTCCAGCCAGGGGAAACAACCTCTCAGCACCTACCCTGTCAATTCCCTCAGAATCTTATATGTTTCAATGAGATCACCTCTCATTCTTCTAAACTCCAGAGAGTATCGGCCCATTCTACACAATCTCTCCTCATAGGACAGCCCTCTCATCCCAGGAATCAATCTAGTGAACCTTCGTTGCACCGCCTCCAAGGCAAGTATATCCTGCCTTAGATAAGGAGACCAAAACTGTGCGCAGTACTCCAGGTGTGGTCTCACCAAGGCCCTGTACAATTGTAGCAAGACTTCCTTACTCTTATACTCCCACCTCCTTGCAATAAAGGCCAACATGCCATTTGCCTTCCTTATTGCTTGCTGTACCTGCATGCTAGCTTTCTGTGTTTCTTGCACGAGGACACCCAAATCTCTCTGAACACCAACATTTGAAAGTTTCTCACCATTTAAACAATATTCTGTTTTTCTATTCTTCTTACCAAAGTGAATAACCTCACATTTCCCTACATTATACTCCATCTGCCACCTTACTGCCACCTCACTCAGTCTATCTATATCCCTTTGCAGACTCTGTGTTCTCCTCACAGCTTACTGTCCCACCTAGCTTTGTATCATCAGCAAACTTGGATACATTACACTCGGTCCCTTCATCTAGGTCATTAATATAGATTGTAAATAGCTGAGGCCCCAGCACTGATCCTTGTGGCACCCCACTAGTTACAGCCTGCCAACCTGAAAAAGATCCGTTTATCCCTACTCTCTGTTTTCTGTCCGTTAACCAATCCTCTATCCATGCTACTATATTATCCCCAACCCCGAGCCCTAATCTTGTGTAATAACCTTTTATGTGGCACCTTATCGAATGCCTTTTGGAAATCCAAGTATACTACATCCACTGGTTCCCCTTTATCTACCTTGCTAGTTACATCCTCAAAAAACTCTAATAAATTTGTCAAACCCGATTTCCCTTTCATAAAACCATGTTGGCTCTGCCTAATCATGTTATGATTTTCTAAGTGCCCTGATACCACTTCCTTTTGACTCGGATGAGAATGTTACCACTGAGCCATGGCTTCAGCACACTCCTTGTAGATGGTGGAGAGAATTTGTCGGGATGTGAGCCACTCATCCAGAGAACTCGGCCTGTGAGCTGCTCTTGGAGCCCTGGTGTTGATGTGGTTAAATCAGTTGATGGCCATCGACCGATGGTTGATAATGGAGCCATTGAAGGTCAAGGAGAGATGGCTGGGCTTTCTACTTTTGGAGAAGGTCTTTACTTGGCACAAACGTTATCTACCATTTGTCAGCCCAAGACTGAATATTATCCAGGTCCTGCCGTAGGATAGTACTGGCTGCTCTATTATTGGAATTGTAAATAGAGCTGAACACATCAGCAAACAGACGTGCTCCTGTCCTTGTGACTGGGCAGCTGAAGATATTCGGGTCAAGAACACTTGCCTGAGGATCGAAGCCCCTCGGCTGTCAGGTTTTTTTCCTCCTCCCTCCCTCTGGTAACTGCAGCCACAGGACGGTTTTCTCTGAACACACCCCACCTCCATTGACCTCAGTTTTATGAGGGCTACTTGGTGCCATACTCTGTCGAATGCTGCCTTGATGTTCAGCTACTCTCGCCTCTTCTCTGGTATTCAGCTCTTGTCCATGTCTGAGTCAAGGCTGTGATGAGGTCTGGAGTGTGCAGTCTTGGCAGAACCGAAAGTGATTAGTTGTCAATTGTTGGCAATATTGATTACTTTGTGATTATAGGAACTTTGCAGTTACTTTACTTCCAATCCATTCAGCTATACCATAAATGTCTCATTAAGATTATGGGTTATGTCTGCTGTCTGTGGTCTGAATCATTGGTAACTTGTATTCTGTGATCCCATAAATCCCGTTTCTATATAAGTTTTTCCCACTGAGGATTTGAAAATATGCTTTTTTAAACAGTGTGTTCCCATAGAGAAATTGAAACATTAGGCAATTTGTTAGCCTGTTTGGGTGATGGGGAAGAACCTCAACACTCAGCAATGAAAACCATTTTGATGTCGCTCTGAAGAGAAAGAGCCCAGAATAGACTAGCCTGTGAAATGAGATGGCTGTTAGTGTTGTTAAAGGGAAAACTGAGAGCCTTTGCTGTGGCAGAGGTTAGACATGCTGGAAGAGAGTTGCACATCTTGTTTAAGTTAAGTAAGCTTGACTCACTAATTGAGGAAGCATAATGTGTTCTTTGTATTGTACTGATCTGAACAAAGTGAATCTGATTATAACTGGTGGCTCTTTGTTCACTCGCTGTGAAATAAAGCAGTTTAATGAATTTATTGTTTTTTTTTCTTCCCAAATATTAACTCAGTCGTGTGAAGGAGCTGAATATCTTCCCAGATCAGAAGGGTCATTGTTACATCCTGAGACATCCTATTATATTTGTAGAATGGAGCCTGTGTGAGTCAAATCCCATAAAAGCAAGGTGTGGAGATATCTTGAGGGAGATACATAGATACATAGAAGATAGGAGCAGGAGTAGGCCATTCGGCCCTTCGAGCCTGCTCCGCCATTCAATGAGATCATGGCTGATCATCCAAATTCAGTACCCGGACCCTGCCTTCTCCCCATATCCCTTAATCCCTTTAGCCTTAAGAAATATATCCAACTCTTTCTTGAATATACTTAATGAACTGGCCTCCACCGCCCTCTGTGGCAGAGAATTCCACAGGTTCACCACTCTCTGGGTGAAGAAATTCCTCCTCATTTCAGTCCTAAATGGCTTACCCCTTATCCTTAGACTATGACCCCTGGTTCTGGACTCCCCGGCCATCAGAAACATCCTTCCTGCATCTAGTCTGTCCAGGCCTGACAGAATTTTATAGGTTTCGATGAGATCCCCTCTCAATCTTCTAAACTCCAGTGAGTACAAGCCCAATCGACACAATCTCTCCTCATACGTCATTCCTGCCATCCCAGGTATCAGCCTGGTGAATCTTCGCTGCACTCCTTCCATGGCAAGAACGTCCTTCCTCGGGTAAGGCGACCAAAACTGCACACAATACTCAAGGTGTGGTCTCACCAAGGCCCTGTACAACTGCAACAAGACATCCTTGTTCTTGTACTCGAACCCTCTTGCTACGAAGGCCAACATACCATTTGCCTTCTTAACCGCCTGCTGCACCTGCATGCTTACCTTCAGCGACTGGTGTACAAGAACACCCAGGTCTCTTTGCACTTCCCCTTCTCCCAATCTATTACAATTCAAATAATAATCTGCCTTCCTGTTTTTGCCACCAAAGTGGATAACCTCACATTTATCCACATTATAGTGCATTTGCCATGTTTCTGCCCAATCACCCAACCTGTCCAAATCGTGCTGGAGTTTCACGACATCCTCCTCACAGCATACCCTCCCCCCCAGCTTTGTGTCGTCTGCAAATTTGGAGATATTACATCCAATTCCCTCGTCCAGATCATTAATATATATTGTGAACAGCTGGGGTCCTAGGACCGATCCTTGCGGTACCCCACTAGTCACTGCCTGCCACTCGGAAAACGACCCGTTTATTCCAACTCTTTGCTTTCTTTCCGCCAACCAGTTCTCTATCCAAGTCAATATCACAGAATCACAGAATCTACAGTGCAGATAGAGGCCATTTCGGCCCATCGAGCCTGCACCGACACATATCCCACCCTATCCCCGTAACCCCACGTATTTAATCCCCTAACACTAAGGGTCAATTTATCATAGCCAAATCAACCTAACCTGCACATCTTTGGACTGTGGGAGGAAACCGGAGCACCCGGAGGAAACCCACGCAGACACAGGGAGAATGTGCAAACTCCACACAGACAGTCGCCCGAGGCCAGATTTGAACCTGGGTCCCTGGCGCTGTGAGGCAACAGTGCTAACCACTATGCCACCGTGCCCCCAATACCTTGCCCCCAATCCCATGTGCCTTAATTTTGCAGGCTAATCTCTTATGCGGGACCTTATCGAAAGCCTTCTGAAAGTCCAAATGCACCACATCCACTGGTTCTCCCTTATCTATTTTACCAGTTACATCCTCACAAAATTCCAGTAGATTAGTCAAGCATGATTTACCTTTTGTAAATCCATGTTGACTTTGTCCGATCCAGTCACTGCTTTCCAAGTGCTCTGCTATTACATCTTTTATAATGGACTCTAGCATTTTCTCCACTACCGATGTCAAGCTTACCGGCCTATAATTCCCCGCCTTTTCTCTACCACCTTTTTTGAATGTGACTGACTGAAGCCAAATTGTGAACAGTGTTGGTATATTAACGCAATGCTTGCAATATTTTAAATTTTCTTACAATGCTTATTATTTAATTCCAGGGTGCAGCTTTAATGGTTGAAGACTTGCCCTATGCATTGAAACTTATCTTCAGCACTGCCTTGAAGACCTTTAATGAGACTCCATTTATTAAGAAGTCTGTGAAGGAGATAATGTGGGGATATGATGATCCACTCATTGATTTTCTTAATCGAATTTTTCCAGGAATTATCCCATTTAAAGGAAAGTTTGGCTTGTTTGTCGAGGTAAGTGTATTTTTTCATCCAAAAATGTAAATCTAAAATGAATAAATCTCTCTCTATTCAGGGCAAGTCCTGTCTGATGAGTCCCTTCCCATGGAGTTAAGCCCTTCCCCCGTACCTTCTGGGAAAGGCAAAAACTCACCCTATAACCAGTTCAGGATTGGTCAAAAATTCTTCTCATTCTTCACTCGAACCTGAAGAGTCAAACCCGTCCGTTAATGTCTGGAGTCATTTACTGTCGCCTCCCAACTCGCATATTTTCCTTGTTTTCCAGAAATTCATCTACCGTTCGGGCAGTACTTTGCTCCCTCACCCTTTTCCCCTCTCTGAGCCCAAGTGCACTGTCCCTCACTGAAGACCTTATCGAAATCCTTTTGGAAATCTCGGTGGATTTTATCTGGTCCTTGACCCATTATTCTTGTCACCACTTCAGATTGTCAAATGTGGCATCTTATTTCTGTGACCATTTCTGGTATCTTCTTCTAACTCCTGTGCATTCTAAATGCTCGTTTATAACGACCCTTCTGATTTTCCATTCACTTCCCCAACACAGAGTTCGATTCGCTACTCCATAGTTCCCAGGATTTGAACCTTTTCTGAATAAGTAGCCATGTTTCTCTCTGAGCAACCGATACTACCCTAATTCCCAATTCCATAAACCTCCGCTCTTTTAGCATTGTCCAATAAATTAAATCATCCCGCAGCTTTTTCTACCTTGAACTTTTTTAAATTAGCTAACACTATTTCCTTTTGTAATCTGCTAAATTGCCTATCTGGATTTTAGTCCTAACTGCAAGGGGTAAATCCAGTTCTCCTGGTTAATATCCGATTCAAAGTCTCTCCAAGTCTTCTGTTATACCTTTGTCTCCATTGACAATTGTCCAGGTTCCTTCACTAGCTCCAAACACGAGCAAGAAACCTTTCCATTGTCCTGACTCTCTCCTGCTATCCTTCCTAAATTAATTTTTAGCTTTCCTAATACCTTTTTTGCTAATTGCTTTCTGAATGTTTCTGTGAAATATTATTACTGCTTATCTTGCTGTAACATTTTTTAAACTGTCTGTTAGTTAAAGCTGCAGATGCATCTGATCTTAAATGAATAACCTTTTCCTATTCCAGATTGACATTTTAAAAAAGCTGTTTTGTACCCAAAGTTCTTCAACGTTTTTGGTTTTTCCAGTGTTTTGGTAAAATTATTGAAATATTTTGGATTGAAATATTTTGCAATCGGGTTGTTGCAAAAAGGAGCACAAGGAGGCAATTTGAAGCATTGTGTCTCTTCCCCAGGCTTTTTTGCCATGGTAACTCTCTTTGCCCTTTGCACCTGGTGCTGCTCTTTGCTCAACTGCAGACTACCATCTAATCTCATTTATCTGCTCTATTTACCCATTTCCTTTGTATTCTTCCTCTGCAAGCAAGTATTCAGTTCCCTTTTAAACAATAGCCTCTGTCTCAGTGGATGAGTGGTAAAAGATTACAATTCTGAGCCTGTTGCTCATGGCTGCGTATAATGACGTTGCAAGTCCCAACCAGAATGGAGATGATTGGGTAATTACCCCGTCAATCAGTCTTGGAGACTGCTGCTAAAGGTGACTGACTGACTGGGATGGATTTTACCGATAGAATTTGTATTATGTAACTCTCTGCCACTCACTGCATCTTGCTGGAGAACACGCCCTGCTTTTATCGGGAGACTTTGCTGCAGTTTCGGTCATGAATTCTGTTTGCTGTAATTTGTAGAGACTCTTTTCAAATAGACTCTGTAGACTGTTTGCTGTAGAGCGCTGTTTAAATAGACTGCTGAGTAAAAAGACGATGTTTGCTGGTACAGATTCACTGGCCTTTCCATGGCTTAACAGTGAGGAGGAACAGTGAGGAGGATAGTAACAGACTGAAGGAGGACACAGACAGACTGCTGAAATGAGCAGCGACGTGGCAGATGAAATTTAACGCAGAGATGTGTGAAGTGCTGCATTTGGGTAGGAAGAATGAGGAGAGGCAATATAAATCATTTGTTAGACCTCAGCTGGAGTATTGTGTCCAGTTCTAACCACCACACTTAGGAAGGATGTCAAGGCCTTGGAGAGGGTGCAGAGGAGATTTACAAGAACGGTCCCAGGGATGAGGGACTTCAGTTGCTTGGAGAGAAACATAGAAACATAGAAGATAGGAGCAGGAGTAGGCCATTTGGCCCCTCGAGCCTGCTCCACCATTTAATGCGATCATGGCTGATCATCCAAATTCAGTACCCGGTCCCTGCTTTCTCCCCATACCCCTTGATCCCTTTAGCCTTAAGAAATATATCCAACTCCTTCTTGAATATATTTAATGAATTGGCCTCTACTGCCTTCTGTGGTAGAGAATCCCACAGGTTCACCACTCTCTGGGTGAAGAAATTCCTCCTCATCTCTGTCCTAAATGGCCTACCCCTTATCCTTAGACTGTGACCCCTGGTTCTGGACTCCCCGACCATCGGGAACATCCTTCCTACATCTAGTCTGTCCAGTCCTGTCAGAATTTTATAAGTTTCAATGAGATCCCCTCTCATTCTTCTAAACGCCAGCAAGTACAAGCCCAATCGACCCAATCTCTCCTCATACGTCATTCCTGCCATCCCAGGTATCAGTCTGGTGAATCTTCGCTGAACTCCTTCCATGGCAAGAACATCCTTCCTCAGATAAGGCGACCAGAACTGCACACAATACTCAAGATGTGGTCTCACCAAGGCCCTGTACAACTGGAGCAAGACATCCTTGTTCCGGTACTCAAACCCCCTCGCTACGAAGGCCAACATACCATTTGCCGCCTTAACCGCCTGCTGCACCTGCATGCTTACCTTCAGCGACTGGTGCACAAGGACACCCAGGTCTCGTTGCACTTCCCCTTCTCCCAATCTGTTGCCATTCAGATAATAATCTGCCTTCCTGTTTTTGCCACCAAAGTGGATAACCTCGCATTTATCCACGTTATATTGCATCTGCCATGCTTCTGCCCAATCACCCAACCTGTCCAAATCATCCTGGAGTTCCTCGGCATCCTCCTCACAGCACACATGCCCACCCAGCTTTGTGTCATCTGCAAATTTGGAGATATTACATCTAGTTCTCTCGTCTAGATCATTAATATATATTGTGAATAGCTGGGGTCCAAGGACCGATCCCTGCGGTACCCCACTAGTCACTGCCTGCCACTCCGGAAAAAGACCCGTTTATTCCAACTCTTTGCTTTCTGTCTGCCAACCAGTTCTCTATCCAAATCAATACCTTGCCCCCAATCCCATGTGCCTTAACTTTACACGCTAATCTCTTATGCGGGACCTATCGAAAGCCTTCTGAAAGTCCAAATACACCACATCCACTGGTTCTCCCTTATCTATTTTACCAGTTACATCCTCAAAAAATTCCAGTAGATTAGTCAAGCACGATTTACCTTTTGTAAATCCATGCTGACTTTGTCCGATCCTGTCACTGTTTTCCAAGTGCTCTGCTATTACATCTTTTATAATGGACTCTAGCATTTTCCCCACTACCGATGTCAGGCTTACCGGTCTGTAATTCCTCGTTTTCTCTCTACCACCTTTTTTGAACAGTGGGGTAACATTAGAGAGACTGGAGAAGCTGGGCTTGTTTTCTTTAGAGCAGAGAAGGTTAAGTGGAGATTTAATACAGGTGTTCCAAATTATATGGGATTTTGATAGAGAGAAACTGCTTCCAGTGGCAGGAGGGTCGGTAAACAGAAGAAACAGATTTAAATTAATCGGCAAAAAGCCAGGGGGGAGAATAGGGGAAATAAATTTATGCAGTGAGTTGTTTTGATCTGGAATGCGCTGCCTGAAAGGGTGGTGGAAGCAGATTCAGTAGTGACATTCTAAAGGGAATTGGAGAAATACTTAAAGGATAAATTTGCAGAGTTATGGGGTAAGGGCAGGGGAGTGGGACTAATTGGATAGCTCTTTCAAAGAGCTGGCACAGGCACGATGGGCTGAATGGTCTTGTTTTGTGCTCTGTGATTCTATGTAAATGGTGAATAACTGTGGTCCCAGCACCAATCCCTGTGGAGCAATACTTCTTTCCTTTCTCCAGCCTGGGTAAATACCCTTAATCCCTACTCTCTGTTTTGTACCCAGTTTACTATCCATTCTAACAACAGAAAATGCTGGAAAAACTCAGCAGGCCAGGCAGTATCCGTGGAGAGAGAAACAGTCAACGTTTCAGGTCTGGGACCCTTCATCAGAACTGGAAAAAAGCAGGAAATGGAAAGCAAGTTTAGGGGCTGGGAAAGGGGGTAGGGGATGAAAGAACAAAAGGAATGTCAGTGATAGGATAGAAAGCAGGAGAGATTTTGAGACATTAAGAGGTATTCAAGGCGAGAGGAGGTGGTAATGGGACAGGTTAAGAAACAAAGGATGGCTCTAGATGAAGTGTGAATTGTGCTGGCAGAATGAAGGACAGCTGCCATGTGGGAGGGAAGAAGAAAGGCCAAACAAAAGTGTGGATAAAAAAAGAGACTGAGAGACTGCCCTAATGGAAAGCTGAGGTGCTGTTCCTCGAGCTTACTCTGAGCTTCCCTGGAACAGTGCAAGCGGTCACTCAATCTGCACTTGGTCTCCCCAATGTAGAGGAGACCACATCGTGACCAGCAAATACAGTATACTAAATTGCAAGAAGTACAAGTAAATCGCTGTTTCACCTGGAAGGGATGTTTGGGGCCCTGGACAGTCGGGAGGGGGGAGGTTTAAGGGCATGTGTTGCACCTCCTGCGCTTGCACGGGAAGGTGCCTTGAGGAGTGGACTAGGGTGTCACGGAGGGAGCGGTCCCTACGGAATGCTGAAAGCGGAGGTGAGGGGAAGATGCGTTTGGCGGTAGGATCATGCTGGAGATGGCGGAGAATGATCCGTTGAATGTGGAGGCTGGTGGGGTGAAAGGTGAGGACAAGGGGAACTCTATCGTGGTTCTGGGAGGGAGGGGCAGGGTTGCCCAGCCCCTAAACCTGCTTTCCATTTCCTGCTTTTTTCCAGTTCTGACGAAAGGTCATCTCCACAGATGTTGCCCTGGCCTGCTGAGTTTTTCAAGTGTTTTCTGTTATTTCGGATTTCCAGCATCCGCAATATTTTGCTACCTTACTATCCATTCTGTTTCTTGTCCTCTGATTCCTACATTAAAACAGTGTCTACGCTTCAAAAAGTACTTCATTGGCTGTAAAGCGCTTTGGGACATCCTGAGGTCGTGAAAGGCACTATATAAATGCAAGTCTTTTTTTCTTCCCACCCACCCCCCCCCCCCGCCAACATGTTCTGACCTTAATTTTGAGTCTACTATGTGGTTCCTTATCAAAGGCCTTTTGAAAGTCCATGTACATCACATCCACCACATTGCCCTTGTCTAATCCGTGTTACTTCTTTAAATATTCATTCCCTCCACCACCGGCACACTGTGGCTGCAGTGAGTACCATCTACAAGATGCACTGCAGCAACTCGCCAAGGCTTCTTCAACAGCACCTCCCAAACCCGCGACCTCTACCACCTAGAAGGCCAAGGGCAGCAGGCGTATGGGAACACCACCACCTCCAAGTCACACATCATCCTGACTTCGAAGTATATCGCCGATCCTTCATTGTCGCTGGGTCAAAATCCTGGAACTCCCTACTTAACAACACTGTGGGAGTACCTTCACCACACGGACTGCAGCGGTTTAAGAAGGTAGCTCACCACCACCTTCTCAAGGGCAACTAGGGATGGGCAATAAATGCTGGCCTTGCCAGTGACGCCCAGATCCCATAAGCGAAAAAAAAATAATTCACTAAGGTTGGTCAAGCATGAACTTCCCGTTTGAAATCTGTGCTGATGATTCTTTTTTATTATATATTTGGTTTCTAGATGTTTTTCTGTTACATCTTTGAGTAAATATTCCAATATCTTTCCAACTCTAGATAAGATTACATGCACGGTGGCATAGTGGTTAGCACTGTTGCCTCACAGCGCCAGAGTCCCGGGTTCGAATCCGGCCTCGGGCGACTGTCTGTGTGGAGTTTGCACATTCTCCCCGTGTTTGCGTGGGTTTCCTCCGGGTGCTCCGGTTTCCTCCCACAGTCCAAAGATGTGCAGGTTAGGTTGATTGGCTATGATAAATTAACCCTTAGTGTTAGGGGGATTAAAATGTGTGGGGTTACGGAGATAGGGTGGGATATGTGTTGGCGTAGGGGTTACGGGGATCGGGTGGGATATGTGTCGGTGCAGGCTCGATGGGCCGAAATGGCCTCTATCTGCACTGTGGGGTTTCTGTGATTCTGTGATAGAGATTAGGAGAAAGTTTGTTTACACAGAGGGTTGTGAGGCTGTGGAATGCGCTACCAGAATTGGTGGTAGATTGAAGCAGAGACCACCTAAACTTTTAAGAATAGGTTAGATCAGTGGTTGAAGGAAGGAAAAATGAAAGGATGTGGGACCAGGATTACTGCTCCGGTGGAGGATGAACACCAACACCTTGTAATTTCTATGTAACTATGAATCTTGGATAATCAAATTGTAGATCTTTATATTGCTTAAGGAAGTGGTAGTTGATGCAGATTTTCCCATTTCTTTACAGATGAACAACTCGGACACTGGGTTATTCACGGTTCATACAGGAGTCAATAATATTACCAAAGTTCATCTAGTGGATAATTGGAATGGTGTTAAAGAGGTTTGAGAATTAGAAACCAGTATTTGCTCAGGCTAAGATTGCTGTATCATTGTGTTAGGCACAGCAGCATTTGTCTTTTCAATCCAATTCCTGCTCTGTCACCATATCCCTTCAAAAACTTCCCAATAAAGTAAATACTTTCTCTTTGAACATCTGAATTAATCCTGGGCAGTGTGTTCCACATGCTCATTGCTTCATGTGAAGACTTTATTTTCTAGATTTGCTTTTAATCAGCTTAGGTTAAAATCTAAGATTGTAATTATTTGTTGTTTTATTTACTCTGTCCACTCCACCCCAATTGGCTGACACCTTAATCTCTTTTATCTCCCGGGAATACATCCCAAGTGTCACGTTTCAGGATATTTTTTGTTTTGAGAATGAGTTTTCAAGCAATGTGACTTTGGACAGGGTTTAAAAAAAAACATTGGCTGCAGTGACTGAGATGGGGGAGGGTTGATACGTTGATGAGACAACTGCCTATACCAATTGGGGACATCAAGTAATTTGTTCTTGTCTCTGATATCCTCACATGTATTGGGGATAATGTTGTTCCTGAGCCCAATGAGAAGTACCTGAGGGTATTCTCTTGATAGAGAACAGAGTGTCAGTTTAGATGCCTACTTGGCAAATCCCTGCACGTGGGAAGTGTGGAGGATACCCCTCACAGTTGCTGGGAACACAGAAAAGGAAAAGCGAGACACTTGGGCAGTGAGTCACGTTTCAACCAGGATCACGTGAGATTACGGGCAGGATTTTCATTGGGCCGTGGGGGTGGAATTGGAGGCGTGTGGGGGGTTAAAATCTCAATCGGGGGGCACGAACCCATCCCGCCCCCAACCCACCTCCATGCCAGTTTCAAAGGAGGCGGGTACCCGACCTGTGCTGGGAGCTGCCTCCCCGAGGCGGGAAGGGGATTAGTACCAATTAACTGCCTGTTAACAGGCAGTTTTTAGCCTAATCCCTATTTTTATTCCTGAAGTGTGGGATTCCCGACGGCTTCAAACTACGCCAAGTTAGCGAGGCGGACCATCGGGCTGAAGGGCTTGGAGGGTTCGAGATGTCCGGTGTTCAGGTGAGTGATGGGTGCATGAGTGCAGAGGTAAGTGCGTTTGGTGTGTGTAAAGTGTTTAAAGAAGTTTTACTTACCTTTTACAGCTTTCCTTCCTTCAGGTCTCGGGAGTCCCTCATCTCACCAGCACAGAAAGCAGAATGGCCGCAAGCTGTCAAAAGTTGCAGCATTCAGCGTTCTGTTCTGGAGAGATCTCTAAATCAGCCTGAGAGGAAGGAATTAACTTTGTGTACAGATTCAGTGTTTGACAGCTTCAAAGAGCTGTCAACGCTGATATTTCATCTGTCAAAAGCTCTTGAGAGATGAAATGTCAATCTGTGACATCACCTGTTGCCGGGTGGCCCTTAATTGGCCTGCTGAGTCCGCTGGGCGAGCTCGACAAGGTCAATCAAGTGAAAATCATGTGGGTTGGCCAGAACTCGATGGAGGCGGGACTACAACCCCAAAAGTTGTAGTCCCGCCTCCTACACGCCTCCAGTATCAAAATCCTGCCCGAGATGTCTGAGGTCTGGACCTGAGCTGGAAGTTAAGGTGTGAGGCATCAATTTTTGCCATTAGAAGTTGCCTAGAAATGTCAAAAACAAGTAAGTTAGCCCACAAGAGGGACAGGGTGGGTTTTTATCCTTCTGCTTTGAGGAGATAAGCCTCTTTCTCCCCCCCCCCCCCCCCCTCACTCTCGCCCTTGGTCCCCTGGCCCTCGTGCCCTCGACCGCCCCTCTCTTTTTCAAGGTCACAAGCAGTTGAATTGTTTCTAAAAGGCTCTATGTGGTTTTATGATGACTTGTGGGAGTGCACAATCATCATCCTTCCCTTCCCCATTCCATAATTGTGCCAATTTAATGAAATAAAACATTGCTGCTCAATAATTTAGAGTAATTAAGTTGGTGGGCCAGTAATGCTGGTCTATCAGTCTGAGTTGACCATTGCACGCTGGCTGGGTTGAGTTTTCCAGCCTTGGATCGTCTGGTTAATGAGGGGACACTCAGACAGTGTCTCCACATTAGGTTGAGCGATGTGCAGTGTTTACTGAACTGTGTTAAACCATCTTGCTCATTGGTATAGAGCAGGGGATGAGAACTGTGCAGCCTAATATCCAAGAAGTGTTGTGCATGATACTGTTTGACTTTATCTCTTTCCCTCTATATCCAGGTAAACTACTGGCATTCAGAGCAATGCAACATGATAAATGGCACAGCAGGTGAAATGTGGCCTCCGTTCATGACTCCAATGGACACGTTAACCTTTTACAGCCCAGACTCCTGCAGGTAGGAGACAATTACTGACTGATCTAACTCTCAGAAAAATCTTTTAGCGAAATATCTTGCATCAGGCTTGGCTCTGTGCGAAAGCCACTTTGGTGAAACAAATATAAGACTGATAACGGGCTCGGATGGAATGCTCAAGAGTTCTGTCCCACCTGATTGTTGCATCCTATTCAGAGGAAGTTGCTTCTGTTATTGTGCTGAAGATGTGTTGGTTAAAATTACTGCTGGCACAATAGGTATTTAAGTGGGAAACTTGCCATATTTGAAGGCTCCTAGTGCATGTATGGTGCATTGTTACCTCAGGCTTGGTAAATAAAGGGAATGGGCAGTGAGAGGGAGAGTGGGATAAGACTGGGTGGGATATTAGAACATAAGAAGCAGGAGCAGGCCATTCGGCCCCTCGAGCCTGCTCTGCCATTTAATGAGATCACGGCTGATCCGATTTTGGCCTCCACTCCACTTTCCTGCCCACTCCCCATAACCCTTGATTCCCCTGTTGCTCAGAAATCTGTGTCTCAGCCTTGAATATATTCAATGACTCCGCCTCCACAGCTCTCTGGGGTAAAGAATTTCAAAGATTCACGACCCTGTGAGAGAAGAAATTCCTCCTCGTCTCCGTCTTAAATGGGCGACTCCTTATTCTGAAACTATGCCCCCTAGTTCTAGATTCCCTGATGAGAGGAAACATCCTCTCAGCATCTACCCTGTCCAACCCCCTCAGAATCTTATGTTTCAATAAGATCACCTCTAATTCTTCTAAACTCCAATGTGTATAGGCCCAACCTTTCCTCATAAGCCAACCCTTCCATCCCAGGAATCAACCTAGTGAACCTACTCTGAACTGCCTCCAATGCAAGTATAGCCCTCCTTAAATAAGGGGACCAAAACTGTACGCAGTACTCCAGGTGCGGTCTCACCAGTGCCCTATACCGTTGTAGCAAGACTTTTATACTCTATCCCCCTTGAAATAAAGGCCAACATTCCCTTTGTCTTCCTAATTACTTGCTGCACCTGCATGTTAACTTATTTAATTTCATGTATGAGAACATCCAAATCGCTCTGTACCGCTGCATTCTGTAGTCTTTCTCCATTTAAATATTTTTCTATTCTACCTACCAAAGTGGATAACTTCACATTTTCCCACATTATACTCCATCTGCCAAATTCTTGCCCACTCACTTAACCTATCTATATCCCTTTGTAGACTCTCTATGTCCTCCTCACAATTTGCTTTCCCACCTATCTTTGTATCATCCGCAAATTTGGCTACAATAAACTCACTTCCTTCATCCAAGTCATTAATATAGATTGAAAATAGTTGAGGCCCCAGCACTGATCCCTGTGGCACCCCACTAGTTACAGATTGCCATCCTGAAAATGACCCATTTATCCTGACTGTTAGTTAGCCAATCCTCTATCCAATCTAATATATTACCCCCAACACTATGAGCGCTTATCTTTGGCAGTAACCTTTTATGTGGCACCATGTCGAATGCCTTTTGGAAATCCAAATACACTACATCTATTGGTTCCCCTTTATCCACCCTGCTCGTTACCTCCTCAAAGAACTCTAATAGATTTGTCAAACACGATTTCCCTTTCATACAATCAAACAGAGCCAACATGGTTTTATTATGATTTTCTAAATGCCCTGCTACTACTTCCTTAATAATGGATTCGAGCATTTTGCCAATGACAGATGTTAGGCTAACTGGTCTAGAGCGTCTTGCTTTCTGGCTCCCTCCTTTTTTGAATGAGCGCGTTACATTTGCGGTTTTCCAATCGCAGGGACTTTTCCAGAGTCAAGGGAATTTTGGAAGATTACAACCAATACATCCACTATCTCTGCAGCCATTTCTTTTAAGACCCTAGGATGCAGGCCATCAGGCCCAGGGTACTTGTCAGCCTTTAGACCCATAAGTTTGCCTAGCACTTTTTCTCTAGTGATAGTGATTGTTTTAAGTTCCTCCTTCCCTTTTGCCCCATGATTTTCTACTATTACTGGGATGTTTTTCTTGTCCTCTACTGTGAAGACAGATACAAAATATTTGTTCAATGCGTCTGCCATTTCTTTGTTTCCCATTATTTCCCCAGTCTCGTCAGTTTATTTTAGCTACTCTCTTCCTTTTTATATACTTGTAGAAGCTCCTACTGCTAGTTTGCTCTCTAACTATTTTCTCCCTCATTTTTTAGTCATCCTTTACTGGTTTCTAAAATTTTCCTAATCTTCTGGCCTACCACTAATCTTTGCAACATTGTATGCCTTTTCTTTCAATTTGATACCATCCTTAACTTCCTTGGTCAGCCATGGTTGGTTCATCCTTCTCTTTGAGTCTTTTTTTCTCACTGAAATATATCTTTGTTGAGAGTCATGAAATATCTCTTTAAATGTCTGCCACTGCTTTTCTACCATCTTAGCTTCTAATCTATTTTCCCAGTCCACTTTAGCCAACTCTCTCCTCATACCTTTGTAATTGCCTTTATTTAAGTTTAATACTCTAATTTCAGACCCAAGTTTCTCACCTTCAAACTGAATGCTGAATTCTATCATGTTATGATCATTCTTCCCTAGAGGATCCTTTACTATGAGATCATTAATTAATCCTGTTACATCACACATTACCAGATCTAATATAGCCTGTTCACTGGTCGGTTCCACAACGTATTATTCCAAGAGACTGTCCCGAATACACTCTATGAACTCGTCCTTGAGGCTGCTTTTTGCCAATTTGATTTGTCTAATCTATATGAAGATTAAAATCGCCCATGATTATTGCAGTACCTTTCTTACAAGCCCCCTTTATGTCTTGATTTATACTCTGTCCTATAGTGTAGCTACTGTTAGGGGGCCTATAGACTACTCCCACCAGTGCCTCCTTTCCCTTACTATTTCTTACCTCCACCCAAATTGATTCTACATCTGCAACTTCTGAGCCAAGATCATTACTCACTATTGTACTGATCTCATCCTTTATTAACAGAGCTACCCCACCCCCTTTTCCTTTCTGCCTATCCTTCTGAAATGTCAAATACCCCTGGATATTCAGTTCCCAGCCTTGGTCACGTTGCAACCATGTCTCTGTGATGGCTATTAGATCATACCCATTTATTTCTATTTGTGCTGTCAATTTATCTATCTTGTTATGAATGCTGCGTGCATTCAGATAAAGAGCTTTTAATTTTGTCTTTTTATCATTTTTCCCTACTCTGACCCTATTTGCTGGTGCACTCTTATGTTTGTACGCTCTGTCCCTTCCTGTCACACTCTGGTTTTCATTGTCCATATCGCTACCCTGCACTATTGCACTGTTCTTTCTCTCTAACTTTCTAAATTTCCCCTCACCTGAACCCTCCCCCTCCACTATTTAGTTTAAAGCCCTATCTGGTCCCAGCATGATTCAGGTGAAGGCCGTCCCAACGGAACAGCTCCCTCTTTCCCCAGTACTGGTGCTAGTGCCCCATGAATCGAAACCCATTTCACAGAATCACAGAAACCCCACAGTACAGATAGAGGCCATTTCGGCCCATCGAGCCTGCACCGACACATATCCCACCCTATCCCCGTAACCCCACGTATTTAATCCCCCTAACACGAAGGGTCAATTTATCATAGCCAATCAACCTAACCCGCACATCTTTGGACTGTGGGAGGAAACCGGAGCACCTGGAGGAAACCCACGCAAACACTGGGAGAATGTGCAAACTCCACACAGACAGTCACCCGAGGCCAGATTCGAACCCGGGTCCCTGGCGCTGTGAGGCAACAGTGCTAACCACTATGCCACCGTGCTGCCATTCTCCCACACCAATCCTTGAGCCACGCATTTAACTCTCTGATCTTATTGACCCTATACCAATTTGCTCGTGGCTCAGGTAGTAATCCAGAAATTATTACCTTTTGTGGTTCTGATTTTTAATTCAGACCCTAGCTGCTCATACTCCCTCAGCAGAACCTCTTTCTTAGTCTTACCTATGTCGTTGGTTCCTATGTGGACCATGACCACTGGATCCTTCCCCTCCCACTCCAAGTTCCTCTCCAGCCCCGAGGAGATGTGCTTAACCCTGGCACCGGGCAGGCAACACAGCCTTCGGGACTCACGCTCTCGGCTGCAGAGAACAGTATCTATCCCCCTAACTATACTGTCTCCTACCACTACGACATTCCTTTTTACACCCCTCACTTGAATGACCCCCTGTACCATGGTGCCGTGGTGAGTTTGCTCATCCTGCCTGCAGTCCCTGCTCTTGTCCATACAGGTTGCAAGAACCTCGTAACTATTGGACAAGTTCAAGGGCTGAGGCTCCTCCAATGCTACCTCCTGGATACCTATACCTGCCTCACTTGCAGTCGCACACCCCTGTCCTTGACCACAGGCCAAATCTGAAGTATTTAACCTAAGGATGTGACAGCCTCCTGGACCAAAGTGTCCAGGTAACTTTCTCCCTCCCTGATGTATCGCAGTGTCCGAAACCTGGACTCCAGCTCATTAACTCTGAGCCAAAGTTCCTCGAGCTGCAGACACTTACTGCAGGTGTGGTTGCTGTGGATCAGACTGGTGTCCACCAGCTCCCACATGCTGCAGCTGCAACACATCGCCTGCCCTGCCGTCTCTGTTGTATTTTATTTAATTAATTACGTAAATATCAATCAATTGTCCATTTATAGTTTTTAATCTAGGTAAACTAGGTAATAACCTTGTTTAATTTATTAAAATAAGTTTAGTTAATTATAAATTTAGTTTATATGCTATAGGGCTTTACTGTAATTTAGCCCTTAGTCCTAAGAGAAAATAAATACTCACCACCAGTTACCTACCTGCTTACCTGTGACATCACACTTTAATTTTTTTGTTATCGAATCGGAGCCTCCCTGCTCTTCCCCCCGCTGGCTCTGCTCTCACCCCTCCTCTCGCCGCGCTCTTTATTCTGCTCCCGCTGCCACTCCAGTTCCGCCCAGGGTACGGGGAGGGAGAGTGGGATTAGACTGGGTGGGATATTAAAGGGGCTGTTGGTGTTGGATCTTTCTATGCATCTGCCCTTTGTCCTGTTGACAGTTTCCACAGAGCCATTTCGAAAGGAAACTTTACTCTGATTATAGAAAGAAATTTTGTAGCAATAGTATTAAGATGCCTTTTTTTTAATAAACAGAACATTGGAACTAGTGTTTCAGCAATCTGGTTGGACCTTTGGGTTACCTTCTTACCGCTATGTTGCCCCAAAGACCATGTTTGCGAATGGAACGGTGTATCCCCCCAACGAAGGCTTCTGTCCGTGCAGACAGTCGGGGGTGCTGAACGTCAGCACGTGCCGACACAGTGAGTATCTGAGCTTCTATACACTCTACAAAAAAAAGTTTGAATTTATTTGTCTTTGACCTTCCAAACTGCTTTACCCCAATGCTTACTTTTAATGTGCATTAGTCATTATGTCCGTACAGACCAAGCTTCAGGAGCTAGGGAGGAAATTAAAGAGCAGGACCTAAAAGGTGATAATCTCTGGATTGCTCCCAGTGCCACATGTCAATGAGTATAGGCGCAGCAAGTTAAAGCAGGTTAATGTGTGGCTCCAGAAATGGTGCAGGGTGGAGGGCTTCAGAATCCTGGGGCATTACGAGGAAGGAGGCATTGCTGGATCTGGTTCTGGGAAATGAGGTGGAGCAAGTGTCAGTAGGTGAACATTTAGGGAATAGTGATCATAGTATCATAAGGTTTAGATTAGCTATGGAAAAGGATAGGGAGCAATCTACAGTAAAAATACATATTTGGAGAAAGGCCAATTTCAGTAGGATGAGAACAGATCTGGCCCGTGTATTTGGAATCAAAGATTGGCAGGCAAAACTGTAATGGAACAATGGGCTGCCTTTTAAAGAGGAAATAGTTTGGGTACAGTCGAGGCACATTCCCACTAGGAAGAAAGGTAGGGCAACTAAAGCCAGAGCTCTCTGGATGATGAAGGAGATAGAGAGTAAGATGAAGCAGAAAAAGGGGGCATATGACAAATGTCAGGTCGAGAATCATCTGAGAATCGGGCTAAATATAAGTTCAGAGGAGAAGTGTAAAAGAAAATAAGAGGGGCAAAGAGAGAGTATCAGAATAGAATGGCAGCCAACATGAAAGGTAATCCAAAAGTCTTCTATAGGCATATAAATAGTAAACGGGTAGTAAGAGGAGGGGTGGGGCCGATTAGGGACCAAAAAGGAGTCCTACGCATGGAGGCAGAGGTTATGGCTGATGTGCTAAATGAGTACATTGCATCTGTCTTCACCAAGGAAGAAAATTCTGTCATAGTGAAGGAGGAGGTAGAGGAGATACTGGATGAGATAAAAATTGATAGAGGAGGTACTAGAAAGGCTGGCTGTACTTAAAGTAGATAAACCACAAGAAACATACATAGAAACATAGAAGATAGGAGTAGGAGTAGGCCATTCGGCCCCTCGAGCCTGCTCCGCCATTTAATGAGATCATGGCTGATCATCCAAATTCAGTACTCTGTCCCTGCTTTTTCCCCATATCCCTTGATTCCCTTTAGCTTTAAGAAATATATCTAACTCCTTCTTGAATATATTTAATGAATTGGCCTCAGCTGCCTTTTGTGGTAGAGAATTCTACAAGTTCACCACTCTCTGGGTGAAGAAATTCCTCCTCCATCTCTGTCCTAAATGGCTTACCCCTTATCCTTGGACTGTGACCCCTGGTTCTGGACTCCCCCACCATCGGGAACATCCTTCGGCATCTATTCTGTCTAGTCCTGTTAGAATTTTATAAGTTTCAATGAGATCCCCTCTCATTCTTCTTAAACTCCAGCGAATATAAGCCCAATCGACCCAATCTCTCCTCATACATCATTCTTGCCATTCCAGGTATCAGTCTGGTGAATCTTCGCTGCACTCCCTCCATGGCAAGAACATCCTTCCTCAGATAAGGTGACCAAAACTGCACACAATACTCAAGATGTGGTCTCACCAAGGCCCTGTACAACTGCAGCAAGACATCCTTGCTCCTGTACTCGAATCATCTTGCTATGAAGGCCAACATACCATTTGCCTTCTTAACCGCCTGCTGCACCTGCATGCTTACCTTCAGCGACTGGTGCACAAGGACACCCAGGTCTCGCTGCACTTCCCCTTCTCCCAATCTATTTCCGTTCAGATAATAATCTGCCTTTCTGTTTTTGCCACCAAAGTGGATAACCTCGCATTTATCCACATTATACTGCATCTGCCCAATCACCCAACCTGTCCAAATCATACTGGAGTTTCTCGGCATCCTCCTCACAGCACACACGCCCACCTAGCTTTGTGTCGTCTGCAAACTTGGAGATATTACATCCAGTTCCCTCGTCTAGATCATTAATATATATTGTGAATAGGTGGGGTCCTAGCACCTATCCCTGCAGTACCCCACTAGTCACTGCCTGCCACTTGGAAAAAGACCCATTTATTCCAACTCTTTGCTCCCTGTCTGCCAACCAGTTCTCTATCCAAGCCAGTACCTTACCCCCCAATCCCATGTGCTTTAACTTTACACGCTAATCTCTTATGGGACCTTTTCAAAAGCATTCTGAAAGTCCAAATACACCACATCCACTGGTTCTCCCTTATCTATTCTACCAGTTACATCCTCAAAAAATTCCAGTAGACTAGTCGAGCACAATTTACCTTTTGTAAATCCATGTTGACCTTGTCCGATCCTGTCACTGTTTTCCAAGTGCTCTGCTATTACATCTTTTATAATGGACTCTAGCCTTTTCCCCACTACCGATGTCAGGCTTACCGGTCTATAATTCCCCGTTTGCTCTCTGCCACCTTTTTTAAATAGTGGGGTTACATTACCTACCCTCCAATCCATGGGAACTGTGCCAGAGTCTATAGAATTTTGGAAGATGACTAGCAATGCATCTACTATTTCTAGGGCCACTTCCTTAAGTACCCTAGGATGTAGATTATCAGGCCTGGGGATTTATCGGCTTTCAATCCCGTCAATTTCCCTAACCCCATTTCCCTACAAATACTGATTACATTCAATTCCTCCCTCTCATTAGACCCTATGTTCTCTGACATCTCTGGGAGGTTATTTGTGTCCTCCTTTGTGAAGACAGAACCAAAGTATGTATTTAATTGGTCAGCCATTTCTTTGTTCCCCATTATAAATTCCCCTGATTCTGACTGCAAGGGACCTACGCTTGACTTCACCAATCTTTTTCTCTTCACATATCTATAGAAGCTTTTACAGTCACTTTTTATGTTCCCTGCAAGCTTACTTTCATACTCTATTTTCCCCCTCTTAATTAATCCTTTTGTCCTCCTTTGCCGAATCTTAAACTGCTCCCAATCCTCAGGTTTGTTGCTTTTTCTGGCCAATTTATATGTCCTCTCCTTGGATCTTATGCTATCCCTAATTTCCCTTGTTAGCCACGGTTGCGCCACCTTTTTTATTTTATGCCAGACAGGAATAAACAAATTCTGTAGTTCATCCATGCGGTCTTTAAATGTTTGCCATTGCCTATCCACTGTCAACCCTTTAAATAACGTTCCCCAATCCATCCTAGCCAACTCTCACCTCATACCATCATAGTTTCCTTTATTTAAATTCAGAACCCTCGTCTCTGAGTCAACTACTTCACTCTGCATCTTAATGAATTCTATCTCCTTATGATCACTCCTCCCCAAGAGGCCTCGCACAATAAGATTGCTAATCAATCCTTTCTCATTACATAATACCCAGTCTAAGATGGCCTGATCTCTAGTTGGTTCTTCGACATATTGGTCCAGGAAACCATCCTGTATACACTCTAGCAATTCCTCCTCCACAGTATTGTTAGCCCAATCTATATGTAGATTAAAATCACCCATGATAACTGCTGTGCCCTTATTGTACGCATCTCTAATTTCCTGTTTAATGCCATCCCCAACCTCAGCATTACTGTTTGGGGGTCTGTATACAACTCCTACTAACGTTTTCTGCCCCATGGTATTTCTCAGCTCTACCCATACAATTCCACATCATCAGAGCTAATATCCTTCCTTACTATTGTGTTAATCTCCTCTTTAACCATCAATGCTACCCCACCTCCTTTTCCTTTTTGCCTGTCCTTCCTGAATATTGAATACCCCTGGATGTTGAATTCGCTGCCTTGGTCACCCTGGAGCCATGTCTCCGTAATCCCAATTATATCATATCCGTTTACATCTATTTGCGCAGCTAATTCATCCACCTTATTACGAATGCTCCTCGCATTAAGACACAAAGGCCTAGAAATTCATTAAGGCGCTGCCAGCTTTGCGCCCAGTTAACGCCTAAAGGGTGATTTTGCGCCAAAAATGAGTTTGCGCAGATATTCAGCGCAGCGGTATTGGCGGCAGTAGCCGTTAGCGCTGCGCCGGCACCGATGACGTCATCGGTGTGCGCAGTGCCCCGGTTCCGCCCCGAAACCGCGCCCATCCCCATATTTAGTTGCGGCCGCCTCCTCCGAAGCGGCCGCAAACAGCGACCAGAAAACGGGGCCGTCCTGCTGCCTTAGTGGGGCGCTTTAAAGCGGAAGTTGCGGCCGGCCGCTATTGCGGCGGCCGCCTGCCCGCACCTCCTTCCCCGGCCTCCTCCACCCCCACCCCCCCCCCCCCGCGGCATTGCCAGCTGCTTTCCGCGAGCCCGGCACTTCTCCGTGGTGCCGGGCTCATTTGCCGGCACTATCCAGCGGCGATCTCCCCATTGCAGGCAGCTCCCCCTTAAGAGAAGGAGGAGGCCTGCAGTACCGCAGCCTGCCGCTGCGCAGCGCCTGGCGCAGCAGCGCCAAGAGCGCTGATATTCAGTGTCAGCGCACCAAGCGGAGGCGGGCACACCCTGGTATAGCGCCCGCTTCCGAATTGGGGCGCTAACAATGAATATCTGACGATCGCTATAGGCTTCCCGCCCAGCGCTAACTTTTGGGCGCTAGCCAGCTGGCGGGGCCATAGTGAATTTCTAGGCCAAAGCCTTCAGGCTTGTTTTTTTAACACTCTTAGTCCTATTAGAATTACTATTTCCTGTGGCCCTGTTTGATTTATACACTTGATTTCTCTGCCTTACACTTTTACTTTTCTCCTTCCTGTCTTTTGATTCTATCCTTGCTTCCTTTTCCTCTTTCTCCCTGCATAGGTTCCCAACCCCCTGCCATTTTAGTTTAAACCCTCCCCAACAGCACTAGCAAACACTCCCCTCCTAGGACATCGATCCCAGTCCTGCGCAGGTGCAAACTGTCCAGTTTGCGCTGGTCCCACCTCCCCCAGAACCAGTTTCAATGTCTGAGGAATTTGAATCCCTCCCCCTTGCACCATTCCTCTAGCCACATATTCATCTGAAATATCCTTCTATTTCTACTCTGACTAGCACATGGCACTGGTAGCAATCCTGCGATTACTACCTTTTGAGGTCTTATTTTTAATTTACCTCCTAACTCCCTATATTCAGCTTTTAGGACCTCATCCCGTTTTTTACCTATATCGTTGATACCTATATGCACCATGGCAGCTGGCTGTTCACCCTCCCCCCTCCAGAATGTCCTGCAGCCGCTCAGAGACATCTTTGACCCTTGCAGCAGGGAGGCAACATACCATCCTGGAGTCTAGTTTGCGGCCGCAGAAACGCCTATCTATTCCCCTTACAATAGAATCCCCTATCAGTATAGCTCTTTTTCCTCCCGTCCTGTGCAGCAGAACCAACCATGGTGCCAGGAAGTTGGCTACTGCTGCCTTCCCCTGATGAGCCGCCTTCCCCTGATGAGCCATCTCCCCCAACAATATCCAAAGTGGTATACCTGTTTGAGAGGGGTATGGCCACAGGGGACTCCTGCACTACCTGCCTGCGCCTACTACTCTGCCTGGTGGTCACCCATTCCCTTCCTGCCTGTGCAGCCTTTACCTGTGGTGTGACCAACTCCCTAAACATGCTATCCACGATGTCCTCAGCATCGCGAATGGCCCAGTATGTATCCATTCGCAGCTCCAGCGCTGCAATGCGGTCTGCCAGTAGCTGCAGCTGGATATACTTCCCACACACATGGTCGTCAGGGACACAGGAAGTGTCCCTGATTTCCCACATAGTGCAGGAGGAGCATGCCACGGGGCCGAGCTGTGCTGCCATGACTTACCCTTTAATATATTCAAATTAAATCAAATCAAATCAATACCACCAATTACACTACAATCAAATGATATACTTACTAGCACTCCCCGCTACACAACAGAGACCCTAGAAACTATAAACCACAAAAATTAAGTTTGGAAAAAAGAGAGAAATACTCAATCACTTATCTGATTTCTGGTGACGTCAAACTTCGATTACTTTTTACTTCTCTCTCTTCCCCGCTCCTTAAATCCTCGGTCTGCGCTCAGTTTCCACCCAGGGCCGCTCTCGCTGCTGCCGCAGGTGAGATCAGATGGGATGCATTCTAGGACGCTGAGGGAAGTGAAGGAAGAAATCGCGGAGGTACTGGCCATAATCGTCCAATCCTCCTTAGAAACGGGGGTGGTGCCAGAGGACTGGAGAATTGGAAATGTTACACCCTTGTTCAAAAAAGGCTGTTAAGTTACACCCAGCAGCTACAGGCCAGTCAGTTTAACTTCGGTGGTGGGGAAGCTTTTAGAAACAATAATCAGGGACAAAATTAACAGTCACTTTGACAAATGTGGATTAATTAAGGAAAGTCAGCATGGATTTGTTAAAGGCAAATCGTGTTTAACCAACTTGATCGAGTTTTTTGATGAGGTAACAGAGAGGGTTGATGAGGGCAATGTGGTTGACGTGGTGTACATGGAAAGGCGTTCAACAAAGTGCCACATAATAGGCATGCCAGCGAAGTTTAAGCCCATGGAATAAAAGGGACATGGATACGAAACAGAGTAGTGGTGAATGGTGTTTTTCGGACCGGAGGAAGGTACACAGTGGTGTTCCCCAGGGGTCGGTTCTAGGACCACTGCTTTTCTTGATATATATTAATGACTTGGATGTGGGTGTACAGGGAGCAATTTCAAAATCTGCAGATGGCACAAAACGTGGAAGTATAGTGAACAGTGAGGGGGATAGTGATAGACTTCAGGAAGACATAGACAGGCTGGTGGAATGGGCGGACACTTGGCAGATGAAAGTTAACGCAGAAAAGTGCGAAGTGATGCATTTTGGTAGAAAGAATGAGGAGAGGAAATATAAACGAAAGGGTACAATCCTAAAGGGGGTGCATGAACTGAGACACCTGGGGGTATATGTGCACAAATCATTGAAGGTGGCAGGGCAGGTTGAGAAAGCAGTTAAAAAAGATTACGGGATCCTGGGCTTCACGAATAGAGGAATGTTTTCTTTATTCATTCATGGGATGTGGGTGTAGCTGGCAAGGCCAGCATTTATTGCCCATCCCTAATTGTGCTCGAGAAGATGGTAGTGAGCTGCCGCCTTGAACTGCTGCAGTCCATGGATAGAGGTATAGAGCACAAAAGTGCAGAAATTATGATGAACCTATTTAAAACACTAGTTCGGCCTCAACTGGAGTACTGTGTCCAATTCTGGGCACCACACTTTAGGAAGGAGGTGAAAGCCTTAGAGAGAGTGCAGAAAATATTTACGAGAATGATTCCAGGGATGAGGGACTTCAGTTACGTGGATAGACTGGAGAAACTGGGGTTGTTTTCCATTGAGAGGAGATTTGATAGAGGTGTTCAAAATCATGAGGGCCCTGCATAGAGTAGATAGAGAGAAACTGTTCCCGTTGGCAGAATGGTCGAGAACCAGAGGACACAGATTTAAGGTGATTGGCAAAAGAACCAAAGGCAACAAGAAAACTTTTTCCTGCAGCGAGTGGTTAAGATCTGGAATGCACTGCCTGAAAGGGTGGTGGAGGTAGACTCAATCACGACTTTCAAAAGGGAATTGGATAAGTACCTGAAGGAAAAATATTTGCAGGGCTCCGGGGAAAGGACAGTGGAGTGGGACTAGCTGAAGTGCTCCTGCAGAGAGCCGGGACGGACTGAATTACAACCTTCCATGCTGTTACCATTCTATGATTAGGACCAGTTCTGGGGCAGGAGGGGACCTGTTCAAGACGGACGGGTTGCACCCGAACAAGGTGGGGCCCAATGTCCCCACGGGGAGGTTAACTAGTGCTGTGGGAAAGGGTTTTAACGAATTTGGCAGGGGGATGGGGGCACCAGGATGAAACATTTGAGAGGAGAAATAAAGTGCACAGAGGACTGGAAGAGGCAAATACTGTAGCACTACAGTAAAGAATAGTTCAGAAATAGGGATCAGATGGGGCATATGCAAAGCAGTCCAAGATGGGTTTGGAGTGCATGTATATGTAAATGTATGGAGTGATGCCGCAACGATAGACAGCATTGTAAGCAGTGTAGATGGAAACATAAAATTACAATGAGATACTCCTAGATTAAACAAATGGACAAAACTGTGGCAAATGGATTTCAGTGTAGGCAAATGTGAGGTCATCCACTTTGGACCTAAAAAAGATAGAACGGAGTACTTTCTAAATGGTGGAAAGCTAAAAACAGTGGAGGTCCAAAGAGACTTGGGGATCCATGTACATAGATTAAAATGCCATGGATAGGTACAAAAAATAATCAAAGGCTAATGGAATGCTGGCCTTTATATCTAGAGGACTAGAATACAAGGGAGTAGAAGGTTAAGGGGTGATTTGATCTAAGTTTTCAAGCTATTAAGATGAACAGATAGGGTAGATTGAGAGAAACTATTTCTGCTGGTTGGGGATTCTCTGACTAAAAATTAGAGCCAGACCTTTCAGGAGTGAAATTAGGAAACAGTTCTACATGGGAGACATTTGGAACTCGGCTGATGCTAGATGAATTGTTAATTTTAAACCTGAGATTGATGGATTTTTGTTAACCAAAGGTATTAAGGGATCTGGAGTTAGGTCGCAGATCAGCCATGATGTCATTGAATGGCGGAACTGGCTCAAGGGGCTCAATGGCCACCTCCTGTTCCTAAATAAGCTTGGTGAGCTGCAGGCACAAGGACCCACATGGGACGATGATACAGTGGCAATAACAGAGACCTGGCTCAAAGAAGTGGAGGGATGGGCACTTAATATTCTTGGCTACAAGATATTCAGGGAAGATAGGGAAGGAAAGTCAGTATTGATCAAAGAAACTATTATGGCACTGGAGAGGGATGATGTAGTTGAGGGGCCAAAGACAGAGGCCTAGAAATTCAGTATAGCCCCGTTTGGGGCGTTAGATCTGGCGAAGCGCTAAGAGTACCGCCAGCTGCGACTTAGCACCACCTGGCGCGATATTGGGTCGTTGCGCCCCTGATGGTGTTTGTGGCGGTAAATCAGGCGCTGCACGCGACTCTTAAGGCGCTAACGCGGAGGCGCTACCCAATATCACTGCGGCGGGGCGCAGCGCAGGTGCTTTCAATAATCACTTTCCCTGAGACACAGTGGCGCCGGCCAGCTCTTAAAGGGGCAGGTCAATTGGCATCACCAGACACACTCACTGCCTTGTAGGCCTTCAAAGCGGTGGAAGCCTACCTGTGGCGCACCAGCCTAGCAAGAAATGGAAAGGGTGAGGCAGAGGGCGGAACGCCTCACTGATGGGGCATTGGATGCTTTGGTTGGCGCAGTGGAATCAAGGCCAAGGAAGATGGTCGGAATGTGATTTATGTTTTGGACAGTCTCCCGGGTGTGAGAACCAGTTATGTGTCAGTGTATTAGTTTTGCTTTCTGTTGCCATAGCTTTCTCATGTTTGAAGGAACCACATTTTGTGTAATGAAACACTTTCTTCATTTACAATGGCCATGCCTGCTATTTACATGCATCTTGCCCTTCACAGGCTTGGGAGTATCAGACCGGCTGCAGATCTGGCTGAAGCAGCTGGCACAGCTCAGTCAACACCTCCTTTCTAAATCGCAGCCTTCTGACACACTGCTCCTCCGGCATGTTCATGTAGGAAAACTGCTGTCAGAAAACCCTGCCAGCGTAAGGTCTGCTGTGGCGACGTCTGTTGGCCCTCCTCCGTCTGGCCATGCCCGCCCCCCTCTCCCAGCGTCTCAGTGCCCTTTCCAGATGATTCAGCAGCAGGACGTTCCCCTCCAATGCAGGCCCCATAATAAGTGCCCACAGGAAGGTTCCCCATTGTCAAGGCTCACCAACAGCAAGGCGATGGTCAGAAGGCTGCTGTTCCTCTGCCAGCATGGGCCCAGTGGCCAAATGGCTCTCAGTGTGCAGGTCAGCAACTCTTTGTAGCTCTCGAGGATGTTGTGCACCAGAAATGTGTGCCGTTTTTAAACCACACCAGTCCCCTTTAAATAACGCTCCTCTAGCCCGAAAGCGACTTGGTAAGGCCCAGGAAAACTGTCACTAATAGCGCCAGGCGCTACGGAGGGGGGCGCCACTGAATTTCCCGTCTGGGGCGCTGAAAAGGCGTTGCACACTCAGATGACATCATAATTAGCCTGCGCCCATGAGCGGGCGCTAAGCGTTAGCGCCGGCGCTAAATGCATACTCAATATGGGGCGAGGCGCTAAACGCCTTGCGCCCCACCGGAATTTGGCTATCGCCCCAGTTATTGCCCTCTTTAGGCACTAATCCCTGGCGCAACCAACCGAATTTCTAGGCCATAGCCTATTTGGTTAGACAGAGGAGGTATTACGCTGCTGGGTGTATCATAGAATCATAGAAAGCTACAGCACGGAAGGAGGCCATTTCGACCCATGTCCGTACCGGCCAACAAAGAGCTATCCAGCCTAATCCCACTTCCCAGCTCTTGGTCCGTAGCCCTGCAGGTTACAGCATCCCAAGTGCACATCCAAGTACTTTTTAAATGTGGTTAGGGTTTCTGCCTCTACCACCCTTTCAGGCAGTGAGTTCCAGACCCCCACAACCCTCTGGGTGAAGAAATTTCCCCTCAAATCCCCTCTAAACCTTCCACCAATTACTTTAAATCTGTGCCCCTGGTTTTTGACCCCTCTGCTAAGGGAAATAGGTCCTTTCTATCCACTTTATCTAGGCCCCTCATAATTTTATACACCTCAATAAGGTCTCCCCTCAGCTTCCGCTGTTCCAAGGAAAACAGACCCAGCCTATCCAGTCTTTCCTCATAGCTAAGATTCTCTACTCCTGGCAACATCCTTGTAAATCTCCTCTGTACCCTCTCTAGTGCAATCACATCTTTCCTGTAATGTGGTGACCAGAACTGCACGCAGTACTCTAGCTGAGGCCTAACCAGTGTTTTATACAGTTGAAGCATAACCCCCCTGCTCTTGTATTCTGTGCCGTGGCTAATAAAGGCAAGCATTCCGTATGCCTTCTTAACCACCTTATCTACCTGGCCTGCTACCTTCAGGGATCTGTGGACATGCACGCCAAGGTCCCTTTGTTCCTCTACACTACTCAGTGTCCTACCATTTAATGTGTATTCCCTTTCCTTGTTAGCCCTCCCCAAATGCATTACCTCACACTTCTCCGGATTGAATTCCGTTTGCCACTGTTCTGCCCACCTGACCAATTTATTGATATCTTCCTGCAGTCTACAGCTTCCTCCTTCAGTATCAACCACACAGCCGATTTTAGTATCATCTGCAAACTTCTTAATCATACCCCCTATATTCAAGTCTAGATCATTGAAATATACCACAAAAAGCAAGGGGCCTAGTACTGAGCCCTGCGGAACCCCACTGGAAACAGCCTTCCAGTCACAAAAACACCCATCAACCATTACCCTCTGCTTCCTGCCTCCGAGCCAGTTTTGAATCCAACTTGACACTTTGCCCTGGATCCCATGGGCTTTTAACTTCGTGACCAGTCTGCCATGTGGAACCTTATCAAAAGCCTTGCTAAAGTCCATATACACCACCTCAAACGCACTACCCTCATCTACCCTCCTTGTTACCTCCTCAAAATTCAATCAAATTTGCCAGACACGACCTTCCCTTAACAAATCCGTGCTGACTATCCTTGATTAATCCGTGTCTTTCTAAATGAAGATTTATCCTGTCCTTCAGAATTCTTTCCAATAATTTACCCACCACCGAGGTTAGGCTGACTGGCCTGTAATTATTCGGTTTGTCCTTTTCTCCCTTTTTAAACAAGGGTACCACATTAGCAGTACTCCAGCACCACACCTAAAGCCAGAGAGGATTGAAAAATTATGGTCAGGGCCTCTGCTATTTCCTCTTTTGCTTCGCTTAACAGCCTGGGATACATTTCATCAAGGCCTGGGGATTTAGCCACTTTTAAAGCCGCTAACCCCCTTAATACTTCCCCTCTCTCTGTTTATTTCATCTAATATTTCACACTCCTCCCCCCGATAGCAATGTCTGCTTCGCCCCTCCTTTGTGAAAACAGACGCAAAGTATTCATTAAGAATCCTACCGACGTCTCCTGCCTCTACACACAGATTACCCTCATGATCTCTAATAGGCCCTACCCTTTCTTTAGTTATCCTCTTACTCTTAATATATTTATAAAACATCTTTGGGTTTTCTTTGATTTTACTTGCCAAGAATTTTTCATGCTCTCTCTTTGTTTTCCTAATATCCTTTTTAACTGTACCCCTGCACTTTCTGTACTCCTCTAAAGATTCTACAGTATTTAACCCTCGGTATCTGTCGTACGCTTCCCTTTTTTTTTTACCCTACCCTGTATGTCCCTGGACATCCAGGGGGCTCTAGATTTGTTAGTCCCACCTTTTTTTTTTAAGGGCACAAATTTGGTCTGAACCCTCCAGATCTCCTCCTTGAATGCCTCCCACTGCTCTGACACTGATTTACCTTCAAGTAACTGTTTCCAGTCCACTATCGCTAAATCCCCTCTGAAGGCTTTGTGTCTTAATGCGAGGAGCATTCGTAATAAGGTGGATGAATTAGCTGCGCAAATAGATGTAAACGGATATGATATAATTGGGATTACGGAGACATGGCTCCAGGGTGGCCAAGGCTGGGAACTCAACATCCAGGGGTATTCAATATTCAGGAAAGACAGGCAAAAAGGAAAGGGAGGTGGGGTAGCATTGCTGGTTAAAGAAGGGATTAACACAATTGTAAGGAAGGTATTAGCTCTGATGATGTGGAATCTGTATGGGTAGAACTGAGAAATACCACGGGGCAGAAAACGTTAGTGGGAGTGGTATACAGACCTCCAAACAGTAATGCGGAGGTTGGGGATGGCATTAAAAGGGAAATTAGAGAAGCGTGCAATAAGGGCACAGCAGTCATCATGGGTGACTTTAATCGACATATAGATTGGGCTAACCAAATTAGTAACAATACTGTGGAGGAGGAATTCCTGGAGTGTTTACGGGATGGTTTCAAGGATCAATATGTCGAGGAACCAACCAGAGATCAGGCCATCTTAGACTGGGCATTATGTAATGAGAAAGGATTAATTAGCAATCTTGTTGTACGAGGCCCCTTGGGTCAGAGCGATCATAATATGATCGAATTCTTCATTAAGATGGAGAATGAAGTAGTTGACTCGGAGACTAGGGTCCTGATGGTCCGAGGCGCGAATTGGGTAGGATTGATTGGGGAATGTCACTCAAAGGGTTGACGGTGGATAGGCAATGGCAAACATTCAAAGACCGCATGGATGAACTACAGAATTTGTTCATCCCTGTTTGGCATAAAAATAAAACAAAAAAGGTGACTCAACCGTGGCTAACAAGGGAAATTAGGGATAGCATAAGATCCAAGGAAAGGACATATAAATTGGCCAGAAAAAGCAGTAAAACTGAGGATTGGGAGCAGTTTAGGATCCAACAAAGGAGGACAAAGGGATTAATTAAGAAGGGGAAAATAGAATATGAGAGTAAGCTTGCAGGGAACATAAAAACTAACTGTAAAAGCTTTTATAGATATGTGAAGAGAAAAAGATTGGTGAAGTCAAGCGTAGGTCCTTTGCAGTCAGAATCAGGGGAATTTATAATGGGGAACAAAGAAATGGCAGACCAATTAAATACATATTTTGGTTCTGTCTTCACAAAGGAGGACACAAATTACCTCCCAGAGATGTCGGGGAACATAGGGTCTGATGAAAGGGAGGAACTGAAAGAAATCAGTATTTGTAGGGAAATGGTGTTAGGGAAATTGATGGGATTGAAGGCCGATAAATCCCCAGGGCCTGATAATCTACATCCTAGGGTACTTAAGGAAGTAGCCCTAGAAATAGTAGATGCATTGCTGATCATCTTCCAACATGCGATGGAATCTGGAACAGTACCCATGGATTGGAGGGTAGCTAATGTTACCCCACTATTCAAAAAAGGTGGTAGAGAGAAAACGGGGAATTACAGACCGGTAAGCCTGACATCGGTAGTGGGGAAAATGCTAGAGTCCATTATGAAAGATGTAATAGCAGAGCACATTGAAAACAGTGACAGGATTGGACAAAGTCAACATGGATTTACAAAAGGTAAATCGTGCTTGACTAATCTACTGGAATTTTTTGAGGATGTAACTGGTAAAATAGATAAAGGAGAACCAGTGGATGTGGTGTATTTGGATTTTCAGAAGGCTTTTGATAAGGTCCTGCATAAGAGATTAGCATGTAAAGTTAAGGCACATGGGATTGGGGGCAAGGTATTGACTTGGATAGAGAACTGGTTGGCAGACAGAAAGCAAAGAGTTGGAATAAACGGGTCTTTTTCCGGAGTGGCAGACAGTGACTAGTGGGGTACCGCAGGGATCGGTCCTTGGACCCCACCTATTCACAATATATATATTAATGATCTAGACAAGGGAACTAGATGTAATATCTACAGATTTGCAGACGACACAAAGCTGGGTGGGTGTGTGTGCTGTGAGGAGGATGCCGAGAAACACCAGGATGATTTGGACAGGTTGGATGATTGGGCAAAAGCATGGCAGATGCAATATAACGTGGATAAATTTGAGGTCATCCACTTTGGTGGCAAAAACAGGAAGGCAGATTATTATCTGAATGGCAATAGATTGGGAGAAGGGGGAAGTGCAACGAGACCTGGGTGTCTTTGTGCACCAGTCGCTGAAGGTAAGCATGCAGGTGCAGCAGGCGGTTAAGAAGGCAAATGGTATGTTGGCCTTCGTAGCGAGAGGGTTTGAGTACAGGAACAAGGATGTCTTGCTCCAGTTGTACAGGGCCTTGGTGAGACCACATCTTGAGTATTGTGTGCAGTTTTGGTTGCCTTATCTGAGGAAGTATGTTCTTGCCATGGAAGGAGTTCAGCGAAGATTCACCAGGCTGATACCTGGGATGGCAGGAATGATGTATGAGGAGAGATTGGGACGATTGGGCTTGTACTCGCTGGAGTTTAGAAGAATGAGAGGGGAGCTCATTGAAACTTATAAAATTCTGACAGGACTGGACAGACTAGATGCAGGAAGGATGTTCCCGATGGTCGGGGAGTCTAGAACCAGGGGTCACAGTCTAAGGATAAGAGGTAGGCCATTTAGGACAGAAATGAGGAGGAATTTCTTCACCCAGAGAGTGGTGAACCTGTGGAATTCTCTACCACAGAAGGCAGTAGAGGCCAATTCATTAAATATATTCAAGAAGGAGTTAGATATATTTCTTAAGGCTAAAGGCATCAAGGGATATGGGGAGATAGCAGGGACCGGGCACTGAATTTGGATGATCAGCCATGATTGCATTGAATGGCGGAGCAGGCTCGAGGGGCCGAATGGCCTACTCCTGCTCCCGTCTTCTATGTTTCTATGTTTCTTAGCAAAATTTGCTTTTCCCCCATTTAGAATTTTTATTCCTGGTCTATCCTTGTCCTATTCCATAACTACCTTAAATCTAACTGAATTATGGTCACTAGCCCTAAAATGCTCCCTCACTGATGTGCCTTCTACCTACCCAGCTTCATTCCCCAAAACTAAGTCCAGAACCGCCTCCTCCCTTGTTGGGCTTGATACATACTGGCTAAAAAAGTTCTTGTGGATGCATTTTAGGAATTCCGCACCCTCTATACCCTTCACACTAATTTTACCCCAGTTAATATTGTGGTAGTTGAAACCCCCTACTATTACTGCCCTATAGTTTTTGCACTTCTCAGAAATGTGTCTACATAATTGCTCTTCTATCTCCCTCTCCCAGCAGTGTGATCGCCCCTTTTTTGTTTTTCAATTCGACCCATATGGCCTCGTTTGATGATCCCTCCAACATATCATCCCTCCTCACAGCTGTAATAGTTTCTTTAATCAATACTGTGACCCCCCTTCATTTTTACCTCCCTCTCTATCCCGTCTGAAAATCCTGTAACCAGGAATGTTGAGCTGCCATACCTGCCCCTCTTTCGGCCACGCCTCTGTAATAATAGCTATAATATCATAGTCCCAAGTATCTACCTGTGTCCTCAGCTCATCTGCCTTGTTCGCTATACTCTTTGCATTGACGTATATACCATTTAGTACAGGCAAACCTCCTTGTTGACCACTATCTAGCCCTTGATTCCTCTGTCCTTCCAATTTACTTTCTATGTTTTTGTTTTCCAATTCCAGTTTTTCCTCCCTCCCTACTGACTATTCTTAGGTTCCCATCCCCCTGCCAAGCTAGTTTAAACCCTCCCCAACAGCACTAGCAACCCCACCCGCCCCCCCTGGTGAGGGTATTGGTTCCAGCTCTGATGAGGTGCAACCCGTCCAGCTTGTACAGGTCCCACCTCCCCCAGAAACGGTCCCAATTACTCAGGAATCTGAAGCTCTCCCTCCTGCACCATCCTTCCAGCCATGCATTCATCTGCTCTATCCTCCTATTTCTGGACTCACTAGCACGTGGCACCGGGAGTAATCCAGAGATTACTACCTTTTGAGGTCCTGTTTTTTTAATCTGACTTCTAGCTCCCTAAACTCTGCCTGCAGGACCGCCTCCCTCTTTCTACCGATATGGACCACGACATCTGGCTGTTCACCCTCTCCCCCCAGAATGCTCTGCAGCCGTTCGGTGACATCCTTGACCCTGGCACCAGGGAGGCAACATACCATCCTGGAGTCACGTCTGCGGCCGCAGAAATGCCTGTCTGCTCCCCTCGCTATTGAATCCCCTACCGCTATTGCTCATCCACTATATTTCCTCCCCCCCTCCACACCCCTGTGCAGTGGAGCCACCTGTGGTGCCGAGGACTTGGCTCTGACTGCACTCCTCAGAGGGACCACCGCCCCCACCAGTACTCAGAATAGATTACCGGTTGGAGACCGAGATGCCCTCTGGGGCCTCCTGCACTGTCTGCCTGGTCGTCTTCTGTCTGGTGGTCACCCACTTGCTCTCTGTCCGCTCTCCCTTAGGCTGCGGTGTGACCACCTCACTAAACGTGCTATTCATGTAGTTCTCAGCCTCGCGGATGCACCACAGTGACTCCAGTCGCCGTTTGATGCGCCATCAATTACTCAAAAGACTGAAGTTGAGCGAGTAACAATCAGGCTTTTATTAACTAAAGAATGAAGGTCTTGTCTCGAGTGGTCGACCCGTCCAGAATACTAAGGGACTGGGAGGTAGTCACTTATATACCTGGAATAGTGGGAGGAGTCAGCCGAGGCATGTCCAGACCTGTACCTAGTGGAATACACATACAGACACAGACAGGTATGACAGTGGTTTACCACATTCACCCCTTGTTTAAAAATGAGTCCGGCGGGGTGAAGTGTATTTAAAAGTTCGTGTATTGGAGTCTCTCCGGAGGTCTTGTCTGCCGCTGTGATCGACGTGGCGACGGCAGGGGTGGTGGAGCTTCCGGCGTCGCGTCCCGTGTAGGCTGGGGCCCTGGAGTGTAGTCCTCATGGGTGACGGTCCAAGGCGAGCCGGCTGCTGGGGTTGGATATCGGGTCGTGGGGGGGGGTGGTAATGGGTAGTGGGTTACAGCGGTCCCCGAGGGTGCGAGGTCTCGTATGGAGACTGTGTCCTCCCGCCCGTCCGGGTACGCAATGTAAGCGTACTGGGGGTTGGCGTGGAGGAGGTCGACCCTCTCGACCAGGGGGTCCGTTTTATTGGCCCTCACGTGTCTTCTCAGTAGTACCGGCCCTGGGGACGTCAGCCATGGCGGTAACGATGCCCCCGATGTGGACTTCCTTGGGAAGACAAACATTTTCTCGTGAGGGGTGGCATTGGTGGCAGTGCAGAGAAGTGACCGAATCGAGTGGAGCGCATCGGGGAGCACCTCCTGCCAGCGGGAGGTCGGAAGGCCCCTAGACTTTAAGGCTAGTAGGGCAGCCTTCCAAACAGTTGCATTCTCTCTTTCCACCTGTCCGTTCCCCCGGGGGTTGTAACTGGTGGTCCTGCTTGTGGCAATACCCCTAGCGAGCAGGTACTGGCGGAGTTCGTCGCTCATAAACGATGAGCCCCGGTCGCTATGGATATAGCTGGGGAAACCGAACAGGGTGAAGAGGCTGTTCAGACATTTAATGACCGTGGCACTGGTCATGTCCGGGCAGGGGAAAGCGAACGGGAACCGGGAGTACTCGTCAATGATGTTGAGGAAGTACACATTGCGGTCGGAGGAGGGGAGAGGCCCTTTAAAATCGACGCTCAGGCGTTCGAAAGGGCGAGTGGCTTTTATCAGGTGGGCTCTGTCTGGTCTATAAAAGTGCGGTTTGCACTCAGCGCAGACTTGGCAGTTCTTGGTCATGGTCCTGACCTCCTCAATGGAGTAAGGCAGGTTGCGGGCCTTGATGAAGTGGAAGAACCTGGTGACCCCCGGGTGGCAGAGGTCATTGTGGAGGGCCCTCAGCCTATCGATCTGCGCGCTGGCGCAGGTGCCACGCGATAGGGCATCTGGGGGTTCATTGAGCTTCCCAGGCCGGTACAAGATCTCGTAATTGTAGGTGGAAAGTTCGATTCTCCACCTCAAGATCTTGTCATTTTTGATTTTGCCCCTCTGCTTGTTGTTGAACATAAAAGCAACTGAACGCTGGTCAGTGAGCAGGGTAAATCGTTTTCCGGCCAGGTAGTGCCTCCAATGACGCACAGCCTCCACGATAGCCTGGGCCTCCTTCTCGACCGCGGAGTGTCTGGTCTCCGGGCCCTGGAGGGTTCGTGAGAAGAATGCCACAGGTCTCCCCGCCTGATTAAGGGTGGCGGCCAGAGCGAAGTCGGACGCATCGCTTTCCACCTGGAAGGGGATGGATTCGTCCACTGCGTGCATGGTGGCTTTGGCAATGTCTTCCTTGATACGGTGGAAGGCTAAGCGGGCCTCTGCCGTCACGGGAAAAGAGGTGGACTTGATCAGCGGACGGGCTTTGTCTGCATAGTAGGGGACCCACTGAGCGTAGTAGGAAAAAAACCCTAGGCACCTCTTCAGAGCTTTTAGGCAGTGGGGCAGTGGGAGTTCCATAAGGGGACGCATCCGGTCCGGGTCGGGACCGATGACCCCGTGTTCTACAACACAGCCAAGGATGGCGAGGCGGTCTGTGCGGAATATGCACTTCTCCTTGTTATATGTCAGGTTCAGGAGTTGGGCGGTGCGGAGGAATTTCTCGAGGTTTGCGTCATGGTCCTGCAAGTCATGGCCGCAGATGGTCACATTATCTAGGTAAGGGAAAGTGGCCTGCAGCTCGTTTTGATCGACCATCCGGTCCATCTCCCTTTGGAAGACGGAGACCCCGTTGGTAACGCCGAAGGGAACCCTAAGGAAGTGATAGAGGCGGCCGTTTGCCTCAAAAGCAGTATACTGGCGGTCTTCAGGGCTGATGGGGAGCTGGTGGTACGCTGATTTCAGGTCAATGGTCGAAAAGACGCGGTACTGCGCGATCTGGTTGACCATGTCAGCTATGCGGGGGAGTGGGTAGGCGTCCAGCAGGGTGTAGCGGTTTATTGTTTGGCTGTAGTCGATGACCAGGCGTTGTTTCTCGCCGGTCTTAACGACCACAACCTGGGCTCGCCAGGGGCTGGAGCTGCCCTCAATAATCCCCTCCTTCAGGAGCCGTTCCACTTCGGTTTTGATGAAAACCCTGTCCCCGGCACTGTATCGCCTGCTCTTTGTGGCGATGGGCTTACAGTCAGGGGTGAGGTTAGCAAACAGTGGGGGGGGTGGGACTCTGAGTGTGGAGAGGTTGCATCTAGTGCGCGGCGGGCAATTTGGAGGCTGCTGGCTGCGGACTGTGAGTGGGGGGAGGGGGCCACCGTACGCCATCGTAACGCTTTTGAGGTGGCACTGGAAATCCAACCCCAGTAGAACGGCAGCGCAGAGGTCGGGCAGGACCAGGAGTTTAAAATTATTGAACACAGTCCCGTCTACTACTAGTGTCACCACGCAGTAGCCGCCAATGTCCGCTGACTGGGACTCGGAGGCCATAGAAATCCGCTGGTGCGCAGGCAGGACTGGGAGAGAGCAACGCCGCACCGTGTCGGGGTGGATGAAGCTCTCTGTGCTCCCGGAGTCAAAAAGGCAGTTTATTGCATGGCCGTTTACCTTAACGTCCATTTTGGACCGAGCTAACTGGTGCGGTCTCGTTTGGTCCAGCGTCACAGAGGCCAGCGTAGGGGTCGGTGTGTCGCTGCGAGTATCAGATGGGTGGGGGTTGGCGGTCTGCTGCGTCCCGGCTGGTGTCCAAGATGGCGGCGCCCATGATTCCCATGTGGCTGGAGTCGTCCAAGATGGCTGCTGCTGCGGTGGTTCGCACATGGCTGGGGAGGCCCAAGATGGCGGCTCGCACGGCCCACACGCGGCGCTGCTGGCGTTCGGGGTGGCTTTGGCCTTGCAGACGCTGGCGTAGTGTCCCTTTTTCCCGCAGCCCGAGCAGGTTGCATTCTTCGCCGGGCAGCGCGCTCTGGGGTGTTTGGCCTGGCCACAGAAGTAGCATTTCTGGCCTTGGGATACTGCTGTCTGGCTTTGGGACACTGCTGCGGTAGTTGGGCCGTTGTTGGGCTGTGGCTGGGGTGGCACGGTGCTATGGGGCTGTCCTACCGTGTCCCAGGTTGTCGTTCCCCGCGGCGTCCACGGTGCAGAGGAGTAGGCATCCATGCCCCGGAAGGCTGCGTCCAGCGTTAGTGCGATGTCGGAGGCTTTGTCGAGGGTGAGGTCACTCTGCTCCAGCAGTCGCTGTCGGGTGTAGTTGGACCTGTGGCCCGCTACGAAGGCATCCCGGATCAGTTCCTCCGTGTACTTAGTGGGCGTTACCGCCTTACACCCACAGGCCCGGCCAAGCACGGACAGTGCTTGGAGGTATTCCTCAGTCGATTCCCCAGGTTGTTGCTTGCGACTCCCCAGAAGGTGCCTAGCGTAAACTTCGTTCACAGGGCGCGTGTACTGGGTCTTGAGGAGCTGGAGGGCGGCTGTGTACGAGGTCGCGTCCCGGATGACTGAGTACACTCGGTGGTTCACCTTGGAGATCAGGACAGACAGTTTGTCCGCATCCGTTTCGACCGCAGTGGAGGCAGTCAGGAATGTCTCGAAGCACGTGAGCCAGTGAGCAAACTTGGTGGAAGCGTCCGCTTCCCGACTGTCCAGGTCCAGGCATGCTGGTGTGAGGATCTTCTCCATTATAAAAAATTTAGTTAATAAAATTGATGCGCCATCAATTACTCAAAAGACTGAAGTTGAGCGAGTAACAATCAGGCTTTTATTAACTAAAGAATGAAGGTCTTGTCTCGAGTGGTCGACCCGTCCAGAATACTAAGGGACTGGGAGGTAGTCACTTATATACCTGGAATAGTGGGAGGAGTCAGCCGAGGCATGTCCAGACCTGTACCTAGTGGAATACACATACAGACACAGACAGGTATGACAGTGGTTTACCACACCGTTCAAGCTCCGTAAACCGTCACTCGAGTCATTGCAGCTGCTGACACTTACTGCACATGTAGTCATCCATGCAACGCGAAGCGTCCATGACTTTCCACATGCCACAGGACGTGCAGTCTGCTAGACTGAGCTGGGTGTGCCGCTGAGGGGGGAATGCCAGGGGCCGGAGGGTGCTCTGGAGCCTGGGGGGTGTTTCTCATGGATTTGTTGGGGGGGGGGGTGGGGGGGAGACGCGGTCTCAGGGAGCCGGTGTCTCAGGGTTTGGAGGAGTAGGGAGAGGTGTCGGGGTGGGGATCTCGGGGATTCGTTGGGATGGGTCTCAGGGGGCCTCTGTATTTCGATGGAGGGAAATGAACCTCTTTTTAATAAAAATAAATGTGATTGACCAAATGATCATCTTGTGTAAACAGAACCAACTGTAAACACCCATGTGGTTTTAAAATGTATTTTTATTCACCCACAGGCTTTTATGTTTCTGATTTGTATAAATAACATTTAATCTACTGCTGTAGAAATTACAGAATGAAAACTCTTTGTTTAGCTCATTAACTCCTGCATACAACCAACAGCCTGAATCTCATGGACCCACCTTGTTCCCATATCTCGATCCCTCTTTCCTCTAGCCATCTATCTAACCTGTTAATGTTGACATGGACTCTGCTTTAGTCACTAACTCTGCTGGGGCATTTCACGGCCTCTGTGTAAAATGGGCTTTAGGTTTATGTCTTTTCTGTTCTTCAGATTCTCAAGTCTTCATCTCGCACCCACACTTCTACAGCGCTGACCCCGAGCTGTGGGAGGCTGTTGATGGATTAAATCCCAATGAGAAAGATCACGCACTTTTCATTGACATCCACCCTGTAAGTAAGATCTTCTGATTTAGTGATGTTTAGGGTAGAAAACTGTCTGTGTTGGGGATTAATATTTCCACCATTCATTTAATCTTAATTGCAGATTCTTAAAGATCTGCTCAAGACCAGCGGTGTTAAGCATTAAACACTGATGTAATTTCCCTGTTTCAGGCATTGTAATCCGGTTTATTATTGTGGCCAATCCAGAGTTGAATAATTTAACGATACTAGTCTGCAGTAATTCAGAGACTCTGGTCTCGCTCTCTTGCCTGTGTTGTCATTTTGGGGGCTTTCTCTCCACGGCCAATTTTCCTTCTGCCCCAAATAGTGCCCAAAGAAATGGGTGTAATGCAGAGGAAACATGGGTGCTAATCCATTGCTACCACTTTGTTCCTGATCAGCAGTGCACACCAACTTCCTCCATACTTGACTCCATTTGAAGGTGCAACAACATAAGTTTCATGCAAATGAATGTCCGAGACCAAGGTGGGTAAATGGAGTGAGGTCACGGATCAGCCATGATCCAGTTGAATAGCAGAACAGACTTGAGGGGCGGAATGGCCTCCTCATGCTCCTTCTCCCAGACAATACATCAACACCATACCATCCAGAATAAAAGAGCAGCCTCTCCACCAAGCCCTGACCACCCTCCTATTCCTGCACCACCATTCTTCATGCCCACATTTGTTTTCCCTGTTACTCCACTTGCCGTCTGGCATCTTGGTGCTGCCCTCCTAACAGATCCCTCCGAACAGATCCCTCCAAGGCAGATTGCAGATGCACCCGGACTGATGCCACAGTGCACCCAACAGGTGCCAGAGGAGTAGGGGGACAGGGCAGGTGGTGGAAGGTATAGCCAGGCAGGGAGGCTTCATTAAGCGTGAAGGTGTTATCACCCGTTGGCCAAGTTTCCGTCAAGGCCATGATGTCGTTGCAATCATCGACAGTAAGTTCATGGTTAGCGAGAGCCTTGCTCACAAGTGAACGGACATTCTTGAGGGAGATGCAGAGAGGGGCGATGATAACCAATCCAGTGGCAGAGTCAGGGTGAGTGGGACGGGAGGGAAATTGACAAGATTATCTCCCAATGGGCGTGCTGGTTGGTGAGAGGAGGATGGGGCAGCTGGGGTTGTTGCTTATACGGAGGCAGTGATGAGTGTCTCGTTGGGCCTTTCGGCAGATGCAGAGAGAGCCACAGAGACTTAACGGAGTCAAGTCTGGGATGGTAGCAAGAGTAGGAAGGTCAAGACATGCTGAAGGGTTGGGGTAGTGATTTGGGGGAGGTGCAAAGTACCAGAGGAGAGAAATGAAAGGGGGCATAACTGAGTAACAGGAAGAGGAGGCGATAAGAACATAAGAATTCAGAGCAGGAGCAGGCCATATGGCCCTTCAAGCCTGCTCCGCCATGAAGTAAGATAGTGGCTGATCTTCGCCCTCAACTCCACTTTCCTGCTCGATCCCCATAGATTTCCTTAGAGTCTAAAAATCTATCCATCTCAGCCTTGAATATACTCAATGACTGAGCATCCACAGCCCTTTGAGGTAGAGAATTCCAAAGATTCACAAGCCCCTGAATGAAGAAATTCCTCCTTCTCTCAGTCTTAAGTGGTTGACTCCTTATCCCGAGACTATGCCCCCTAGTTCTAGCCTCTCCAGCCAGGGGAAACAACCTCTCGGCATTTACCCTGTCAATCCCCCTCAGAATTTTATACGTTTCAATGAGATCACCTCTCATTCTTCTAAACACCAGAGAGTATCGGCCCAAATCTACTCGATCTCTCCTCATGGGCTAGCCCTCTCATCCCAGGGATCAGTTTAGTGAACCTTCGTTGCACCGCCTCTAAGACAAGTATGTCCTTTCTCAGATAAAGTGTACGGTGCCCAGTACTCCAGGTGTGGTCTCACCAAGGCCCTGTACAACTGTAGTAAGACTTCCTTACTCTTGTACTTCAGCCACCTTGCAATAAATGCCAACATGCTATTTGCCTTCCTAATTGCTTGCTGTATCTGCATGCTAACTTCCTGTACGAGGACACCTAAATCTCTCCGTACACCAACATTTGTGAGTCGCATGGAAATCGCCTCTTGCCACGTCCAACAGTTTCCAAAGTTCAGGCCCATCGATCAGACAACACAAAACCCAATGGATCTGTGAAAAACTTCTTTTACTTAAAAATCAGCAAGAGATTACAAGTAAGCATTGAAGTTTATGTAGCGTATAACAATTCCTGACTATACCTTAGCATGCACAGAGCTATCCTTTTACTTTAAGCTCAAGCGATCATAAGCAAAACATCACGTACGTACTAACACCAGTGATTGGCCAATTCGGCGATGACTAGATGTATGATTTCTGAAAACTGACCAGGTTGCCCCCGACTGCAGCCCCCAAGTGTTTTTTAACAGCATCTTTTATACCGTAAAACATGGCAACCCTCCCACTGCATACGTGTCTACTGCATACTACAAGGCATTAGTTGTTTTTCAGTTACTCTTATCAATAGTCCATTAAACATTCGTTGGCTTCAAGGCCGGTTACATTCTGTAGTCTAAAGATGTTTCTGTTTTTACAATGATTCCACAATTCAATAGTCTGTTCCCACAGGACTCTTGTCGGTTTTCCTTATCTGTTAAAAGTCAGCTGGCAGCCTTTCAGATCTTGCAACCATAACACTTCATTTTACATTTCAGCAGAAAGCCTCTGTTCCTGTCCAAGGTCGTCTTTATCTGTGAACAGTTTTCATACAAGTTCTCACAGGAACCTCTCAGCCTCTCAAAGCATGCTGGTATATTATATTTGGTCAAGTTACAGCAAATGGCTTATTCTTACACATTTAATAGTTTCTCACCATTTAAAAAATATTCTGTTTCTAATCCTACCAAAGTGAATAACTTTGCATTTCCTCACATTACTCCATCTGCCACCTTATTGCCCACTCACTTAACCTGTCTCTGTCCCTTTGCAGCTCTTTGTGTCCTCCTCACAGCTTACTGTCCCACCTAGTTTTGTATTGTCAGCAAACTTGGATAAATTGCACTTGGTCCCTTCAACTAAATCATTAATATAGATTGTAAATAGCTGAGGCCCCAACACTGATCTTTGCAGCACCCCACTAGTTACAGCCTGCCAACTGGAAAATGACACATTTATCGCTACTCTGTTTTCTGTCCGTTAACCAAGCCTCTATCCATGCTAATATATTATCCCTAGCCCCATGAGCCCATAACTTGCATAGCAATCTTTTATGTGGCACCTTATCAAATGCCTTTGGAAATCCAAATATACTACATCAACCAGTTCCCCTTTATCTACCCTGCTGGTTACATCCTCAAAAAACACTAATAAATTTGTTAAACACGATTTCGCTTTCATAAAACCACGTTGACTCTGCCTAATCATTTTATGATTTTCTAAGTGCACTGTTACCACTTCCTTAATAATGGATTCTAGCATTTTCCCGATGACTGATGTCAGGTTAACTGGTCTGTAGTTCCATAGAAACATAGAAGATAGGAGCAGGAGTAGGCCATTTGGCCCCTCGAGCCTGCTCTGCCATTCAATGAGATCATAGCTGATCATCCAAACTCAGTACCCTGTCCCTGCCTTCTCCCCATATCCTGTGATCCCTTTAGCCTTAAGAAATATATCTAACTCCTTCTTGAATATACTTAATGAATTGGCCTCAACTGCCTTCTGTGGTAGAGAATTCCACAGGTTCACCACTCTCTGGGTGAAGAAATTCCTCCTCATTTCTGTCCTAAATGGCTTGCCCCTTACCCTTAGACTGTGACCCCTGGTTCTGGACTCCCCGCCATCGGGAACATCCTTCCTGCATCTAGTCTGTCTAGTCCTGTTAGAATTTTATACGTTTCAATGAGATCCCCTCTCATTCTTCTAAACTCCAGTGAGTATAAGCCCAATCGACCCAATCTCTCCTCATGCATCATTCCTGCCATCCCAGGTATCAGTCTGGTGAATCTTCACTGCACTCCCTCCATGGCAAGAACATCCTTCCTCAGATAAGGCGACCAAAACTGCACACAATACTCAAGGTGTGGTCTCACCAAGGCCCTGTACAACTGCAGCAAGACATCCTTGTCCCTGTACTCGAATCCTCTCGCTACGAAGGCCAACATGCCATTTGCCTTCTTAACTGCTTGCTGCACCTGCATGCTTACCTTCAGTGACTGGTGCACAAGGACACCCAGGTCTCGTTGCACTTCCCCTTCTCCCAATCTATTGCCGTTCAGATAATCTGCCTTCCTGTTTTTGCCACCAAAGTGGATAACCTTGCATTTATCCACATTATACTGCATCTGCCCAATCACCCAACCTGTCCAAATCGTACTGGAGTTTCTCGGCATCCTCCTCACAGCACACACGCCCACCCAGCTTTGTGTCATAAGACATAAGAACATAAGAAGTAGGAGCAGGAGTAGGCCATACTGCCCCTCGGGCCTGCTCCGCCATTCAATAGGATCATGGCTGATCTGAATCTAGACTCACGTCCACTTCCCTGCCCTCTCCCCGTAACCCCTAATTCCCTTATCTGCTAGGAAAATGTCTATCTCCGTTTTAAATTTATTTAATGTTGCAGCTTCCACAGCTCTCTGAGGCAGCAAATTCCATAGATTTACTACCCTCTGAGTGAAGAAGTTTCTCCTCATTTCAGTTTTGAAAGGGCAGCCCCTTATTCTAAGACTATGCCCCCTAGTTCTAATCTCACCCATCAGTGGAAACATCCTCCCCGCATCCACCCGATCAAGCCCCCTCACAATCTTATATGTTTCGATAAGATCGCCTCTCATTCTTCTGAACTCCAATGAGTAGAGTCCCAACCTACTCAACCTTTCCTCATACGTCAACCCCCTCATCTCTGGAATCAACCGAGTGAACCTTCTCTGAACTGCCTCGAGAGCAAGTATATCTTTTCTTAAATATGGAAACCAAAACTGCACGCAGTATTCCAGGTGTGGCCTCACCAATGCCCTGTATAACTGCAGCAAGACTTCCCTGTTTTTATACTCCATCCCCCTTGCAATAAAAGCCAAGATTCCATTGGCCTTCCTGATCACCTGCTGCACCTGCATACTAACTTTGTGTTTCATGCACCAGGACCCCCCAGATCCCTTTGTACTGTAGCACTTTGCAGTTTCTCTCCATTTAGATAATAACTTGCTCTTTGATTTTTTTCTGCCAAAGTGCATAACCTCACACTTTCCAACATTATATTGCATCTGCCAAATCTCTGCCCACTCACTTAGCCTGTCTATGTCCTTTTGCAGGTTTTTTATGTCCTCCTCACTCACTGCTTTCCCTCCCATCTTTGTATCGTCGGCAAACTTGGATATGTTGCACTCGGTCCCTTCCTCCAAATCGTTAATATAGATTGTAAAGAGTTGGGGTCCCAGCACTGACCCCTGCGGAACACCACTAGTTACTGATTGCCAGCCCGAGAACGAACCATTTATCCCAACTCTTTGTTTTCTGTTAGATAGCCAATCTTCCACCCATGCCAATATATTACCCCCAATCCCGTGATTTTTTATCTTGATCAGTAATCTTTTGTGTGGAACCTTGTCAAATGCCCTTTTGGAAGTCCAAATACACCACATCCATTGGTTCCCCTTTATCCACCCTGTATGTTACATCCTCAAAGAATTCGAGCAGATTTGTCAAACATGACTTCCCCTTTGTAAAACCATGCTGACTCTGTCCTATTAAATTATGTTTATCCAAATGCTCTGTTACTGTTTCCTTAATAATGGACTCCAACATTTTGCCAACCACAGATGTTAGGCTAACTGGTCTATAGTTTCCAGCTTTTTGTCTACTTCCCTTCTTAAATAAGGGTGTTACATTAGCAGTTTTCCAATCTGCCGGGACCTTTCCTGAGTCCAGGGAGTTCTGGAAAATGATCACCAATGCATCCACAATCCCTACCGCCACTTCGCTCAAGACCCTAGGATGTAGGCCATCAGGTCCGGGGGATTTATCCACCTTAAGTCCCATTTAATTTACTGAGTACCATCTCCTTAGTGATTTTAATCGTGTTTAGCTCCTCCTCCTCCCCCCCCCCCCCCCCCCCCATTGCCCCCTGTTTGTCCAGTGTTGGGATATTTTTAGTGTCCTCTACTGTAAAGACTGATACAAAATATTTGTTCAGCGTCTTTGCCATCTCCATGTTCCCCACCACTAGTTTCCCAGTCCCATCCTCTAAGGGACAAACGTTCACTTTAGCCACCCTTTTTCTTTTTATATAGCTGTAGAAACTCTTGCTATCTTTTTTTATATTTTTTGCTAGTTTACTTTTCATAATCTATCTTCCCTTTCTTAATTAATCTTTTAGTTATTGTTTGCTGGCTTTTAAATGCTTCCCAATCTTCTATCCTCCCACTAGATTTGGCTAATTTATATGCCCTTGTTTTCAGTCGGATACTATCCTTTATTACTTTACTAAGCCACAGATGGCTGTCTTTCCTTTTACTCCCCTTTTTCCTCAGTGGAATATATTTATCTTGAAAGATGTGAAATATCTCCTTGAATGTAGACCACTGCTCTTGTACCGTCTTACACTTTAATCTGTTTTCCCAGTCCACTTTAGTCAATTCTACTCTCATACCTTCATAGTCTCCTTTATTTAAGCTTAGTACGCTGGTTTGAGATCCAACTCTCTCACCCTCAAACTGAATTTGGAATTCAACCATATTATGGTCACTCATTCCAAGGGTATCCTTTACTGGGACATTTTTTATTAATCCTGTCTCATTACACAGGACCAGATCTAAGATTGCCTGCCCCCTGGTTGGTTCAGTTACATACTGCTCAAGGAACCCGTCCCTAATACACTCTATGAACTCTTCCTCAATGCTGCCATGCCCAATTTGATTAGTCCAGTCAATATGAAAGTTAAAATCCCCCATGATTATAGCTGTTCCCTTATTGCAAGCCCCAACTATTTCCTGATTTATACTCCGACCAACAGAGTTGCAACTGTTAGGAGGCCTATAGACTACGCCCACTAGTGACTTTTTCCCCTTATTATTCCTTCTCTCCACCCAAACTGTTTCACTATCCTGGTCCTTTGACCCAATATCATTTCTGACTATTGCAGTGATTCCATCCTTGATTAACATAGCAACCCCACCTCCCTTTCCTTCCTGTCTGTCCTTCCTAATTGTCAAATACCCTTGTATGTTTAGTTCCCATTCATGATTATCTTGCAGCCATGTTTCCGTAATGGCCACCAGATCATACCCATGTGTAGTTATTTGCACCGTCAACTCGTCAATTTTGTTACGAATGCTGCGTGCATTCAGATAAAGAACTTTCAAATATGTTTTCTGACTATTTATTCCTGCTTTTACCCCTTTTACTACTTTACCTTTCTCATTATACATTCTGTCCCTTCCTGACACGCTCTGGTTTTTAATTCCCCCACTGCTACCTTGCTCTATTGCCTTCTACGCTGTCATTTTTATTTTTCGCTCTCTTAAAACCTCCCCCCCACTAATTAGTTTAAAGCCCTCTCTACAACCCTAGTTATTCGATTCGCCAGGATTCTAGTCCCAGCACTGGCCAAGTGAAGTCCGTCCCAACGGAACAGCTCTCTCCTGTCCCAGTACTGATGCCAGTGTCCCAGGAAGCAAAACCCATTTCTCCCACACCAGTCTTTGAGCCACGCATTTAACTCTCTAATTTTATTTACCCTAGCCAAATTTGCACGTGGCTCAGGTAGTAACCCAGAGATTATTACCCTTGTTGTTCTGCTTTTTAATTTGGCCCCTAGCTGCTCAAACTCACTCAGCAGAACCTCCTTCCTTGTCCTATCTATCGTTGGTACCAACATGGACCACGACAACTGGATCCTCCCCCTCCCACTCCAAGTTTCTCTCCAGCCCAGAGGAGATGTCCTTAACCCTGGCACCGGGCAGGCAACACAGCCTTCGGGACTCTCGCTCTCGGCTGCAAAGAACTCTATCTATCCCCCTAACGATACTATCCCCTACCACGACAACATTTCTTTTATCTCTCCCCCCCCCCCCCCCCCCCCCCCACTTGAATGGCCCCCCGCTCCACAGTGCTGTGGCCAGGTTGCTCATCCTCCCCGCAGTCCCTGTTCCCATCCTCACAGGGAGTAAGAGCCTCAAACCTGTTGGACAAGAGCAAGGGCTGCGGCTCCTCCAACACTACCTCCTGGATCCCCGTACCTGCCTCACTTCTAGTCACACCATCCTGACCCTGGCCACAGACTACATCTGAATTAATTAATCTAATTGGTGTGACTACCTCGTGATACACAGAGTCCAGGTAACTCTCCCCCTCCCTGATGTGTCTCAGTGTTTGAAGCTCGGACTCCAGCTCTTCAACACGGAGCCGGAATTCCTCGAGCAGCCAACACTTACTGCAAATGTGATCACCATGAGCATCAATGGTGTCCACCAGTTCCCACATATTGCAGCAGCAACACATCACCTGTTTGCCATTCTATGTAATTAATTAAATTTATTAATATTATTTTTAAATACCCTCTGCCCCGATTCTAGATGATGAATATCGCACCTTAGAAACTATAAACCACAGAGTTTAAGCTTAAAAAGAGAGAAATACTCACCAACCAATCACTTACCCGCTTTCTGGTGACGTCACACTTGGATTACTTTTTACCTCTCTCCTTCCCTCTGACTTCGGAGACTGGAGATTGGTACCCCTTACCTGGGTCTCTGGAGCCTTTTTAAGCTTCCCGCTCGCGCCTCCCGCCGACACCCGCGGTCTGAGGCCTTATCTGGGTCTCTGGAGCCTTTTTAAGCTTCCCGCTCGCGCCTCCCGCCGACAGTTGGAAACTTGGAGATAGTACATCTAGTTCCCTCGTCTGGATCATTAATATATATTGTGAATAGCTGGGGTTCTAGGACCGATCCCTGCGGTACCCCACTAGTCACTGCCTGCCACTCAGAAAAAGACCCGATTATTCCAACTCTTGTCTGCCAACCAGTTCTCTATCCAAGTCAGTACCTTGCCCCCAATCCCATATGCCTTAACTTTACACGCTAATCTCTTATGCGGGACCTTATCGAAAGCCTTCTGAAAGTCCAAATACACCACATCCACTGGTTCTCCCTTATCTATTCTACCAGTTACATTCTCAAAAAATTCCAGTAGATTAGTCAAGCACAATTTACCTTTTGTAAATCCATGTTGACTTTGTCCGATCCTGTCACCGTTTTCCAAGTGCTCTGCTATTACATCTTTTATAATGGACTCTAGCATTTTCCCCACTACCGATGTCAGGCTTACCGGTCTGTAATTCCCCGCTTTCTCTCTACCACCTTTCTTTGAATAGTGGGGTAACATTAGCTACCCTCCAATCCATGGGAACTGTTCCAGAGTCTATAGAATTTCGGAAGATGACCAGCAATGCATCTACTATTTCGAGGGCCACTTCCTTAAGTACCCTAGGATGTAGATTATCAGGCCCTGGGGATTTATCAGCCTTCAATCCCGTCAATTTCCCTAACACCATTTCCCTACAAATACTGATTTCATTCAGTTCCTCCCTCATTAGACCCTATGTTCCCCTCTTTTTTTTCTCTCCCTACTTTCTTGAATAGCGATGTTACATTTGCTACCTTCCAATCCAATGGGACCATTCTAGAATCTAGGAAATTTTGGAAGATCACAACCACTGCATCCAGTAGTTGGGAAAATGCTGGAATCTATTATAAAGGGTGCAATAACTGGGCACTTAGAAACCAATAGTAAGATTGGGCAGAGTCATCATGGATTTATGAAAGGGAAATCCTGTTTGACAAACCTATTGGAGTTCTTTGAGGATGTAACTAGTGGAGTAGTCAAAGGGGAACCGGTAGATGTGGTGTATCTGGATTTTCAGAAGGCCTTTGATAAGGTCCCACACAAGAGGTTGGTGAACAAAATTAGGGCACGTGGAATTGGGGGTATTATACTAGCATGGATTGAGAATTGGTTAACGGACAGAAAACAAAGAGTAGGGATAAACGGGTCTTTTTCAGGATGGCAGGCTGTGACTAGTGGGGTACTGCAAGGATCGGTGCTTGGGCCCCAGCTATTCCCAATCTATATCAATGATTTGGATGCGGGGACTAAATGTAACATTTCCAAATTTGCTGATGGTACAAAGCAAGGTGGCAGTGTCAGTTGTGAAGAGGATGTGAAGAGGCTTCAAGGGATCTTGACAGGCTCAGTGAGTGGGCAAGAACATGGCAGATGGAATATAATGTGGATAAATGTGAAGTTATCCACTTTGGTAGAAAAAACAGAAAGGCAGAGTATTTCCTAAATGGTGAAAGATTGGGGAATGCAGATGCTCAAAGGGACCTGGGTGTCCTTGTACATGAGTCACTGAAAGTAAATGTGCAGGTGCAGCAAGCCATTAGGAAGGCAAATGGTATGCTGGCCTTCATTACAAGAGGATTTGAGTACAGGAGTAAAGAAGTCTTACTCCAATTATATAGGGCCTTGGTGAGAGCTCACCTGGAGTACTGTGTACAATTTTGGTCTCCTTACCTAAGGAAGGATATACTTGCCATAGAGGGAGTGCAACGAAGGTTCACGAGATTGATTCCTGAGATAGCGGGACTGTTGTATGAGAAGAGATTGAGTAAACTAGGCCTGTATTCTCTTGAATTCAGAAGAATGAGAGGGGATCTCATTGAAGCATACAAAATTATTACAGGGCGTGATAGGGCAGATGCTGGTGAATGTTTCCCTTGGCTGGGGAGTCTAGAACCAGGGGCCACAGCCTTAGGAAAGAGAGTAGGCCATTCAGGACTGAGATGAGAAGAAATTTCTTCAGAGGGTGGTGAATCTTTGGAATTCTCTACCCCAGAGGGCTGTGGAGGCTCAGTCATTGAGTATATTCAAAACAGAAGTCGTTAGATTTCTGACTAGTAAGGGCATCAAAGGATATGGTGATGGGGTCTGTGAATGGAGTTGAGGCAGAAGATCAGCCATGATCTTATTGAATGGCGGAGCAGGCTTGACGGGCTGAATGGCCTACTCCTGCTCCTATTTCTTATGTTCTTATGGTTGGGCCTCTGTTCAAGGAAGAAACGGAGAGCCCACAGGCTGTCCTGGTGGGGATGGAGGTGTAGGAGTTCAAGTGAGAAAAAGTTACACGTTGTACAAGTAATGGAGAGGCCAATTCTTGGGTGCAGTTGAGGTCACCCTACCTAAAAAAAAAAAAAGGACAGATACATTGAAAGGATTCAAACCTTGGGGGGGACTGAGTTATAAAGATAGGCTCGTGTCATCACTGCAGAAGAGATGATCCAGGTGTACAAAAAATGAAAGGTTTCGACGGGGTTGGAGTAAACACACCAGCTAACTTAGACACTGAACACAGGACTAGAGCGAACAAGTACAACATTCGCAGCCCTGAGCAAGGTTAGAGACGAGGAAATATTTTCCCCACAGATCGTGGAACTGTCTTCTGGAGAAGGGTGTTGAGTCAGTGTCACATGGCACCGTTAAAAGGAGTGGGATTGCTAATTTATGAAGCGGGATTGGGGAGTGGTGGGTTTAAAGAAATATTTAACATTACTTCATTCCTCCCAGGGGAAAGAGAGCAAGGAAGTGAGAGTTCCATAAATTAGTGGATCAGCAGGTGATATGGGAGTAATGACAGTGATAAGATAATTGTGTATGGACTGGCACTGATGGGTTGAATGGCCTTTTTACATTCTGTATTTCTTGGTGTTTAGTTGGGACTGGGATAGTGTTTGTGTTCAGAAAATCATTTGGGCAACAAATGCCACTTCTTGGTGGATACACAATGTTTGCGTGGGTTTTCTCCGGGTGCTCCGGTTTCCTCCCACAGTCCAAAGATGTGCGGGTTAGGTTGATTGGCCATGATAAAAAAAAAATTGGCCCTTAGTGTTAGGGGGGATTAAATACGTGGGGTTACGGGGTTACGGGGATAGGGCTTGGGTGGGATGGCTGTCGGTGTAGGGACCGGGTGCTAGGGTTTGGATGATCAGCCATGATCTCGTTGAATGGTGGAGCAGGCTCGAAGGGCCGAATGGCCTACTCCTGCTCCTATCTTCTATGTTAACATTGTACATCTTGGATACCTGGCTTCTGTCTAACAGATTTATCAGTTTAAAATTTGTTCTATTTACTCCTTTCAGTTAACAGGAATCCCTTTGAACGTCTCCATCAAATTGCAACTAAACCTGTTTGTGAAAGCGGTGCGAGGGATCACGTGAGTATCACAATAGCTGCAATCATTTAACATTTTCTGGCCAGTCCGGCTGTGACCGTGAAGTCTCTGGCACTATGGGTTAAATTGCTAATGCAATCTGACTTTAGAACTTTAAGAAGTACCTTTAACAACAAACATTGCTTCCATTCTTGGCCAGACTGCTCTGTAAGGATGATTTTCTTTACCTTGTCCCCGGGAAAAGGCCAAGGGAAAGGGGCAGACACCTGGATGGTCCGTGGCGGAGTGTGTCTGCACCAGAGGTCTATGGGGGATGGATGAAGACATTTAAATGAGCTGAGGAGCGTCCTGCCGTCACACCTCATTTTCTGCCTTGCGAGGTGTCCGAGCTCGGTGGCCAAGGTGATGCAGCAGGTTCCTGGACACTAGCTGGGGGCAGGCTGAAGCTTTCAAGGCCGGCCTTCTAATCCCGATCAGGACCTCCTGGCTGTTGAGCCCAGGCTGATTTTATACATTGCAAGAGGTGCAGTCAGTTGTGTTAACTGTTTTATTTAATTTTATTTCTAAAGGGAGACTGGAAAAATCCAGCCTGTGCTGTTGCCGTTACTTTGGTTTGAAGAGGTAAGTCACAAAAGCTTTTAGTTTAAAAAGTAACTAAAGAGAAACAGCTTTTGTACAGCACTTATATGGGGGCGGAATCTGCACAGCCCTTCACTCTGGATCCTCACCTGGAGATAACTCACTGGATCCTCACTGGAGATAACTCACTGGATCCTCACTGGGGATAACTCACTGGATCCTCACTGGGGATAACTCACTGGATCCTCACTGGAGATAACTCACTGGATCCTCACTGGGGATAACTCACTGGATCCTCACTGGGGATAACTCACTGGATCCTCACTGGGGATAACTCACTGGATCCTCACTGGAGATAACTCACTGGATCCTCACTGGGGATAACTCACTGGATCCTCACTGGGGATAACTCACTGGATCCTCACTGGGGATAACTCACTGGATCCTCACTGGGGATAACTCACTGGATCCTCACTGGGGATAACTCACTGGATCCTCACTGGGGATAACTCACTGGATCCTCACTGGGGATAACTCACTGGGGATAACTCACTGGATCCTCACTGGAGATAACTCACTGGATCCTCACTGGGGATAACTCACTGGATCCTCACTGGGGATAACTCACTGGATCCTCACTGGGGATAACTCACTGGATCCTCACTGGGGATAACTCACTGGATCCTCACTGGGGATAACTCACTGGATCCTCACTGGGGATAACTCACTGGATCCTCACTGGGGATAACTCACTGGATCCTCACTGGGGATAACTCACTGGATCCTCACTGGAGATAACTCACTGGATCCTCACTGGGGATAACTCACTGGATCCTCACTGGGGATAACTCACTGGATCCTCACTGGGGATAACTCACTGGATCCTCACTGGGGATAACTCATTGTTGATTTTCACCGTTTGTGAAGGAGTAGCAGAAATAGAAACTTTAGTAAATTGTTTTAACTGAGGCCATTTGCAAACTTTTTTTTTGTAAAAAGAATGAATATATAACCCTAAAAATTCCAAAATGCTTTGTGCTTTGCTGTAAAAATCTATACAGCTAGTTACACATGCAGTATGTACGTAGAACACCCCATCCTTCTCTCTAGTTTAAGAAAGAGCTGCAAATGTAACTTTACTATCCTCTCCGCAGAGCGGATACATCAGTGGTCCAGCTTTACACACTTTCTACAAATTCCTGGTTTTGGTGCCAAGCCTTTTTCAATATCTACAGTACATCCTGATCGCTGTCGGCTGCCTTTTAGTGTTGGCTGGTGTAGTTCTTGAAATTGTGACTCTGAAACAACAGGTAAGATCATTTAATTGTTTATGAAAATATAAATAAGGGGCCTGTGCTTTGACTAACATTTTTGTAAATAATGCTTTGGTTTAAATGTATACTAAATTATTAAACATGCCATGAATATAAAACTTCCAGCATAGCTTAAATTTTATCCAGCATTACATTAATTAAAATAACTGTAACCCACATTAAATTAAATAAATTAATTTTAGTCCACATTAAATGAAATAAAACAGAAAATGCTGGAAGTACTCAGCAGGACAGGCAGCATCCGTGGAGAGAGAGAAAGTTAACGTTTCAGAACTGGAGAAAGTTAAAGATGTAACAGGTTTTAAGCAAGTCTAGGGGCAGGGAAAAGGGGGGGAGGGAGGGGAGGAAAGAACAAAAAGGACGGTCTGTGATAGGGTGGAAAGCAGGAGAGATTAAATTACAAAAGGGATGATGGTGCAAAGCAAAAGGAGAGGGTAATGGGACAAGTAAAGAAACCAAAGATGGGTCTAGAGGAGGTGTGAATGGCAATGGCAGAATCATCAGCAACAGCTGCTGTTTGAAAAAATGGGAGCAGTGGTTATGGTTTGAAATTGTTGAACTCAGTGAGAGTCCGGAAAGCTGTAAAGTGCCTAATCGAAAGATGAGGTGCTGTTCCTTGAGCTTCTATTGAGCTTCATTGTAACAGTGTAGTAGGCCGAGGACGGAGAGGTCTGAGTGGGAGTGGAGCGGAGAATTAAAGTGACAGGCGACCGGAAGCTCAGGGTCATGCTTGCAGACTGAACGGAGGTGTTCCGCAAAGCGGTCACCCAATCTGCGTGTGGTCTCCCCAATGTCGAGGAGACCACATTGTGAGCAGCGAATACAGTATACTAAATTGAAAGCTGTGCAAGTAAATCTCTGTTTCACCTGGAAGGAATGTTTGGGCCCTGGACAGTGGGAAAAGAGGAGGTAAAAGGGCAGGTGTTGCATCTCCTGTGCTTGCACAGGGAGGTACCGTGGGAAAGGGAGTGGGTGTTGGGGTGATTGAGGAGTGGACCAGAGTGTCGTGGAGGGAACGGTCCCTTCAGAATGCTGAAAGGGGAGGGAAAGATGTATTTGGTGATGGTGGAAATGAGGGAGGATGATCCGTTGAATGTGGAGGCTGGTGGGATGGAAGGTGAGGACAAGGGGAACAATATCGTGGTTCTGGGTGGGAGGGGAAGAGGTGAGAGCAGAAGTGTGGGAAATGGAACGGACACAGTCGAGGGCCATGTCAACCACAGTAGAGGGGAATCCTCGGTTGGGGAAAAAGGAATACATATCGGAAGCACTAGTATGGAAGGTGGCATCGTTGGAACAGATGCGACAGAGACGGAAAAACTGGGAGAACGGAATAGAGTCCTTACAGGAAGCAGGGTGAGGAAGTGTAATCAGTGTAGCTGTAGGAGTCAGTGGCCTTCCATATCAGTGTTGCCAATGTGTTCCTTTTTCCTAAGATCTGAGAGTGGTGTGCACAGAGTGATCTTAAATGGAGTGCTCCTAAACAGACTGTAAAAGTTGGGAATTTGGAGAGAGTGGAAATTCTGTGCAAAGGGAGAAGGATTTGCTGCTTTTTGCCTCCAATACTTGTGGTTCGTGTTGCATGTAAATATTTAATTTAATCTACTAACTTATACTAGGTAAAGTAATCGGGTTAAAAATCAAGTAAAAAAAAATCTAAACTATAAGCTAAGTTAATTAAATAAAACAAGGTTATATAGGATTGGCAGTGCAGGTGGTGCACCACAACTGCAGCATGTGGGAGTTTGTGGAGAGCATTGTGATCCTGGATGACCACGTTTGTAGTAAGTGCCTGCATCTCGAGGAACTTCAGCTCTGAGTTGTTGAGCTGGAGTTCGAGGTGCAGACATTGCGGGGCATCAGGGAGGGGGAGAGTTACCTGGACACTTTGATCTAGGAGGCAGTCACATCCCTTTGGGTTGGGTAGTGGTACAAGCCTAGTTAGTGGTCAGGGACAGGAGGGTGTGACTGCAACTCAGGCAGGTAAGGAGACTCCAGGTGCAGTGCTGGAGTAGCCTCAGCCTTTGCCCTTATCCAATAGGTATGAGGTTCTTGCTGCCTGTGTGAATGAGGGCAAAGTTTGCAGGGTGGATGAGCAAACTGACCATGGCACAGGAGGGGGGAGTGAAAAGGAATGTTGTAGTTGTAGTGGTAGGGGACAGTATTGTCGGGGGATTAATGCTGTTCTCTGCAGCCACGGCCGGGAGTTCCGATGGCTGTGTTGCCTGCCTGGTACCAGGATTGCAGCTGGAGAAGAACATTTAAGGAGGGGGAGGATCCAGTTATAGGAACCAACCACTTACGTAGAACTAGGAATGAAGTTCTGCTGAGTGTTTGAGGAGCCCGGGTCCAAATTAAAACGCAGAACCTCACAGGTAATAATCTCTGGATTGTTACCTGAGCCACGCACAAATTGGCACAAGGACGAGCAGATTAGAAGGTTAAATGCGTGACTCAGAGTGGTGTGGGAGGCCGGGGTTTCAATTCATGGGGCACTGGCACTAGCACTGGGGACAGAGGGAGCTGTTCCATTGGGACGGTCGCTACTTAATCTGGGCTGGGACCAGTGTCCTGGTGAATTGAATAACTAGGGCGGTAGATAGGACTTTAAACTAATGAAGTGGGGGTGGGAGGATTCAGAAAAGGGTAAATTCAAAAGCGGAGAAATGTCAAGGCTGTACAACAGAGTAGTGGTTTGGGTAAAAATAAGCAGAGTGGGTCAGGAAGGAACAGAGAGCTTAACGAAGGTCATAGGGCATCAGTGATTAAGGTGACATCAGGGAAAAATAGAAAAAAGTTAAAGGCACTATGGCCTAGAAATTCAGTTGGGCGCGCCAGCCGTTAGCGCCTTAGGAGGAGTAGATCTCGAGCGCTAGGCGCTTAGCGCCCGGGCGCAGCGCGATCTGCGCCTCGCCCCAACTTCAGTAGACATTTAGCGCCGGCGCAAAGTCTTAGCGCGCGCCCTGCTGCGCGCGCAGATCATGACATCATTTCGTCGTGCAACGCCCTTTGTGCGCCCGGAACCGGAACTTCACTCGCGCCGCCCCATTGTGCGCCGGGCGGCCCTAACGACTGTGAAGTGGAACGGTACACAGCCGAGGCGGGCCGCGGGGAGCGCAAATTAAAGGGCACTTACCCTGCACTATAAATGGCAGCCATTTTGCAGCATTCACTCTTGTGCAACGGATTTTTGGAGAGAGACCAAGGAAGAGAGCTTACTGCTTTGGCCCAACACTAGGACAGGTATTTTTGGCTCAGGCCAGAGCTGTGCAATTCTCTTTGCCTTCATTGAGATCTCAGTGTTTGCCAGCATATAATGGGGGCTGCATTGGGTGCCAACGCTGAGTTTCAGCCTTATGCCGGAAGGGCTTACAGACGCCGTGAGAGAGTGGCAGCCCTGGCTAGACGCAGGGGGGGCAACAGGCGTCGCCAAGTGAGGCCTTACCCACCCAGGGTATACCGCCAGCAGTCCTCCTATCTGACCATGTCTGCCGCGCAGTGTGTTAGGAGGCTGCGATTCAGAAGGGAGGTGGTTGCAGTCATCTGCCAGCTGCTGCACAGAGATCTGCATCCACAGCTGATGCGCAGGACGTCTCTGTCGGTGGCAGTGAAGGTGACGGTGGCTCTCAACTTCTACGCCACCGGCTCCTTCCAATCCGCTGCTGGGGACATCGCTAACATCTCCCAGTTCGCCGTGCATTGCTGCATCCGCCAGGTGACCAATGCCCTTTTCAGAAGGAGACATCAATTCATCTCCTTCCCCATGAGCCTGGACAAGCAGCAGCAGCGTGCAGTGGGATTTGCAAGAATAGCGGGCTTCCCCATGGTGCAGGGCGCCATTGACTGCACGCATGTGGCTTTGCGGGCACCTCTGGAGCATGCCGAGGATTACCGCAACCGGAAGGGCTACCATTCCCTCAACGTACAGCTGGTGTGTGACCACAGGCAGCGCATCCTAGCTGTCAATGCCCGCTTTCCAGGCAGCAGCCACGATGCCTTTATCCTGCGACAGACAACTGTGGCTGACATGTTCCAGGCACAGCCTCACCCAAGAGGATGGCTTATCGGGGACAAAGGCTATCCTTTGTGTACCTGGCTCATGACCCCACTCCGTGCGCCCACGACCCCTGCTGAAGAGGCATACAACGAGAGCCATCAAGCGACTAGGAACATCATAGAACAAACAATCGGCGTCCTCAAGCAACGGTTCCGCTGTCTGGATCGCTCCGGGGGAGCCCTCCAGTATTCGCAGGAGCGAGTCTCCCAATTCGTCGTCGTTTGCTGCATGCTGCACAACCTGGCTATCCGCAGGACTCAGGCACTGCCACCTCACGTTGGACCACCACCTCAGGAGGAGCATGAGGAGGAGGAGGACGAGGAGTACCAGCCCAGGAGGGAGGCAGAAGGTCCAAGGGCCGCCCGTCGGCGGCTTATTGAACGTCACTTCTAGGCCCCCTGTCAGGGAATGGCCTGTGCCAATGAAAGAACATGATTGCAGCCGCTCCGCAAGCCCTCAGCCGGTTAAGGCAACAAACACTTCAAAGATCAAACATGGACAATGTGAATAAATAAAATGGTTTATTGTACAAACTCAGGGCCCTTCCCACATGAAAACCAAAAACAGACGAAACCCCCAAAAAACACACACACACATGACTCACTCCCACAACCTGGGGAGCATTAACAAAAGATGTAAACAAAAATGGCCTTCATCTTCGGCCTTCACAAAACACACGTTCCAGAAAACACAACATTTGGACACACCCTCTACTTAGTGGCCCGCGAGGGCGATGCCTTCTGGAAACTTTGGCGGCCCCTGCACGCCCTGCTGCTCCTCAAAGTGAGGCCATTGGCTGCTGCAAGGCTGGGGGCAGGCTCCTGAGGGGCACATGTCGTGACGGCAGATGCCCTTGGGGGTCGGCCTAGACGAGGTCTGGCCGTCGAGGGGCCGGCTGGTGAATGCTGCAGCTGTGGCTGGCCAGCATCAGTCGCTGCAGCAGCTCCTGGCAGCTCCACTGGGGGAGTGGCAGTGGCGGCTGGAGGAATGGGGGCAAGCTGGCGGATGGCAGGCGCTCGCTGGTCGCCTGAGACACTGGCACTTGGCCGGGCCAGCACTGCAGCATGCGCACCAATCTGCCGAGGGACAGACCACTGTGCTGCTGCAGCACGCCGGGTGCCCTGGCGATGCCTGGCTGACACAGCGAGTGTGGCAGCAGTGAGTGCCCGTGTTGACCTGTTCAGTGACCGCATCAGAGCACCCAGTGACTGCACGGCACCACTGATCACCTGGCCACTCGCTGCCTGAGCTGCCCCGAATTCCGTCCGACTGGTGGCCTGTGAGGCCCCGAACTCGGTCACACTCCGAGGCAGGGACTCGATGGCCTCAGGCAACCGTGCCACTACCCCCATGAGCTCCGTGTGCCGGCGCTCCGAGTCTGCGGACAAGTCCTCGAGGTGGCGCATCTCCTAGGCGTTGGCCGTCTCCGGACTGGAGGCCGGACTCTCCCTCTGGGGAGAAGGCCGCCAAGCTGGCCGACCCTTCCTGCGTTGCTGGACGCCGCTGGGCCCAGCAATTGGACTCCCCTCCGACCCTTCCCCCCTCTGGGGAGAAGGCCGCTGAGCTTCCACCCCCCTCCCGCGTTTCTGCAGGCTGCTGGTCCCAGGAGCTACCCTCCCCTCCGACACTTCCCCCACGCTCCCCTCCAGGGAAGACGTGTCCCCTACATTGGCATGGGTTGCCGCGGCTGAGGGTTCCCCTGATGGGCCGCCTTCCTCTTGCTCCTCCTCCTCCTCCTCTTCTGAGGGGCTGTCACTGGCAACTTCAGGGACCTCCTCCTCACCATCTGAAAGCAGGAAGGCACAAGAGTAGCTTTAGAGTGAGGAGAGGGCGTCAGCGAGGGATGCATGAGTGGTGGCATTCAGCGCATTGGTCGGACAGTGGCAAAGGATGTAGATCTGATGCGCAAGTGGGACGAGAGAGGTCCAAAAGGTGATGTCCTTACCATTGGTGCCCAGAACAGGGTCGGCATCTCCAGATGCAACGGGCCCAATCACCCGGGCACCCATGATGCGCTCCACGCGATGTTGCAGCTCGGTGAGCGGCTGGATCTGGGGTCCGCCTCCCCCGGTCGCAGTCCGGCTCCTCTTATTATTGGCCAGCTTGGCCTGCAAGAGAAAGGACGGCCTCTAAGTACAGCGTGTAGCCTTGATCTTGTGTGCACTGCCTCCCATGGTCGAATAGCCTGGCCAGTGTGTTAAGTGCACAATGTGCAATTGATGTTCATGAGTGTCCCATAGCTGCTGCATGAGGGCTGGCCATTAGGGCTTTCAGGTCCCTTTGCCCATAATGTGAGGTGCACATGCAAGGATGAGGAGGACACTGGAAAGGGTACTCACCCTGACAATCCTGGCGAGGTCATTTAGCTTTTTGCGGCATTGGACACCGCTCCTGGGGACCTCGCTGTTGGATGACACCTTGGTGGCGACATGCCTCCAGGCTCTCCGGTAGACGCGGGCCAGCGGCTTCCTGCCATTGTCCGGAAACAAAATATGGCGTCTCTTCTCCACAGCACCAACCAGCACCCTCAGATCATGCTCTGAGAAGCGCTGCGCTCGTTCACGGGCCTTTTCCATGGTTTCAGGCGCTATTTGGGCCCAGTAGCAGTGTTCAGGCCTAGCTGCAGGGCTCCACTATCCAGGGCGTGGCAACAGACCAAGTCGACCCTTCCCCCTTAAGAGCTGGCCGGCGCCAGGGTGTCTGCTGTCAATCAAGAAATGGCCGCACCTGCGCTGCGCCCGGCCTCGGCGCTCTCGCTCAGCACCTCCGGCTTAGCGCCTAAAGAGAGCCGTGCATCGCCAGTTTTAGCGCTCGAGCAAACTCTTAGGGCAAAGCTAATGAATATCAGAGAAGTGGCCTCGAATTTGCGCCGGGCGCCAACTTTAGCGGCCGCCTGACTTTACCGCCCCAAAAGTGGCAATAATGAATTTCTAGGCCTATATCTGCACGAGGCATTCGCAATAAAATAGATGAATTAATAGCACAGATAGAAATAATTGGGCTTGCTCTAATAGTCATTACGGAGACGTGGTTGCAGGGTGACCAAGGTTGGGAACTAAATATCCCAAGATACTTAACTTTTAGAAGAGATAGGTGGAATGAAAAAGTGGTGGGGGGAGCGGGGGTGGCAGCCCTGGCAACAAAGGATGGAATAAAGACAGTAGAGGGAAAGGATCTTGGCTTGGAAAATCAAGATGTGGAATCACTTTGGGTGGAGCTAGGAAACAACAAGGGGCAGAACACACTGGTGGGAGTAGTTTATAGGCTTCTTAGCAGTAGTTGTAGTGTAGGGCACAGTATAAATTAGGAAATTAGAGGTGCATGTACCAAGGGTAATACAGTATTCATGGGGGACTTTAATTTTTATATAGACTGGGCAAACCAAATTTGCAGTGATCATAATCTGATGGAATTTGATGTTGAGTTTGAGAGTGATTAAGTATGAAAATTAAATCTGAACAAAGCGAACTACGTAGGTATGAGGCAAGTTGGCAAAGGTAGGTTGGGAAAAAAGATATGACGGTAGATAAGCAATGGCAAACATTTAAAGAAATAATTCATAATTCAAACGAATCTACATTCCCTAAAGGAATAAAAACCCCATGGGGGAAAAAGGATCCAACTGTGGCTAACAAGACAAGTTAATAGTATTAGATTAAAGGAAAAGGCTTATAATGTTGCCAGAAAGAGTAGTAAGCCTGAGGACTGAGAGTTTTAGAAACCAGCAAAGGAGGACTCAGAAATTGATGGAGAGAAAAGAGAATGAGAGTAAACTAGCAAGAGACATAAACAGATTATAAATGTTTCTATAGGTATGTAAATAAAAAGAGATTAGTGAAAGTAAATGTGGGCCTATTGGAGGCTGAGACAGGAGAAATTATAATGGGGAATAATGAAATGGCAGAGACGTTAAACAAATAGGCCTCTATCTGCACTGTGGGGTTTCTGTGATTCTGTGAAGACACAAAAAACATTCCGGAAATGATGGCGAACCAAGGCTCTAGCGAGAATGAGGAACTGAGAGAAATTAATAAAGACATAGCCCTGGAGAAATTAATGGGACTATAAAAGCCGACAAACCCCCTGGGCCTGATGGCCTACATCTAAGGTTTTAAAAGAAGTGACTGCAGAGATAGTGGATGCATTTGTTTTGACCTCCCAGAATTCCCTAGATTCTAGAACGGTCCCTGTGGATTGGAAGGTGGCAAATGTAACCCTGCTATTCAAGAAAGGAGGGAGAGAGAAAACGGGGAACTATAGTTAGCCTGACATCAGTAGTAGGGAAAATGCTAGAATCTATTATCAGAGATGTGCTAACCGGGCACTTAAAAAACCATCATATGATTGGGCATAGTCAACACTGATTTAGGAAAGGGAAATCATGTTTGACAAATGCAAAAGGTTTTTGAGGTATCTAGCAGGGTAGATAAAGAGGAACCAGTGGATGTGGTGTATTTGGATTTTTAGAAAGCATTTGATAAGGTGCCGCACAAGAGGTTAGTACACAAAATTAGGGCTCATGGGATTGGGGGTAATATATTGGCATGGATTGAGGATTGGTTAAAGGACAGAAAACAGTAGGAATAAACGGGTCATTTTCGGGTTGGCAGGGTACCGCAAAGATCAGTGCTTGGGCCTCAGCTATTTACAATCTTTATCAATTGTAGATGAGGGGTCTGAGTTTGCTGATGTTACAAAGTTAGGCGGGAAAGTAAGTTGTGAGGAGGATGAAAAGAGGCTGCAAAAGGATATAGACAGGTTAAGAGAGTGGGCAAGAATACAGCAGATGGAATTATAATGTGGAGATTTTTTTCTTTCTTTCGTGGGTCAGAAGTTGGGTATTCTGCGACAAGTGACTCACCTCCTGACTCCCCCAAGCCTTTCCACCATCTACAAGGCACATGTAAGGAGTGTGATGGAATACTCTCCACTTGCCTGGATGAGTGCAGCTCCAACAACACGCAAGAAGCTCAACATCATCCAGGGCAAAGCAGCCGCTTGATTGACACCCCATCCACCATCTTAAACATTCACTCCCTCCACCACCGGCGTACCGTGGCTGCAGTGTGTACCATCTACAAGATGCACTGCAGCAACTCGCCAAGGCTTCTTCGACAGCACCTCCCAAACCCGCGACCTCTACCACCTAGAAGGACAAGGGCATCAGGCACATGAGAACACCATCACCTCCAAGTACCCCTCCAAATCACGCACCATCCTGACTTGGATATATATTGCCATTCCTTCACCGTTGTGGTTCAAAACCCTGGAACTCCCTCCCTAACAGCACTGTGGGAGTACCTTCACCACACGGACTGCAACGGTTCAAGAAGATGGGATCATTCAATTTGCGTGGTTTTCTCCAGAAAAGCTGTACAATTGCTTTCAGTACATGAACACCTGGGGTTTGGGGGCGAGTTTCCTTGGGAGGAGCAGGCTGTTTTATTGCACTCAGTTAAATGTGTTGCCCTACTTTTGTAGTTTTTGTTTCCTTTATTTGTAACTTCCTACTATTCTGCTGAGTTTAATTCGCAATACACCTGAAAGTGGTAGGTTGCGAACTGCTTGCCCATGGGGAGCTGAAGGTCACGGACTAGGTCACAGGAATGCATAGCGACATATCCTTCTGCATCTGAGGCAGTCAGCCCTAAGCTGCTGTTGCCCAAGCAAGTGAGTCTGTAAATTCCACTGTAGTTACCTGATCCAGAGATCTGTCTCCACAACCACCACTTCAGCAGGGATGGCCATTGGTTTGGTTTAGCCCCAAATACACCATTTCCTGGTTGAAGTGGTTCACAATGAAAGGGCTATCAGTAGCAACGCATTGGCACTGACTGTTCCTACCATTATGTCACCAACCACAACACTGCCTCCATTTGCAGGCTCTTCTGCAAGGAGCCAATTGTAGAACCTTGACACCTGCAACTATTTACTAGTTCCCATGGCTGGAGAGTCCCAAGTAGGATCCTTCCCTTGTACAAAGCCTTGTCCAGTTTTGTTTACCTCATGGTGGGGTTACGAGAGGCTCTGGACCTGCTTCAGAGGTAGTCCCCTTGATTTGATACATCATTTAACAGCCCTTAGTTATGAGGATAGGCTTGGAGAACTTTGGCTTTTTACTTTGGACTTCAAGGGGATATGATTTAGGTATTTAAAGCAATGACTGGATTGGATTCAGTCCACGTGGATAGGTTATTTGAGCTAGATTAGAAGACTTCAGCTTTTCACCTCCTATCAGTGACTTGAATGAAGGAATAGAAAGTTACATATCTAAGTTTGTAAGTGACATTATATTAGGAGGCATAGTAAGTTGTGTAGATGGGAGCAGGAAGTTACAAGAGACATTGCTTGATTCAGTCAGTGGGCCAAACTCTGGCAGATGGAGTTCAACGTGGAAAAGTGCAAGTTCGGTCATTATTGGATTTAAGATGAATCGGAATATTTTCTTAATGATGGGAGACCAGGAGCTGTGGAGGAGCAAAAAAATGTAGCTGTCCATGTACGCACAACTAAAAGCTAGTGCACAGGTGAAATAAAGAGTAGATTGCCTTTCAAAAGCTAGGCTTTATTAACCTTAAAAAACCAGCAAGTACATGTTGAGCACCCAGTCTCAACCACTGTAGAAAACTGAATTTAAGATGGCCACCACAGGTCACATGGAATCAACTAACCAATAAGTTTACAGCATATATCTCAAGGCAGGAAAACAGGCAACCAATTACAATGCTTCTTATAAAACAAGAATAATCACCACAACAGGTACAAATCTATTACGTCCGTGAATGATTGAGACACGGACAGCAGGAGTGGAACAAAATAAGTCTTTACTGATGGAAGTCAATAGTGAAACTGAAACAATAGAGGCTCACTAGCGCCTTTTATACAGGGGTGGTCACTGCCGGTACTGCAGTCTGAGACCAGTTATTCTCTTAAAAGTACATACACAACAATTCCTCCCCTTTTTAGATAAACAGTACATAACATTCATTTAACAACTAAATGATAACTAATTACAATCACAATTACTGTTGCTGGATACATTGGTTAAGTTTAAGCAATTATAAGTTCAGTCTTTGAGGAGGCTTCCTGATTCTGTCTGGATAACGCCTCTTTGGGGTATCAGGTTCTTCTGGCAATGTTGAGTCGGGATCAATGTCGTTGTTTGGTTCATCTGCTTCCAATATTACCGCTTCTGCGGTAGCTGCAATTGGAACGTCGATTTCATTACCAGGTGTATCAGATCGTGGTGTGGAGTTGACGTTTTCCAGTGACTCTAGAATCTGGTCAGCATGGCGTCTTACAATGCTCTCCCCAACGTCCACGGTATACATGAGAGGTCCTTGTCGTGTACAAATCATTCCTGGCTGCCATTTCTCAGTGCGGTAGGCCCGGGCCAAAACTGGTTGACCTATCTTAAAACTCCTGGTTGGCCTTTCATTCATATTCTGAAACTGCCTGTTCTCCACATCTCTTCGGACGTTTGGCTTAACCAAATCCAAGCGGCATCGTAGTCTTCGATTGAAGAACATCATGGCTGGAGTTTGGTTGGTAACCGCATGTGTCGCATTCCGGTAGGCAAACAAGAAGTTGTCCACCTTGTGTTGTAGGGGTATATCTTCATTACACATTGCCTTGATAGCCTTCTTGAATGTTTGGACAAACCTCTCGGCCAATCCATTAGTGGCTGGATGATATGGGGCAGATGTGTAATGCTTAACACCATTGTTCTTTAAGAACCTCCGGAACTCTTCAGACACAAACTGTGGTCCATTGTCAGAGCAAATCTGTTCAGGCAGCCCATTCCTGGCGAATATGGTTTGTAAAACTGTGATAGTTTTTTCTGTGGTGGTTGAGGACATTTTTATTACCCCTGGCCACTTTGAATGTGCATCCACCGCAATTAAAAACATCGAGTCCATGAAGGGACCAGCAAAATCAATGTGCACCCTTTGCCATGGAGATGAGGGCCACTCCCATGGATGCAGAGGAGCTTGTGGTGGGGCGTTTTGGACCTTCTGGCATCCTGCACAGCTCTTGGTCATCTCTTCGATTTCTCTATCGATTCTCGGCCACCACACAAACGCTCTGGCTAAGTTCTTCATTTTTACCCCACCCAGATGACCCTCATGAAGCTCATTGAGCACTCTATCCGTCAACTTAGGTGGAATTACTACTCTGGATCCACACATCAAGGTTCCTCTGCACACTGACAGCTGTTCTCTTCTCGGCGAGAATGCTGGCAACAGTGGTTCGCCATGTGCTGGCCATCCCTTCACCGTTAAATCATAGACCCGTGATAGTGTCGGGTCATTCAGTGTTTCCTTTTCTATGTTTGCATTCGTCACAGGGAGACATTCGACTATGGTCGAGTGGAATAACTCCATTGGATCCACTGCAAGGTCGTCTTCTTCCACCGTTGGCAACGGTAGGCGTGACAATCCATCAGTATTTCCATGCTGTTTAGTTCCTTTGTACTCGATGTCATATTGGTGTGCCCCTAGGAAAAGGGACCATCTCTGCAGCCGTTGTGCTGTCGTTATCGGTACGCCCTTCTGAGGGTTGAAAATGGAGACAAGAGGTTGATGATCGGTTAGTAGAGTAAATTTTTGATCGTGCAGGTAGCGATTGAACTTCTTCACCCCCCACACTAGGCTGAGGGCCTCTCTGTCAATCTGGGCGTAGTTACGCTCGGCAGAAGTTAACGAGCGTGACGCAAAAGCTATCGGCCTCTCTAAACCATCAAGGAATTTATGTGACAGTACCGCCCCAATGCCGTAGGGAGACGCATCACACGCCAGTCTGATCGGCAGTGCTGGGTTGTAGTGAGCCAATACTTCCCTTGAAGTGATTAAGCCCTTACTCTTCTGAAAAGCATGCTTACAATCATCGCTCCATTTCCATGCTACCCCCGTTCGTAGCAGGGCGTTCAGTGGGTGCAGAATTGTCGACAAATTCGGCAAAAACTTATGATAGTAATTCACCAATCCGAGGAATGACCTCAGTTGCGACACATTTTCAGGCGCTGGGGCCTTAACAACCACTTCAATTTTGTCAGGGGACTTATGTAACCCCTCTTCATCAATCACGTGGCCACAATACGATATCTGTTTCTTAAAAAATTCGCACTTGGGGCGGTTGGCTCGCAGCCCATGTTCCCGTAGTCTAGTGAGCACCTGTTCTAGGTTGTTAAGATGTTCACTGTCACCTTCACCTGTCACAAGGATGTCGTCCAAGTAACACTGAGTCCCCGGAATCCCTTGCAGGACTTGTTCCATCGCTCTTTGCCATATCGCCGGAGCCGATGCTACTCCGAATACCAATCGATGATACTGGTAAAGACCTTTGTGAGTGTTTATCATGAGATACTTCCTAGAGGACTCTTCAACCTCCATCTGCAAATATGCTTGTGCTAGGTCAATTCTTGTAAAACGCTTCCCTCCAGACAGTGAGGCGAAGATGTCTTCTATCCTTGGAAGAGGATATTGTACTGTGTGAAGGACTGGGTTCACCGTCACCTTGAAATCCCCACAGATGCAAATCTTCCTTGGCTCCCCGGACTTATTGCTTAATGTTTTCTTCATGACAGGAACGATGGGTGTCGCCCACTCGCTCCAGTCGACCTTAGACAACACGCCCGCCTTCTCCAGATTCTCCAGCTCTGCCTCGACGGCTGGGCGAATTGCATATGGTACCGGTCTTGCTTTGAAAAACTTGGGAACTGCATTCTCTTCTATTTTTATCGAGGCGGTTACGCCTTTAAGCGTGCCCAGTTCTTGTTGAAATACCTCTTTGGCGTTAGCTAAGATTGTTGACAATCATCCAGGAGTGACGTGTTCATCTTTTTTACCGTCCACCGTCATTGCATGAATGGAGTGCCAATCTAAGTTTATCTTCCTGATCCATTCCCGTCCCAATAACGGTGGTCCACCATTTGGCAGTATGTAGAGATACAATTTCCGTATTTTCTTGCCGTTGTATTCGACAGGCACCCTTATTTTTCCTCTGGGGTATACTTTTTGCCCCGTATACGTCGTCAAGACAATGGATGTCCCTCTCAAGGGTATGTGTGAAAATAGCCGCTCGTAGTCTCGTCGATTCATGACGGTTAGCGCTGATCCTGTATCCAATTCCATTTTGACTTGGGACCCTGCTATCGTGAGGGTGACCCAAATGGTTCGGTGATCCTCTTTTGCGATTACATTGTGAAGTTTGAGACAGCTTAGTCTCCTGTGCCCGGATTCACTATCGCTCATCTGGTCTTCGGAACTACTGTCCGTCATCTTTTGTACTTTCTTGTACGGTTCCTTAGTAGCCTTTTTGTTGTCGCTGGTCTTCTTCCCAGACCTGCAAACTCGTGCAATGTGTCCCATCTTCCCGCATTGCCTGCATATTTTGTCTTTGGACCAGCAGTCCTTCTGGTCATGGTTAGTTCTGCCGCAGCGATAACATTTTGCAAATCCCCGTGTCATTTCGTGGGTGCCGTATTCCTGTGGTTTTTGTTGAATTCCTGCAGCTCCCCTGGCTGCTGCTTCATACGATACTGCCACGCTGAAAGCCTTATCTAGCGTCAGCTCTTTCTCTGAGAGTAACTTCTTCTGTGTTCCTTCACTCAGGAGTCCACAGACAAATTTGTCCCGTAGGGTATCTGCCAGTCCTGCTCCGAACTGGCAGTGCTTTGATAGCTTACGTAGTTCCGTAAGATACTCCGCATTGCTCTCATCTTTATGCTGAGTTCTCCTGTGGAATTTAAATCTTTCTGCTATCAACAGCGGTGCAGGGTTTAGGTGTTCCTGTAGGACAGCAACAATTTCGTTAAAACTCTTCGCCTTCGGTTTGGCTGGAGTAATCAGGTCCCGCAATAGGCCGTACGTTCTAGCGCCCATTAAGTTTAGCAATATCGATGCCTTTTTCTCCTCCGCTATTTCGTTTGCCTCGAAATATACCTCGACTCTTTCCACATACGTGGTCCGGTCCTCTATTGTATTATCAAAAGCAGTGATACAGCCAGTCTTCGGCATCTTGCAAATCTAAAATGGCGCCTCCCGCGCTTTGCCTTCTTCCCCGCTGTTGTTAGCGCTGCTTTCCACGGTTTCTTGCGCGTTTAATATATATTAAAATTATTTTCCCGTCGTGGAACAACCCTGTGGGACTCTTGCCTCCCTCTTCGCGGGTCTATACGCAGCCCGGCTTCGTAGCACCGGCTGCGCCCTGTGTGCTCCACCCTCTCTCTTCCCGACAACACTGCTCGGCCCCATTGCAAACCACCCGCTCGAGTTCGCGACCGCTGCAGCCCAGGAAGGATCAGTGCACTACCTGCCACCAGCCCGATTAGCTGAAGCACCATCGACGGGAACCAGGCCCCGCATCCGACAGCTTCTCCGGCAATCTTCAACTCTGCAACACAGGGTGGATGCCCACGGTCGACGCCCGTTTCTACTGCCTCTTACTTTCTTTTCTTTCTGGCCTCGACCTCTGCTCACTTCGCTGTAGGAATGGATCCCAGGAGGTGGTGCAGACTGTAGGTAGGTTCGTATCTGCTCGTCGCCAGTATTACGTCCGTGAATGATTGAGACACGGACAGCAGGAGTGGAACAAAATATTTCTTTACTGATGGAAGTCAATCGTGAAACTGAAACAAGAGGCTCACTAGCGCCTTTTATACAGGGGTGGTGACTGCCGGTACTGCAGTCTGAGACCAGTTATTCTCTTAAAGGTACATACACAACAAAATCCATATCGCCCTACTCCCGAGGTCACCACCATCACAAAAGCCAGTCTTCAGCCAATTTGATTCACTCCACGTGATGTTAAGAAACGGCTGAGCGCACTGGATACAGCGAAGGCTGTGGGCCCCGACAACATCCCAGCTGTCGTGCTGAAGACTTGTGCTCCAGAACTAGCTGCGCCTCTAGTCAAGCTGTTCGAGTTCAGCTACAACATTGGCATCTAGCCGACAATGTGGAAAACTGCCCAGGTATGTCCTCTCCACAAAAAGCAGGACCAATCCAATCCGGCCAGTTACCGCCCCATCAGTCTACACTCAATCATCAGCAAAGTGATGGAAGGTGTCATCGACAGTGCTATCAAGCGGCACTTACTCACCAATAACCTGCTCACTCATGCCCAGTTTGGGTTCCGCCAAGACCACTCTGCTCCCTACCTCATTACAGCCTTGGTCCAAACGTGGACAAAGGAGCTGAATTCCAGAGGTAAGGTGAGAGTGACTGCCCTAGACATCAAGGCAGTCTTTAACCTTGCATATAGACTGGGAAAACCAAATTTGCAGTAATAGTGTGGAGGATGAGTTCATGGAATGTATACAAGATAGTTTTCTGCATCAGTATGTTGAGGAATTAACTAGGTAACAGGCTATTTTAGATCTAGTATTGTGCAATGAGAAAGGGTTAATTAATAACCTTGTAGTAAAGGAGTCTTTATGGAAGAGTGACCATAATGTGATAGAATTTTATATTGAGTTTGAAAGTGATGAGGGGTGAGTTGGCTGAAGTAGATTGGGAAACTGCATTTAAAAGGTTTGACAGTAGACTAGCAATGGCTAGCATTTAAAGAATTAATACATAATTTACAACAAATATACATTCCTTTAAGGCACAAAAGTCCCACAGGAAAAGTAGTCCAACCGTGGCCAACAAGAGAAGTTAAAGATAGTATTAGATCAAAGGAAGAGGCTTATAATGTTGCCAAAAAGAGTAGTAAGCCTGAGGATTGGGAGGATTTTAGAATTCAGTAAAGGAGGACCAAGAAATTGATAAGGAAAGAGAAAAAAGAATCTGAATAAATTAACGAGACATAAAAACAGACTGTTAACGTTTCTATAGGTATCGAAATAGGAAGAGATTAGTGAAAGTAAACGTGGGCCTATTAGAGGCCGAGACAGGAGAAATTATAATGGACAATAAGGAAATGGCAGAGACATTAAACAAATACTTTATCTGTCTTCTACTGTGAAGACAGATACAAACATTCTGGAAATAATGGGGAACTAGTACGATAGGGGGAACCAGTGGATGTAGTGTATTTGGATTTTCAAGAAGCATTCGATAAGGTGCCACACAAGAGGTTATTACACAAAATTAGGACTCATGGGATTGGGGGTAATATATTAGCATGGATTGAGGATTGGTTAATGGACAGAAAACAGAGTAGGAATAAACAGGAATTTTTCAGGTTGGCAGGCTGTAACTAGCGGGGTACCACACGGATCAGTGCTTGGGCCTCCACTATTTACAATCTATATTAATGACAGATGAAGGGACTGAGTGTAATGTATCCAAGTTTGCTGATGATACTAAGTTACGTGGGAAAATAAGCTGTGAGGAGGATGCAAAGAGGCTGCAGAGTGATATAGACAGGTTGACTGGGCAAGAATATGGCAAATGGAATACATAGGATTACATACATAGGATACATAGCACAGAAACAGGTCATTCGGCCCAACCAGTCCATGCCGGTGTTTATGCTCCACTTGAGCCTCCTCCCATCTTTCCTCATCTAAATCTATCAGCATAACCCTCTATTCCCTTCTCCGATATGTTTGGCCAGCCACCCCTAAATACATCTATACTATTTGCTTCAACCACTCCCTGTGGTAGCGAGCTCCATATTCTCACCACTCTTTGGGTAAAGAACTTTCTTCTGAATTCGCTATTGGATTTCTTGGTGACTATCTTATATTGATGGCCTCTAGTTTTGCTCTTCCCCACAAGTGGAAACATTCTCTCTGTATCCACTCTATCAAAGCCTTTCATAATTTTATAGACCTCTATTAGGTCACCCCTCAGCCTTTTTCAAGAGAAAAGAGACCCAGCCTGTTCATCCTTTCCTGATGTGTATACCCTCGCATTCCTGGTGTCATCCTGGTGACACTCACTGGAAGGAGACACAGCGGGACACACTCACTGGAAGAACACAGCGGGACACACTCTCTGGAAGGAGACACCGCGGGACACGCTCACTGGAAGGAGACACCGCGGGACACGCTCACTGGAAGGAGACACCGCGGGACACGCTCTCTGGAAGGAGACACCGCGGGACACACTCACTGGAAGGAGACACCGCGGGACACACTCACTGGAAGGAGACACTGCGGGACACACTCACTGGAAGGAGACACCGCGGGACACACTCACTGGAAGGAGACACCGCGGGACACACTCACTGGAAGGAGACACCGCGGGACACACTCACTGGAAGAACACAGCGGGACACACTCTCTGGAAGGAGGCACCGCGGGACACGCTCACTGGAAGGAGACACCGCGGGACACGCTCACTGGAAGGAGACACCGCGGGACACACTCTCTGGAAGGAGACACCGCGGGACACACTCACTGGAAGGAGACACCGCGGGACACACTCACTGGAAGGAGACACCGCGGGACACACTCACTGGAAGGAGACACCGCGGGACACACTCACTGGAAGAACACAGCGGGACACACTCTCTGGAAGGAGACACCGCGGGACACGCTCACTGGAAGGAGACACCGCGGGACACACTCTCTGGAAGGAGACACTGCGGGACACACTCACTGGAAGGAGACACCGCGGGACACACTCACTGGAAGGAGACACCGCGGGACACACTCACTGGAAGGAGACACTGCGGGACACACTCTCTGGAAGGAGACACCGCGGGACACACTCACTGGAAGGAGACACCGCGGGACACACTCACTGGAAGGAGACACTGCGGGACACACTCTCTGGAAGGAGACACCGCGGGACACACTCTCTGGAAGGAGACACCGCGGGACACACTCTCTGGAAGGAGACACCGCGGGACACACTCACTGGAAGGAGACACAGCGGGACACACTCACTGGAAGAACACAGCGGGACACACTCTCTGGAAGGAGACACCGCGGGACACGCTCACTGGAAGGAGACACCGCGGGACACGCTCTCTGGAAGGAGACACCGCGGGACACACTCACTGGAAGGAGACACTGCGGGACACACTCTCTGGAAGGAGACACCGCGGGACACACTCTCTGGAAGGAGACACCGCGGGACACACTCTCTGGAAGGAGACACCGCGGGACACACTCACTGGAAGGAGACACAGCGGGACACACTCACTGGAAGAACACAGCGGGACACACTCTCTGGAAGGAGACACCGCGGGACACGCTCACTGGAAGGAGACACCGCGGGACACGCTCACTGGAAGGAGACACCGCGGGACACGCTCTCTGGAAGGAGACACCGCGGGACACACTCACTGGAAGGAGACACCGCGGGACACACTCACTGGAAGAACACAGCGGGACACACTCTCTGGAAGGAGACACCGCGGGACACGCTCACTGGAAGGAGACACCGCGGGACACGCTCACTGGAAGGAGACACCGCGGGACACACTCACTGGAAGGAGACACCGCGGGACACACTCACTGGAAGGAGACACTGCGGGACACACTCTCTGGAAGGAGACACTGCGGGACACACTCTCTGGAAGGAGACACCGCGGGACACACTCACTGGAAGGAGACACCGCGGGACACACTCACTGGAAGGAGACACTGCGGGACACACTCTCTGGAAGGAGACACCGCGGGACACGCTCACTGGAAGGAGACACCGCGGGACACGCTCACTGGAAGGAGACACCGCGGGACACGCTCACTGGAAGGAGACACCGCGGGACACACTCACTGGAAGGAGACACCGCGGGACACGCTCACTGGAAGGAGACACTGCGGGACACGCTCTCTGGAAGGAGACACCGCGGGACACACTCACTGGAAGGAGACACTGCGGGACACACTCACTGGAAGGAGACACTGCGGGACACACTCTCTGGAAGGAGACACCGCGGGACACACTCTCTGGAAGGAGACACCGCGGGACACACTCTCTGGAAGGAGACACCGCGGGACACACTCTCTGGAAGGAGACACCGCGGGACACACTCACTGGAAGGAGACACAGCGGGACACACTCACTGGAAGAACACAGCGGGACACACTCTCTGGAAGGAGACACCGCGGGACACGCTCACTGGAAGGAGACACCGCGGGACACGCTCACTGGAAGGAGACACCGCGGGACACGCTCTCTGGAAGGAGACACCGCGGGACACACTCACTGGAAGGAGACACCGCGGGACACACTCACTGGAAGAACACAGCGGGACACACTCTCTGGAAGGAGACACCGCGGGACACGCTCACTGGAAGGAGACACCGCGGGACACGCTCACTGGAAGGAGACACCGCGGGACACGCTCACTGGAAGGAGACACCGCGGGACACACTCACTGGAAGGAGACACTGCGGGACACACTCACTGGAAGGAGACACTGCGGGACACACTCTCTGGAAGGAGACACCGCGGGACACGCTCACTGGAAGGAGACACCGCGGGACACACTCACTGGAAGGAGACACTGCGGGACACACTCTCTGGAAGGAGACACCGCGGGACACGCTCACTGGAAGGAGACACCGCGGGACACACTCACTGGAAGGAGACACTGCGGGACACACTCTCTGGAAGGAGACACCGCGGGACACACTCTCTGGAAGGAGACACTGCGGGACACACTCACTGGAAGGAGACACTGCGGGACACACTCTCTGGAAGGAGACACCGCGGGACACACTCTCTGGAAGAAGACACCGCGGGACACGCTCACTGGAAGGAGACACCGCGGGACACACTCTGGAAGGAGACACCGCGGGACACGCTCACTGGAAGAACACAGCGGGACACACTCACTGGAAGGAGACACTGCGGGACACACCCACTGGAAGAAGACACCGCGGGACACGCTCACTGGAAGGAGACACCGCGGGACACGCTCACTGGAAGGAGACACCGCGGGACACACTCACTGGAAGGAGACACCGCGGGACACACTCTCTGGAAGGAGACACCGCGGGACACACTCACTGGAAGGAGACACCGCGGGACACACTCTCTGGAAGGAGACACCGCGGGACACACTCTCTGGAAGGAGACACCGCGGGACACACTCACTGGAAGGAGACACCGCGGGACACACTCACTGGAAGAACACAGCGGGACACACCCACTGGAAGGAGACACCGCGGGACACACTCACTGGAAGGAGACACCGCGGGACACACCCGCTGGAAGGAGACACCGCGGGACACACTCTCTGGAAGGAGACACCGCGGGGGACACCCACTGGAAGGAGACACCGCGGGACACACTCACTGGAAGGAGACACCGCGGGACACGCTCACTGGAAGGAGACACCGCGGGGCACGCTCTCTGGAAGGAGACACCGCGGGACACACCCACTGGAAGGAGACACCGCGGGACACGCTCACTGGAAGGAGACACCGCGGGACACGCTCACTGGAAGGAGACACCGCGGGACACACTCACTGGAAGGAGACACCGCGGGACACACTCACTGGAAGGAGACACCGCGGGACACACTCACTGGAAGGAGACACCGCGGGACACTCACTGGAAGGAGACACCGCGGGACACACTCTCTGGAAGGAGACACCGCGGGACACACTCACTGGAAGGAGACACCGCGGGACACACTCACTGGAAGAACACAGCGGGACACACCCACTGGAAGGAGACACCGCGGGACACACTCACTGGAAGGAGACACCGCGGGACACACCCGCTGGAAGGAGACACCGCGGGACACACTCTCTGGAAGGAGACACCGCGGGGGACACCCACTGGAAGGAGACACCGCGGGACACACTCACTGGAAGGAGACACCGCGGGACACGCTCACTGGAAGGAGACACCGCGGGGCACGCTCTCTGGAAGGAGACACCGCGGGACACACCCACTGGAAGGAGACACCGCGGGACACGCTCACTGGAAGGAGACACCGCGGGACACGCTCACTGGAAGGAGACACCGCGGGACACACTCACTGGAAGGAGACACCGCGGGACACTCACTGGAAGGAGACACCGCGGGACACTCTCTGGAAGGAAACACCGCGGGACACTCTCTGGAAGGAAACACCATGGGACACATTCACTGGAAGGAGACACCGTGGGGGACACACTCACTGGAAGGAGACACCGCGGGGCACTCTCTGGAGGAGACACCGCAGGGCAGTCTCTCTGGAGGAGACACCGCGGGGCACTCTCTCTGGAGGAGACACCGCGGGGCACACTGTCTGGAAGGCGACACCGCGGGGGACACGCTCGCTGGAAGGCGACACCGCGGGACACACTCGCTGGGAGGCGACACCGCGGGACGCACTCGCTGGAAGGCGACACCGTGGGACGCACTCGCTGGAAGGCGACACCGCGGGACGCACTCGCTGGAAGGCGACACCGCGGGACGCACTCGCTGGAAGGCGACACCGCGGGACGCACTGGAAGGATGCTGTAACCTGCAGGGCTATGGACCAAGAGCTGGGAAGTGGGATTAGGCTGGATAGCTCTTTGTTGGCTGACACGGACACGATGGGCTGAAATGGCCTCCTTCCGTGCTGTAACTTTCTATGAAGGAGACACCGCGGGACACACTCACTGGAAGGAGACGCATCGGGACACACACACTATAAGGAGGTCTGGACCCAGGGGAGAGGCCAAGCCCTGCAGCGAGGTCGGGGCCCAGGAGTGGCGCAGCGTGGACCAGCAGCGGGGTCGTGAGGACCACACTGCAGCCTATGAAACCCAGGCAGAGAGGACCTGCGGGAAGGAGGGAGGAGGATAATAGGAGTATGTTTGTGTGTGTGTGCTAGACCGATATAGCAGAGCCTGGTCTCCAATCACCTTGGATCTCCTTGCCATTGGACCAAGACCTTGCTCTGTCAAGCCCGTGTGGTGGCTGGTGTGCAACGGCCACCCCACGTTAATAGAATTCACGCACAGACATCTTCCACCCTTTAAAATAAAGTTCAGGACCCTCATGGACATCCCCAACAGCGACAGACCGGAATGCCGTACTGCTATCGTTGCCCGGGAGCTCAGATGTTTCGACATTGATATCGCCGCCCTAAGCAAGACCCGGCGGGCAGGGGAAGGCCAGCTCAAGGAGCAAGGCGATGGCTACACCTTCTTCTGGAAAGGCAAACCTGAAGAAGAACGCCGCCTCCATGGGGTCGGCTTCGCCATAAAAATGAGCTAGTTGAACGTCTCGGAGACTCCCCTTGTAGAATAAACGAACACCTCATGACTCTACGGCTCACCCTAGCCCGGAACCAGTGCGCTACGATCATCAGTGCGTACGCCCCAACACTGGAAGCCACAGACGAGACCAAAGAGTAATCCGACTCCAGCCTCGAACAATCCCTGTCCTGAGTCCCAACATGCGACAAGCTGATCGTCCTTGGCGACTTCAACACCAGAGTTGGAAAGGACCCAGACCTCTGGGGAGGTAGGGAAAGTCAACTCCAACGGTACCCTCCTCCTGAAAAAATGCTTAGAACATCTTGTTCCGTCAGAGAGGCAAGTACAAGGCTTCATGGCAACACCCTCGCTCCAAGCACTGGCATCTGCTGAACTACGTCATCATCTGGGCGAGAGACCGCAAGGATGTCCGCATCACCCGTGCCATGACGGGAGCTGACAACTGCTGGACAGACCGTCGCCTAATCCGCTCTGTCATTTCCATCAACGTAGCCCCAAAACAGCGGCGGCAACAGAAGCAATGCCGCAGGAAAATCAACGCTGGAGCGCTCAAAGACCCTGCTAAGAAAGCCCTATTTAGCCTGCGCCTCACAACCAACCTGCCGACTCCCAGTGATTGTCAGTGTCCACAGCGTCTGGTCTGCACTCAAGGCCTCCATAATCAGCACCTGTGAAGAGACGCTTGGTCACTCGACCAGGAAACACCAAGACTGGTTCGACGAGAATGACCAAGCGTCTCTTCACAGGTGCCGATTATGGAGGCCTTGAGTGCAGACCAGGCGCTGTGGACAATTTACAAAAGGTAAATCATGCTTGACTAATCCACTGGAATTTTTTGAGGATGTAACTGGTAAAATAAATAAGGGAGAACCAGTGGATGTGGTGTATTTGGACTTTCAGAAGGCTTTCGATAAGGTCCCACATAAGAACATAAGAAGTAGGAGCAGGAGTAGGCCATATGGCCCCTCGGGCCTGCTCCACCATTCAATAGGATCATGGCTAATCCGAACCTAGACTCACGTCCACTTCCCTGCCCGCTCCCCGTAACCCCTAATTCCCTTATCAGCTAGGAAACTGTCTATCTCCGTTTTAAATTTATTTAATGTCGCAGCTTCCACAGCTCTCTGGGGTAGCAAATTCCATAGATTTACTACCCTCTGAGTGAAGAAGTTTCTCCTCATCTCGGTTTTGAAACAGCAGCCCCTTATTCTAAGATTATGCCCCCTAGTTCTAGTCTCACCCATCAGTGGAAACATCCTCCCCGCATCCACCCGATCAAGCCCCCTCACAATCTTATATGTTTCGATAAGATCGCCTCTCATTCTTCTGAATTCCAATGAGTAGAGGCCCAACCTATTCAACCTTTCCTCATACATCAACCCCCTCATCTCTGGAATCAACCAAGTGAACCTTCTCTGAACTGCCTTGAGAGCAAGTATACCTTTTCTTAAATATGGAAACCAAAACTGTACGCAGTATTCCAGGTGTGGCCTCACCAGTACCCTGTATAACTGAAGCAAGACTTCCCTGCTTTTATACTCCATCCCCCTTGCAATAAAAGCCAAGATTCCATTGGCCTTCCTGATCACCTGCTGTACCTGCATACTAACTTTCTGTGTTTCATGCACCAGGACCCCCAGATCCCTTTGTACTGTAGCACTTTGCAGTTTCTTTCCATTTAGATAATAACTTGCTCTTTGATTTTTTTCTGCCAAAGTGCATAACCTCACACTTTCCAACATTATATTCCATCTGCCAAATTTCTGCCCACTCACTTAGCCTGTCTATGTCCTTTTGCAGGTTTTTTATGTCCTCCTCACTCACTGCTTTCCCTCCCACCTTTGTATCATTGGCAAACTTGGATACGTTGCACTTGGTCCCCTCCTCCAAATCGTTAATATAGATTGTAAAGAGTTGGGGTCCCAGCACTGACCCCTGCGGAACACCACTAGTTACTGATTGCCAACCCGAGAATGAACCATTTATCCCCACTCTGTTTTCTGTTAGATAGCCAATCTTCTACCCATGCCAGTATATTACCCCCAATCCCGTGATTTTTTGTCTTCTGCAGTAATCTTTTGTGTGGCACCTTGTCAAATGCCTTTTGGAAGTCCAAATACACCACATCCACTGGTTCCCCTTTATCCACCCTGTTTGTTACATCCTCAAAGAATTCAAGCAAATTTGTCAAACATGACTTCCCCTTCATAAAACCATGCTGACTCTGTCCGATTAAATTATGCTTATCCAAATGTCCTGTTACTGCTTCCTTTATAATGGACTCCAACATTTTACCAACCACAGATGTTAGGCTAACTGGTCTATAGTTTCCAGCCTTTTGTCTACCTCCCTTTTTAAATAAGGGCGTTACATTAGCAGTTTTCCAATCTGCTGGGACCTTTTCTGAATCCAGGGAGTTTTGGAAAATTACCACCAATGCATTTGCAATCCCTACCACTACTTCTCTCAAGACCCAAGGATATAAGCCATCAGGTCCAGGGGATTTATCCGCCTTAAGTCCCATTATCTTACCGAGTACCATCTCCTTAGTGATTTTAATCGTGTTTAGCTCCTCCCCCCTAATAGACCCTGTTTGTCCAATGTTGGGTTATTTTTAGTGTCCTCTACTGTAAAGACTGATACAAAATATTTGTTCAGCGTATTTGCCATCTCCATGTTCCCCACTATTAATTTCCCGGTCTTGTCCTCTAGGGGACCAACATTCACTTTAGCCACCCTTTTTCTTTTTATATAACTGTAGAAACTCTTGCTATCTGTTTTTATATTTTTTGCTAGTTTACTTTCATAATCTATCTTCCCTTAATTAATCTTTTAGTTATTGTTTGCTGGCTTTTAAATGCTTCCCAATCTTCTATCCTCCCACTAGATTTGGCTACGTTACATGCCCTTGTTTTCAGTCGGATACTGTCCTTTAATACTTTACTTAGCCACGGACGGCTGTCTTTTCTTTTACGCCCTTTTTTCCTCAGTGGAATATATTTTTTTAAGTTGTGAAATATCTGCTTGAATGTACACCACTGCTCATGTACTGTCTTACACCTTAATCTATTTTCCCAGTCCACTTTAGTCAACTCTGCTCTCATACCTTCATAGCCTCCTTTATTTAAGCTTAGTACGCTGGTTTGAGATCCAACTCTCTCACCCTCCAACTGAATTTGGAATTCAACCATGTTATGGTCACTCATTCCAAGGGGATCCTTTACTAGGACATTTTTTATTAATCCTGTCTTATTACACAGGACCAGATCTAAGATTGCCTGCCCCCTAGTTGGTTCAGTAACATACTGCTCAAGGAACCTGTCCCTAATGCACTCTATGAACTCTTCCTCAAGGCTGCCCTGCCCAATTTGATTTGTCCAGTCAATATGAAAGTTAAAATCTCCCATGATTATAGCTGTTCCCTTATTACAAGCCCCAACTATTTCCTGATTTATACTCTGACCAATAGAGTTGCAACTGTTAAGAGACCTATAGACTATGCCCACTAGTGACTTTTTCCCCTTATTATTTCTTATCTCCACCCAAACTGTTTCACTACCCTGATCCTTTGACCCAATATCATTTCTCACTATTGCAGTGATTCCATCCTTTATTAACATAGCAACCCCACCTCCCTTTCCTTCCTGTCTGCCCTTCCTAATAGTCAAATACCCCTGGATGTTTAGTTCCCAGTCATGGTCACCTCGCAGCCATGTTTCTGTAATGGCCACCAGATCATACCCATGTGTAGTTATTTGTACCGTCAACTCGTCTATTTTGTTACGAATGCTGTGTGCATTCAGATAAAGAACTTTTAACTATGTTTTGTGACAATTTATTCCTGCTTTTACCCCCTTTACTACTTTACCTTTATCTTTATATATTCTGTCCCTTCCTGACACGCTCTGGTTTTTAATTTCCCCACTGCTACTTTGCTCTATTGCCTTCCCCGCTGACACTTTTATTTTTCGCTCTCTTGAAACTCCCCCCCACTAATTAGTTTAAATCCCTCTCTACAGCCCTAGTTATTCGATTCGCCAGGATTCTAGTCCCAGCACTGACCAAGTGAAGTCCGTCCCAACGGAACAGCTCTCTCCTGTCCCAGTACTGGTGCCAGTGTCCCAAGAAGCAAAACCCAGAGATTAGCGTGTAAAGTTAAGGCACATGGGATTGGGGGCAAGGTATTGACTTGGATAGAGAACTGGTTGGCAGACAGAAAGCAAAGAGTTGGAATAAACGGGTCTTTTTCCAAGTGGCAGGCAGTGACTAGTGGGGTACCGCAGGGATCGGTCCTTGGACCCCAGCTATTCACAATATATATTAATGATATAGACAAGGGAACTAGATGTAATATCTCCAGATTTGCAGACGACACAAAGCTGGGTGGGTGGGTGTGCTGTGAGGAGGATGCTGAGAAACTCCAGGATGATTTGGACAGGTTGGATGATTGGGCAGAAGCATGGCAGATGCAAGATAATGTGGATAAATGTGAGGTTATCCACTTTGGTGGTAAAAACAGGAAGGCAGATTATTATCTGAATGGCAATAGATTGGGAGAAGAGGGTGCAACGAGACCTGGTTGTCCTTGTGCACCAGTCGCTGAAGGTAAGCATGCAGGTGCAGCAGGCGGTTAAGAAGGCAAATGGTATGTTGGCCTTCGTAGCGAGAGGGTTTGAGTACAGGAACAAGGATGTCTTGCTGCAGTTGTACAGGGCCTTGGTGAGACCACACCTTGAGTATTGTGTGCAGTTTTGGTCGCCTTATCTGAGGAAGGATGTTCTTGCCATGGAAGGAGTTCGGCGAAGATTCACCAGGCTGATACCTGGGATGGTAGGAATGATGTATGAGGAGAGATTGGGTCGATTGGGCGTATGCTCGCTGGAGTTTAGAAGAATGAGAGGGGATCTCATTGAAACTTATAAAATTCTGACAGGACTGGACAGACTAGCAGCAGGAGTCGGCCATTCGGCCCCTCGAGCCTGCTCCGCCATTCAATGAGATCATGGCTGATCATCCAAATTCAGTACCCTGTCCCGCCTTCTCCCCAAATTCCTTGATCCCTTTAGCCTTAAGAAATATATCTAACTCCTTCTTGAATATATTTAATGAATTGGCCTCCACTGCCTTCTGTAGTAGAGAATTCCACAGGTTCGCCACGCTCTGGGTGAAGAAATTCCTCCTCATCTCTGTCCTAAATGGCTTACCCCTTATCCTTAGACTGTGACCCCTGGCTCTGGACTCCCCGACCATCGGGAACATCCTTCCTGCATGCTTACCTTCAGCAACTGGTGCACAAGGACACCCAGGTCTCGTTACACTTCCCCTTCTCCCAATCTATTGCCGTTCAGATAATCTGCCTTCCTGTTTTTGCCACCAAAGTGGATAACCTTTCCTTTATCCACATTATACTGCATCTGCCCAATCACCCAACCTGCCTAAATCATACTGGAGTTTCTCGGCATCCTCCTCACAGCATACACGCCCACCCAGCTTTGTGTCGCCTGCAAACTTGGAGATATTACATCTAGTTCCCTCGTCTAGATCATTAATATATATTGTGAATAGCTGGGGTCCTAGGACCAATCCATGCGGTACCCCACTAGTCACTGCCTACCACTTGGAAAAAGACCCGTTTATTCCAACTCTGCTTCCTGTCTGCCAACCAGTTCTCTATCCAAGTCAGTACCTTGCCCCCTGTCCCACGTGCCTTAATTTTACACACTAATCTCCATGCGGGACCTTATTGAAAGCCTTCTGAACGTCCAAAATACACCACATCCACGATTTACCTTTTGTAAATCCATGTTGACTTTGTCCGATCCTGTCACTGTTTTCCAAGTGCTCTGCTATTACATCTTTTATAATGGACTCTAGCATTTTCCCCACTACCGATGTCAGGCTTACCGGTCTATAATTCCCCGTTTTCTCTCTCCCACCTTTTTTGAATAGTGGGGTAACATTAGTTACCCTCCAATCCATAGAATTTTGGAAGATGACCAGCAATGCATCTACTATTTCTAGGGCCACTTCCTTAAGTACCCTAGGATGTATATTATCAGGCCCTAGGGATTTGTCGGCCTTCAATCCCATCAATTTCCCTAACACCATTTCCCAACAAATACTGATTCCTTTCAGTTCCTTCCTCTCATTAGACCCTATGTTCCCCGACATCTCTGGGAGGTTATTTATGTCCTCCGCTGTGAAGACAGAACCAAAGTATGTATTTAATTGGTCTACGATTTCTTTGTTCCCCATTATAAATTCCCCTGATTCTGACTGCAAGGGACCTACGCTTGACTTCACCAATCTTTTTCTCTTCACATATCTATAAAAGCTTTTACAGTCAGTTTTTATGTTCCCTGCAAGCTTACTCTCGTACTCTATTTTCCCCCTCTTAATTAATCCCTTTGTTCTCCTTTGCTGAGTCCTAAACTGCTCCCAATCCTCAAGTTTACTGCTTTTTCTGGCCAATTTATATGTCCTCTCCTTGGATCTTATGCTATCCCTAATTTCCCTTGTTAGCCACGGTTGAGCACCTTTTTTGTTTTATTTTTATGCCAAACAGGGATGAACAAATTCTGTAGTTCATCCATGCGATCTTTGAATGTTTGCTATTGCCTATCCACCGTCAACCCTTTGAGTAACATTCCCCAATCAATCCTACCCAACTCGCGCCTCAGACCATTGTAATTTCCTTTATTTAAATTCAGGACCCTAGTCTCTGAGTCAACTACTTCACTCTCTATCTTAATGAAGAATTCTATCATATTATGATCGCTCCGACCCAAGGGGCCTCGCACAACAAGATTGCTAATTAATCCTTTTCTCATTACATAATACCCAGTCTAAGATGGCCTGATCTCTAGTTGGTTCCTCGACATATTGGTCCAGGAAACCATCCCGTATACACTCTGGGAATTCCTCCTCCACAGTATTGTTACTAATTTGGTGAGCCCAATCTACATGTAGATTAAAGTCACCCATGATAATTGCTGTGCCCTTATTGCACGCATCTCTAATTTCCCATTTAATGCCATCCCCAACCTCCGCATTACTGTTTGGGGGTCTGTATACCACTCCCACTAACTTTTTCTGCCCCTTGGTATTTCTCAGTTCTACCCATACAGATTCCACATCATCAGAGCTAATATCCTTCCTTTCAATTGTGTTAATCCCGTCTTTAACCAGCAATGCTACCCCACCTCATTTTCCTTTTTGCCTATCTTTCCTGAATATTGAATACCCCTGGATGTTGAGTTCCCAGCCTTGGTCACCCTGGAGCCATATTTCCGTAATCCCAATCATATCATATCCGTTTACCTCTATTTGCGCAGCTAATTCATCCACCTTATTACGAATGCTCCTCGCATTAAGACACAAGGCCTTCAGGCTTGTTTTTTTAACACTCTTACACCTTTTAGAATTATTATTTACGAAGGCCATGTTTGATTTAAACCCTTGCTTTCTCTGACTGCCACCTTTGTTTTTCTCCTTCCTGTCTTTTGCTTCTATCCTTGTTTCCCTTTCCTCTGTCTCCCTGCTCAGGTTCCCAAACCTCTGCCATTTTAGTTAAACCCTCCCCCAGAGCACTAGCAAACACTCCCCCTGGTACATCGGTCCCGGTCCTGCCCAGGTGCAAACCGTCCGGTTTGTACTGGTCCCAGCTCCCCCAGAACCAGTTCCAATGTCCCAGGAATTTGAATCCCTCCTCCTTGCACCATTCATCTAGCCACGTATTCATCTGAAATATCTTTCTATTTCTACTCTGACTAGCACGTGGCACTGGTAGCAATCCTGAGATTACTACCTTTTGAGGTCCTATTTTTTAATTTACCTCCTAACTCCCTATATTCAGCTTTTAGGACCTCCTGTTTTTTACCTATATCGTTGGTACCTATATGCACCACAACAACTGGCTGTTCACCCTCCCCTTCCAAAATGTTCTGCAGCCGCTCTGAGATGTCCTTGACCCTTGCAGCAGGGAGGCAACATACCATCCTGGAGTCATGTTTGCGGCCGCAAAAACGCCTATCTATTCCCCTTACAATAGAATCCCCTATTACTATAGCTCTCCCGCTCTTTTTCCTCCCGTCCTGTGCAGCAGAACCACCCATGGTGCCAGGAAGTTGGCTGCTGCTGCTGTCCCCTGATAAGCCATCCTCCCCAACAGTATCCAAAGCGGTATATCTGTTTGAGAGGGGGATGGTCACAGGGGACCCCTGCACTACCTGTCTGCGCCTACTACTCTGCCTGGTGGTCACCCATTCTCTTCCTGCCTGTGCAGCCTTTACCTGCGGTGTGACCAACTCCCTAAACGTGCTATCCACGATGTCATCAGCATCGCGAATGCTCCAGTATGTATCCATTCACAGCTCCAGCGCCGCAATGCGGTCTGTCAGTAGCTGCAGCTGGATACACTTCCCGTACACACGGTCGTCAGGGACACAAGAAGGCGGATAAATCACCTGGACCTGATGGCTTACATCCTAAGGTCTTGAGGGAAGTGGATGCATTGGTAATAATTTTCCAAAACTCCCTGGACTCAGCAAAGGTCCCGGCAGACTGGAAAACTGCTAATGTAACGCCCTTATTTAAAAAGGGCAGTAGACAGAAGGCTGGAAACTATAGACCGGTTAGCCTAACATCTGTGGTAGGTAAAATATTGGAGTCCATTATTAAGGAGACAGTAACAGGACATTTGGATAATCATAATTTAATAGGACAAAGTCAGCATGGTTTTATGAAGGGGAAGTCATGTTTGACAAATTTGCTGGAGTTCTTTGAGGAAGTAACATATAGGGTGGATAAAGGGGAACCAGTGGACGTAGTGTATTTAGACTTCCAAAAGGCATTTGACAAGGTGCCACACAGAAGATTATTGCTTAAGATAAAAAATCACGGGATTGGGGGTAATATTCTGGCATGGATAGAGGATTGGCTATCTAACAGAAGGCAGAGAGTTGGGATAAATGGTTCATTCTCGGACTGGCAATCAGTAACTAGTGGTGTTCCGCAGGGTCAGTACTGGGTCCCCAACTCTTTACAATCTATATTAACGATTTGGAGGAGGGGACCGAGTGTAACATATCAAAGTTTGCAGATGATACTAAGATGGGAGGGAAAGTAGTGAGTGAGGAGGACATAAAAAACCTGCAAGGGGACATAGACAGGCTAAGTAAGTGGGCAGAGATTTGGCAGATGGAATACAATACTGGAAAGTGTGAGGTTATGCACTTTGGCAGGAAAAATCGTAGAGCAAGTTATTACCTTAATGGCAAGAAACTGGAAAGTACTGAAGTACAAAGGGATCTGGGGGTCCTGGTGCACGAAACTCAAAAGGTTAGTATGCAGATGCAGCAAGTGATTAAGAAGGCCAATGGAATGTTGGCTTTTATTGCTAGGGGGATAGAATATAAAAATAGGGAGGTATTGCTTCAGTTGTACAAGGTATTGGTGAGACCGCACCTGGAATACTGCGTACAGTTTTGGTGTCCATACTTAAGAAAGGACATACTTGCTCTCGAGTCAGTACAAAGAAGGTTCACTCGGTTAATCCTGGGGATGAGGGGATGGACATATGAGGAGAGGTTGAGTAGATTGGGACTCTACTCATTGGAGTTCAGAAGAATGAGAGGCGATCTTATTGAAACATATAAGATTGTGAAGGGGCTGGATCAGGTGGATGCGGGCAGGATGTTCCCGATGATGGGTGAAACTAGAACTAGGGGGCATAGTCTTAGAATAAGGGGCTGCTCTTTCAAAACTGAGATGAGGAGGAACTACTTCACTCAGAGGGTGGCAGGTCCATGGAATATGCTGCCCCAAAAAGCTGTAGAAGCTACATCATTACATAAATTTAAAACAGAAATAGACAGTTTCCTAGAAGTAAAGGGAATTAAGGGTTATGGGGAGCGGGCAGGAATTTGGACATGAGTCTAGGTTCGGATCGGTCATGGCCCTGTGGGTAGCGGAGCGGGCCCAGGGGCCGTGTAGCCTGATTCTGCTCCTATTTCGTGTGTCTAATTCTGTTAGATTCAGGGGATGGTTCTGTGATAGTGGATTGGTGGTTAGGATCAGATCAGCCATGATCTTATTGAATGGCGGAGCAGGCTCGAGGGGCCGATTGGCCTACTCCTGCTCCTATTTCTTATGTTCTTATGTACCCTCAAAAGTTTGCCACCATCCTTCATCTGCTTCACGACGACATGCTGACCAATGGATCTACCACAGACCCAATTCACGTATGGACCGGGGTCAAGCAAGGCTGTGTCATCGCACCAATGCTCTTCTCGATCTTCCTGGCTGCAATGCTCCATCTCGCCCTCAGTAAGCTCCCCGCTGGAGTGGAGCTAAACTACAGAACAAACGGGAAACTGTTCAACCTCCAGTCCAGGTCCAAGGTTGTCCCATCCTCTGTCATCGAATTACAGTATGCAGACGACGCTTGTGTCTGTGCACACTGAGGCCGAACTCCAAACCATCGTCAACACCTTCACCAAAGCGTACAGGAGCATGGGCCTTACACTAAACATCCGTAAGACAAAGGTCCTCTACCAACCTCCCCAATTATCAAAATCCATGACGAGGCCTTGGACAACATGGACCACTTTCCATACCTCAGGAGCCTACTGTCAACAAGGGCAGACGTCGATGACTAAGTCCAACAGCACCTTCAGTGTGACAGTGCAGCCTTCGGTTGCTTGAAGAAGGGAGTGTTTCAAGTCCAGGACCTCAAACCCAGCACCAAGCTCATGGTCTACAGAGCAGTAGTGATACCCACCCTCCTGTATGCTTCAGAGACATGGACCATGTACAGCAGGCACCTCAAAGCACTGGAGAAGTACCACCAACGCTGCCTCCGCAAGATCCTGCAAATCCATTGGCAGGATAGGTGCACCAACGTCCGTGTTCTCGCTCAAGCCAACATCCCCAGCATCGAAGCTTTGACCACGATCAGCTCCGATGGACGGCCCACATCGTCCGCATGCCCGATACGAGACTCCCAAAGCAAGCGCTCTACTCGGAGCTCTGACACGGCAAGAGAGCCCCAGGTGGGCAGAGGAAACGCTTCAAGGACACCCTCAAAGCCTCCTTGAAAAAGTGCAACATCCCCACTGACACCTGGGAATCTCTGGCCCAAGACCGCACAAAGTGGAGGAGAAGCATCCAGGAAGGCGCTGAACACCAAGTCTCTTCGCCGGGAGCAAACGGAAGCCAAGCGCAAACAGCGGAAGGAGCGCACGTCAACCCAAGCACTCCACCCACCCGCCCCTTCAACCACCGTCTGCCCCACATGTGTCAGAGACTGTAGATTTCGTATTGGACTTATCAGTCACCTGAGAACTCATTTTTAGTGTGGAAGCAAGTCATCCTCGGTTCCGAGGAACTGCCTAAGAAGAAGGATCATCCTTGTAAATCTGCTCTGCACCCTCTCCAGTGCCTCTATATCCTTTTATAATATGGCGACCAGAACTGCACACAGTACTCGTACAGTGTCGTCTAACCAAAGTTTGATACAGGTTTAGCATAACTTCCCTTCTTTTCAATTCTATCTCTCTAGAAATAAACCCTAGTGCTTGGTTTGCATTTTTAATGACCTTGCTAACCTGTGGCGCAACTTTTGTGATTTGTGTATTTGTACTCCTAGATCCCTTTGTTCCTCTACCCCACCTAGACTCGCACCCTCCAAGTGATAAGTGACCTCTCTATTCTTCCTACCAAAATGTAATACAGATTTGTCTGTGTTGAACTTTAGTTGCCCATTCTGCAAGTTTATTAATGTCCTCCTGTAATTTGTTGCAGTCTGCCTCAGTATTGACTATCTCCCTCAATTTGGTATCATCTGCAAATTTAGAAATTGTGTTTTTGTTTCTTAAGTCTAAATCGTTAATGTAATTTGTGAACAGCAGTGGTCCCAGCACTGATCCTTGTGGAACGCCACTGTGAATAGCTACCCTTTACTCCCACTCTCTCTGCTTTCTGTCTGGAAGCCAGCCAGTAAACAATCCATTCTGCTACTTGTCCCCTGACTCTGCATTCCCTGACCTTATTCATTAGTCTATTATGGGGTACCTTATCAAAGGCCTTTTGAAAATCTAGATAAATTACATCTACTGCATTACCATTGTCTACTCTCTGTTACCTCTTCAAAAAATTCAATAAGGTTGGTCAAGCAAGATTTTCCCTTTTGAAATCCATGTTGACTATTCATTATTATATTTTTCATTTCTAGATGTTCTTGTATTCTCTCCTTTAGTAGGGATTCCATTTTTTTTCCTACCACTGATGTTAAGCTGACTGGTCTATAATTCCCTGGACATGTTCTATCCCCCTTTAAATATAGGTATTACATTAGCTATCCACTATTCCTCTGGCACTACTCCTTTTTCAAACTAATTATTAAATATGTGTAGTAATGCCTCTGCTATCTCTTCCCTAGATTCTTTTAAAATGCGTGGATGCAATCCATCCGGACCAGGAGTTTTAACCTCTTTGAGTTTGATTAGTTTATTTAATATATCCCCTTTTTAAAAAAAATTTAAATGCACTTATCTCATTACTCATCTCATCATCCAATGTCATGTCCACCTGTCCTATCTCCCTGGTAAATACCAAAGTAAAATAATGATTTAATATTTCTTCCATCTTCCTATCGTTACCTGTGGTATTGTCCTGTCCATCCCTTAATGGCCCTATTCTCATCCCAACTTTCCTTTTTTTATTGATGTGCCTATAAAATATTTTACTATTTTGTTTTATGTTCCTTGATCATTTAATTTCATAGTTCCTCTTTGCCTCCCTAATTGTTTTTTTGACTTCTCTCCCAATCTTTTCGTATTCTCTCTCATCATGCACTCCCCTGCTTTCTATGTACTTAATGTATGCCTCTTTCCTTACCCTCAATTGTTCCCTTATGGCAATATTCATCCATGGAGTCTCATTATTGTTTTGTTCTTTCCTTTTAGCTGAATATATTGCTCCTGTACTCTGTTGAACACCATTTTAAATGTTTCCCATTGCTGTTCTACATTGTTATTTGCCAATATTGTTGCCCATTTTTTTCCCCCAAGTTCTATTCTCGGCCCCTCAAAATCCGCTTTTCTCCAATCTATTAACCTGGTTTTCATCATACTTATGTCCTTCTCAATTATCATCTTAAAGCATATTATATTATGGTCACATAAATGATTTGGATGAGAATGTAAAAGGTATGATCAGTAAGTTCGCAGATGACACGAAAATTGGTGGGGTGGTAAATTGCGAGGAGGAAAGCCTCAGGCTACAGGACGATATAAACGGGTTGGTCAGATGGGCGGAAAAGTGGCAAATGGAATTTAACCCTGAAAAGTGCGAGGTGATGCATTTTGGACGGACAAATAAGGCAAGGGAATACACAATGAGTGGTAGGACCCTAGGAAGTACAGAGGGTCAGAGGGACCTTGGTGTACATGTACATAGATCTCTGAAGGCAGCGGAACAGGTAGATAAGGTGGTTAAAAAGGCATATGGGATACTTGCCTTCATTAGCCGAGGCATAGAATATAAGAGCAGGGAGGTTATGATGGAGCTGTACAAAACGCTGGTGAGGCCACAGCTGGAGTACTGTGTGCAGTTCTGGTCGCCTCACTATAGGAAGGATGTGATTGCTTTGGAGAGGGTGCAGAGAAGATTCACCAGGATGTTACCTGGGATGGAGCGCCTCAGCTATGAAGAGAGGCTGGACAGGCTGGAGTTGTTTTCCTTGGAGCAGAGAAGGCTGAGGGGGGACCTGATTGAGGTGTACAAAATGATGAGGGGCATAGATAGGGTAGATAAAGAGGAACTTTTCCCCTTAGTAGGGGGGTCAATAACAAGGGGGCATAGATTCAGGGTAAGGGGCAGGAGATTTAGAGGGGATTTGAGGAGGAACTTTTTCACCCAGAGGGTGGTTGGAATCTGGAACTCACTGCCTGAAAGGGTGGTAGAGGCAGGAACCCTCAACATTCAAGAAGCATTTGGATGAGCACTTGAAATGCCATTGCATACAAGGCTATGGACCAAATGCTGGAAAATGGGATTAGACAGGACAGGGGTGGATGGGCGGCGCGGACACGATGGGCCGAAGGGCCTCTTTCTGTGCTGTAAAACTCTATGGCCTAGAAATTGAGTTGACGCCGCGCCAGGGCTTTAGCGCCGGAAATTTAGCGCCGGCGCTAATTCCCTTGCGCGCGCCAAAAATTCAGTAGCGCCGCGCCCAGACGGCTGCCGGCGCTACTGGCGGGCGTGAGTGCCTCCCAATGGGCGCTGAGTGCCGAATTGCGGCGCTAATCCGGCGCTGCGGCACCCGATGCGGTGCGGCAGGCTGGGGAAGTGCAGGCCTCCTCCTCCCGTTAAGGAGGCGCTGCCTTCACCCGATCGCTGGCCGTTTGATTTTTTCAAAAATGAGCCCGGCACCTCGGACAAGTGCCGGGCTTGCAGGCCAGACGCATCTGTTCCGCGGGGGGGGGGGGGGGTGGAGGAGTCCGGGGAGGGAGGTGCGGGCAGGCGGCCGGCGGGAAAGTGGCCGGCCGCCGCGCGACCTTAATGCGCCGGCGCTAACTTGTGTAAGACTCGGTTGCCAGAGTCTTAGTTGCGGCTGCCACGGGCGAGGCGGCCGCAACTGAATTTCGGCGCTGGGGCCCGTCGGCATGGCAACCGGGACGCTGCACACACCGATGACGTCATCGGTGCCGGCGCAGCGCTACCGGTGCAACGCCGCTTTAGGGCCCCAGGGAATTTTTCAACTGGCCATAACTCTGGCGCTAGTCCCTCTAGCGCCTCAAAAGCGGCGCTAAGGCTAGTGAATTTCTAGGCCTATGACTCTATGACTATTGCCTATATGTTCCCCTACCTTTACTTCTTTTACCTGCTCTGGTTCATTCCCCATTACTAGATCCAATAGCGAATCCTCCCTTGTTGGGCTTTTTACATATTGGGTTAGAAAGGAGTCCTGTACACATTGTAGGAACTCCATTCCCTTATACCCTTTACCTACCTCTTCTGTCCAATTAATATCGGGGTAGTAAAAATCCCCCATGATGATTATTCTATGTTTCTAACTCATTTTCCTAATTTGCCTGCATATTTTTTCTTCCACCTCCCTTCCGCTATTATGTGGTTTGTAGACTTTGCCTATTAGTGTGATTGATCCTTCATTATCTTTTATCTCTTATCTGAATGGAGTTATAGAAAGTAGGTGAGTTAATGGGAAATAGGTGGGTTAATGGAGATTAGTGAGGCCGTTTACTGTAATCTCCTGGCCCTTGATTGCTTTGGCATTTTTTTTCTTCTTCATTCATGGGATGTGGGCATCACTGGCAAGGCCAGCATTTATCGCCCATCCCTAATTGCCCTTGAGAAGGCGGTAGTGAGCCACCACCTTGAACTGCTGCAGTCTCTGTGGTGAAAGTACTCCCAGAGTGCTGTTAGGGAGGGAGTTCCAGGATTTAGACCCGGTGATGATGAAGGAACGGCGATATATTTCCAAGTCAGGATGGTGGGGTACTTGGAGGTGGTGATATTCCCATGCGCCTGCTGGCCTTGTCCTTCTAAGAACATAAGAAATAGGAGCAGGAGCTGCCCGTTCGGCCCCTCGAGCCTGCTCCGCCATTTAATGAGATCATGGCTGATCTGATTTTGGCCTCAACTCCCCATAACCCTGGACTCCCTTGTTACTCAAAAATCTGTCGATCTCAGCCTTGAATATATTCAATGACTCGGCTTCCACAGCTCTCTGGGATAAAGAATTTCAAAGATTCATGACCCTCAGAGAAGAAACTCCTCCTCATCTCTGTCGTAAATGGGCGACCCCTTATTCTGAGACAATGAACCCTCGTTCTAGATTCCCCCACGAGGGGAAACATCCTCTCAGCATCTACCCTGTCAAGCCCCCTCAAAATCTTACATGTTTCAAATAAGATCACCTCTCATTCTTCTAAACTCCAATGTGTATAGGCCCAACCTGCTCAACCTTTCCTCATAAGACAACCCTTCCATCCCAGGAATCAACCTAATGAACCTTCTCTGAACGGCCTCCAATGCAAGTATATCCCTCCTTAAATAAGGGGACTAAAACTGTACGCAGTACTCCAGGTGTGGTCTCGCCAGCGCCCTGTACAGTTGTACCAAATTCCTACTTTTATACTCTATCCCCTTGAAATAAAGGCCAACATTCCATCTGTCTTACTAATTACGTGCTGCACCTGCATGTTAACTTCGTGTTTCATGTACGAAGACATCCAAATCCTTCTGTACTGCCGCATTCTGTAGTCTTCATTTAAATGATATTTTTCTTTTCTATTCTTCCTACCAAAGTGGATAACTTCACATTTTCCCACATTATACTCCATCTGCCAAATTCTTGCCCACTCACTTAACCTCTCTATATCCCTTTGCAGACTCTTTATATCCTCCTCGCAACTTGCTTTCCCACCTATCTTTGTATCGTCCACAGATTTGGCTACAGTGCACTCGGTCCCTTCATCCAAGTAATTAATATAGATTGTAAATAGTTGAAGCCCCAGCACTGGCACCCCACTAGTTCTAGATTGCCATCCTGAAAATGACCCATTTATCGCAACTCTCTGTTTTCTGTTAGTTAGCCAATCCTCTAACCAATCTAATATATTACCCCCAACACCATGAGCTCTTATCTTATGCAGTAACCTTTTATGTGGCACCTTGTCGAATGCCTTTTAGAAATCCAAATACACTACATCTACTGGTTCCCCTTTATCCACCCTGCTCGTTGCCTAAATGCCCTGCTATTACTTCCTTAATAATGGATTCGAGCATTTTGCCAATGACAAATGCTCAGCTAACTGGGCTATAGTTTCCTGCTTTCTGTCTCTCCTTTTTTGAATAAGGGTGATACATTTGTGGTTTTCCAATCCGCAGGGACTTTTCCAGAGTCGAAGGAATTTTGGAAGATTACAACCAATACATCCACTATCTCTGCAGCCATTTCTTTTAAGACCCTAGGATGCAGGCCATCAGGCCCAGGGGACATGTCAGCCTTTAGACCCATAAGTTTGCCTAGTACTTTTTCTCTAGTGATTGTGATTGTTTTAAGTTCTTCCCTCCCTTTTGCCCCTTGATTTTCTACTATTACTGGGATGTTTTTAGTGTCCTCTACTGTGAAGACAGATACAAAATATTTGTTCAATGCCTCAGCCATTTCCTTGTTTCCCATTATTATTCCCCCAGTCTTGTCCTCTAAGGGACCAATGTTTATTTTAGCTACTCTCTTCCTTTTTATATACTTGTAGAAGTTCTTGCTAGTTTACTCTCATAAGCTATTTTCTCCGTCTTTATTATTTTTTAGTCATCCTTTGTTGGTTTCTAACATTTTCCCAATCTTCTGGCCTACCACTAACCTTTGCAACATTGTATGCCTTTTTTTTCAATTTGATACCACCCTTAACTTCCTTGGTCAGCCATGGTTGGTTCATCCTTCTCTTCGAGTCTTTTTTTCTCACTGAAATATATCTTTGTTGAGAGTCATGAAATATCTCTTTAAATGTCTGCCACTGTTTTTTTACCATCTTAGCTTCTAATCTATTTCCCCAGTCCACTTTAGCCAACTCTCTCCTCATACCTTTGTAATTACCTTTATTTATCAGGGTTGGGTTCCGTTTGAGTTAACTGTGAAATTGGGACAATTGAGGGCTAGGGAGAAATAATACTTAGCAAAGATTATTCACAAGATGGAAACGGGTAAAGGGAGACCTGAAGAATCTTTTAAATCCATGATTTCTTGATAATATGATACACTCTAGCTTTCTGTACATTGTATTATGTTTTTCTCTGTATTTGATGCATAGTAATGGCCAAATGAAACTTAGACTAGCTATGTGTGCTTATGTATATGTAATATTAACCGACTGTAAACTCCAAGAAGATCCAAGGCAAAGCCAGAAAGAAAGTTAATGGATAAAGTGAAAATTGACCCAGTGGTTTCATTCAGGTTCAAAAGGAGGGAATATTAGAATATTTAAAAATTGTTCAAATTGTTAAAGTATCCCAGCATGCTTTGCTTTAGCATTTTAGCCAGAGAGCGAATGTGAAGGAAATTGAATCTTCTCTCGATGTATGAACAGAGACAGTTTGGAAACTCAGAAGACAGAATGATAAACACCCAGGTCAAGAGACGGTCTAAACTTCAATAAGGGGCAGTTGCTAAGACACCAAATATGAAAGCCTACAATTTGGCTTAAGCATTTAAAGGATCAAAAACAAAGCTTGTAGAACAGAGATGAAGGCCGAAAGATCATAAGGGGGTAAACCCTTCAATGCATGATCTCAACAAACATGCACCCACGCATACTGTTGTGCGTAGGTGCAGCCCAAGGTCGAATAGTACAAGAATGGGACCTTTTTCTAGAAGTTAGAGCGTTCGCGGGGCAGTCGGAAGTCCATTCGCCATAACGGTGACCGCAAAGGTTACATAAGAACATAAGAAATAGGAGCAGGAGTAGGCCAATCGGCCCCTCGAGCCTGCTCCGCCATTCAATAAGATCATGGCTGATCTGATCCTAACCGCCAATCTACTATCACAGAACCATCTCCTGAATCTAACAGAATTAGACACACGAAATAGGAGCAGGATCAGGCTACACGGCCCCTGGGCCCGCTCCGCTACCCACGGGGCCATGACCGATCCGAACCTAGACTCATGTCCAAATTCCTGCCCGCTCCCCGTAACCCTTAATTCCCTTTACTTCTAGGAAACTGTCTATTTCTGTTTTAAATTTATGTAATGATGTAGCTTCTACAGCTTTTTGGGGCAGCATATTCCATGGACCTACCACCCTCTGGGTGAAGTAGTTCCTCCTCATCTCAGTTTTGAAAGAGCAGCCCCTTATTCTAAGACTATGCCCCCTAGTTCTAGTTTCACCCATCATCGGGAACATCCTCCCCGCATCCACCCGATCCAACTCCTTCACAATCTTATATGTTTCAATAAGATCGTCTGATCAACTTGAAAAAGACTTTGTAAAGGCAATAGGTTGTATTAATTGTTCCTCATTTTATGTAATACTGTGGGACAGTCGTATAAAACCTGTACTGTTATAAGCTTGTTGTTTAAAACCACTCGGGCCTGAATCATGCGGAGGTTATTGTTGCAGGACTAGCAACCCTTTTGTTGCATAAGAACATAAGAAATAGGAGCAGGAGTAGGTCAGTTGGCCCCTCGAGCCTGCTCCGCCATTCAATAAGATCATGGCTGATCTGATCTTGGCCTCAACTCCACTTCCCTGCCCGCTCCCCATAACCCTTGACTCCCTTACCATTCATAAATCTGTCTATCTCCACCTTAAATATATTCAATGACCAGCCTCCACCGCTCTCTGGGGAAGAGAATTCCAAAGATTCACGACCCTCAGAGAAGAAATTCCTCCTCATTTCTGTTTTAATTGGGTGCCCCCTAGTTCTAGATTCCCCCGCGAGGGGAAACATCCTCTCTGCATCTACCCTGTCAAGCCCCTTCAGAATCTTCTATGTTTCAATAAGATCCTCTCTCATTCTTCTAAACTCCAATGAGTATAGGCCCAACCTGCTCCACCTTCCTTCTTAAGACAACCCCTTCATCTCGGGAATTAACCTAGTGAATCGTCTCTGAACTGCCTCCAATGCAAGTATATCCTTAAATAAGGAGACCAAAACTGTATGCAGTATTCCAGGTGTGGTCTCACTAACGCCCTGTACAGTTGTAATAGGACTTCCCTACTTTTATACTCTATTCCCTTTGCAATAAAGGCCAACAATCCATTTGCCTTCCTAATTACTTGCTGCACTGTCGGAGGGGCAGTACTGAGGGGCGACTGTAACCACAGGCTCTCGCACCTTGCCTTGTAAATATGTCCACAACATTAACAGTCCTGCCCCCATAAATACTCTGCCTGCACTGACATCACTATTCCATTCAATTTAAAATCTTCCTGATTATATCTCTTCTAAAAATACATTCTGTACACACAATAACTTTAGTCAATCATATTCTGAATAATCTAATGTGTTCACTGTGTGTGCCTCGTGTTTGCTACCACAACACATTCCCTTGGTGATGGTACAGTGTTCTTGACTCCAGCCTCGTGTCTGTGGGACTATGTGAGGTGGCTGCAGTTTCATGCTGTCCCTTACCTCCAGGTGGACCCTACCTAGTCTGAGGTGAACCACTGTGTGGCGGCTTGACACTCTCGTCCTTCTGATGTACAGGCATTAGAGGGGGCTGGAGGGATTGTCCGCAGTGTTGGCATCTTGAGATGTCCCTCATCTGTGCCCATTCCAGCCATGCTGCTGCTACTAGGCACTGTCTCACCACAGCCAAGGATTGATGGCATCGCCTAATGAGCTTGGACTCAAAGTAGAAAAGTCACCTGGTCCAGATGGGATGCATCCCAGGTTAATAATAAGGGTGGAAATTGCAGAGGCTCTGGTCATAATCTTCCAATCCTCTAGATATGGGGGTGGTGCCAGAGGACTGGAGGACTGCAAATGTTACACCCCTGTTTAAAAAGGGGGCGAGCGATAAACCTGGCAATTACAGGCCAGTCAGCCTAACGTCGGCGGTGGGGAAACTTTTGGAGACAGTAATCCAGGACAAAATTAATTGTCACTGGAAAAATATGGGCAAATTAATGAAAGCCAGCACTGATTTGTTAAAGGCAAATCATGTTTGACTAACTTGAGTTCATTGATGAAGTAACGGAGAGGGTTGATTAAGGATTGATTTCTAAAGGCGTTATTACCACATAAACTTATTAGTAAAATTAAAGCCCGTGGGATTAAAGGGACAGTGGCAGTGTGACTACGAAATTGGCTAAGGGGCAGAAAGCAGAGAGTAGTGATGAATGCGTGTTCTTCAGAGACCTGGGAGTGGATGTACACAAATACGATGACGAGGCGGTAACTATTGGAGGCTTTTGGCAAAGGGATTATGTTGGGTCATGTGGTGTGAGTTCCGTAATTCTGTGTATCGGTACTAATGAGAACGCATTATATAGTGTGACACACTGACTTTGCTTAAGATTTAGGTTTATATGCAATTCCATAAATAATTAAGTCTATGTTAATCTATAAAATTATGATCACCCCTCACAGTAATCCTGCCCTTCATACATTCCATTCTAAACATATCAGCTCCCTCTGCTGCACATGTGCTTTCCTTTTAAGTATTTTTTATTATGTAGAATTACATTGAATTTACAACACAGAAACAAGCCATTTGGCCCAACTGGTCCATGCTCCACATGAGCCTCCTCCCACCCCTCTTCATCTCACTCCATCAACATATCCTTCTATTCCTTTCTCCCTCGTGTGTTTATCGAGCTTCCCCTTAAATGCATCTATACTATTCACCTCAACCACTCCCTGTGGTGGCGAGTTCCACATTCTCACCACTCTCTGGGTAAAAAAGTTTCTCCTGAATTCCCTATTGGATTTATTGGTGACTATCTTATATTTATGGCACCTAGTTTTGTTCTCCTCCACAAATGGAAACATTTTCTCTACATCTACCTATTGAACCCCTTCATAATCAGGTCACCCCTCAGTCTTCCTTTTCTAGAGAAAAGAGCCCCGGCCTGTTCAATCTTTCCTGATAACCTCTCAGTTCTGGTATCAATCGTGTAAATCTTTTTTGCACCTTCTCCAGTGCCTCCAAATCCTTTTTATAATATGGAGAGCAGACTGTGCCCAGTATTCCAAGTGTGCTCTAACCAAGGTTCGATATAGGTTTAACATAGCTTCTTTATAATATGGAGAGCAGACTGTGCCCAGTGCTCCAAGTGTGCTCTAACCAAGGTTCGATATAGGTTTAACATAGCTTCTTTATAATATGGAGAGCAGACTGTGCCCAGTGCTCCAAGTGTGGTCTAACCAAGGTTCGATATAGGTTTAACATAGCTTCTTTATAATATGGAGAGCAGACTGTGCCCAGTGCTCCAAGTGTGCTCTAACCAAGGTTCGATATAGGTTTAACATAGCTTCTTTGCTTTTCAATTCTATCCCTCTAGAAATAAACCCCAGTGCTTCGTTTGCTATTTTGATGGCCTTATTAATCTGCATCTCTACTTTTAGTGATTTGTGTATCTGTATTCCCAGATTTCACTGCTCCTCTACCCCATTTAGACTCGTATTTTCCAAGCAGTCTGTGGCCTCTTTATTCCTCGAAGCAAAATGCACCACCTCTCTCTTAACTATATTGAAGTTAATTTACCAATTACATGCCCATTCTGCAAGTTTATAATATAATAATAATCAACTTTATTGTCATTGTTAGTGCACAAGTGCAGTACAACGAAATGTAGGCTTGCGGCTCCCGAGAGTGTACATTTAGATTAAGACATTTAAACATACAACATTCATTTGGCTTGTAATACATTAACATAAACATAATAAAGTGCATTGGCAGATGTGCAGGCTTTAGAGTTTATTTGTGGAGTTCAGTAGGATGACAGCCCTGGGAAAGAAGCTGTTCCTAAATCTGGTCGTTCGGGTGCGAATGCATCTGTAGCGTCTCCCAGATGGCAGGGGGGCGAACAGACTGTGGCTGGGGTGGGTAGGGTCTTTCATGATGGTCAGTGACCTCCGTAAACAGCGTTTCTGGTAGATGTTCTCTATGGTCGGTAGCCGGGTGCAGGTAATGCGTTGGGCAGTTTTGACTACCCGCTGCAGGGCTTTCCGGTCATAGTAGCTACAGCTGCCATACCATACTGTGATACAGTTCGTCAGGATGCTCTCTATTGTGCAGCGGTAAAAGTTGGAGAGGATCAGGGGTGACAGGTTACATCCCTTCAGCCTCCTTAGGAAATATAGGCGCTGCTGGGCCGCCTTCACCAAAGAGGAGGTATTGAGGGACCAGGAGAGGTCTTCCGTGATGTGGACTCCGAGGAACTTAAAGCTGTCCACCCTTTCCACCACAGCCCCATGGATGTGGATGGGGGTGTGACTTCCGCCTTTAGACTTCCTGAAGTCCACAATTAATGTCTTCCTGTAATTTGTCTCAGTCCTCCTCTGTATTAACTACATCCCCCCCCCCCCCCCCCCCAAATTTGGTGTCGTCTGCAAATTTTGAAATTGTGCTTCTGATTCCCAAGTCCAAATCATGAATGTAAATGGTGAAGAATAGCGGTCCCAGCACTGATCCCTGGAGAACATCAATTCCCATCATTTGCCAGTCTGAGTAAATACTTTTAACCCCTACTGTCGATTTATATATAAAGTATCACATTTTTGATGTACAAATTAACCTAATTAATTAAATCTAAAATCCTTGTATCTTGTATTTTAGTATTTAATGGCATTAGATTAATCGGAATCAAACTGCAATCATATTTCAAGGTTTTCAAATCCCACTAACTAGTGTTTTACTAGTGGTTACCCTACCAAATATATTCTGAATAACTTTTGATAAATCTTTATGCAATTTCATTCTCTCAAAGTATCGGAATCATATCTTTGACTCTGTTGGGTTCAGCAGCTCCACCCAGTTTGTGCTCCTATAGACGCAGCAACTTACAGTAATATAAAGGAAGCTCTGATGCCTTCAGTGCAGCTTTCAAGATTCACCGTTGAAATACTTTTTATATATAGCTTGGTGCCAGTGCATTGCTCACTGCACATCTGCCTCTCATTTAATGCATTGTTACAATTTGACTCAACTTTGTATTTTTATTCAGAGTCCTGTCAATGGTACTTCCCCTGTGACAGATGAAGGAAGCCAAGGAACTCTTGAAAGGTCACTGCTCCTACATGGTAATTCCAATAACACGTCGCTTGAACAAACTTGATATCTGCTGGACTGAATATTTGTTCAATTTCCTATTCGGATATTCAGTTTTTGTGCACAAGGACGGTTTTTATATTTCCCATTGATGTTCTCTCTCTAACTTGCACTAAATGCATAACTTGTGCTATCTGAAACTTTTCCATGTGCCAACTTACATATTCCTCGTGTATCCTTAGTGATGAGCACTTGTGTGGAGAAACTTTATGCTAATGCTTATTGCAGATCATTATTACGTTCTGTTTAGTTCCAAATTGCATCATTGTAATTAATTTACCAAATATCAGCTGCATTGGTTGGTCTCTTGGTCGTATTCAACCCTTTGACTTAGTAGATTATGAGTTTACGTTCCACTTAAAGCCTCGTGCCCACAATGGTAGCTGACTGTGCAGGATTGAAAGAGTTAATATATCTTTGGAGTTCTGTCCTTTGGTTAAAACAAGGCCCAATCTGGTGGTTCAAGTGGTACTACTCAAAGAGCAGAGGTTTTTCAAGTAACATTTCTAATATTCTTCCACCATCTAATGCTACAAAAAATCAAATGAATCATTCATCTCATGGCTGCTTGTGGCACCTAGCTGTCCAATCTTTTATTGGTGAGGACTCTTGGTGTAAATTTACACCAGACATTGCAATATCCCAGTTCCACTTTAATGGAATTCAAGTTAGAGTAAGTAACCACCTTGGTGGAATTTGGTTATCAGAAATTAGTTTTTATAAAGCCATATTATAAAAAGGATATAGAGACACTGGAGAGGGTGCAGAGAAGATTTACAAGGATGATACCAGAAATGCGAGGGTACACCTATCAGGGAAGGATGAACAGGCTGGGTCTGTTTCTCTTGAAAAGAGAAGGCTGAGGGGTGACCGAATAGAGGTCTTTAAAATTATGAAAGGCTTTGATAGAGTGGATACAGAGAGAATGTTTCCACTTGTGGGGAAGAGCAAAACTAGAGGCCATCAATATAAGATAGTCACCAAGAAATCCAATAGGGAATTCAGAAGAAACTTCTTTACCCAGAGAGTGGTGAGAATGTGGAACTCGCTACCACGGGGAGTGGTTGAAACAAATAGTATAGATGTATTTAAGGAGGGGCTAGACAAGCATCTGAGGGAGAAGGGAATAGAGGGTTATGCTGATAGTTAGATGAGGAAAGACGGGAGGAGGCTCGAGTGGAGCATAAATGCCGGCATGGACTGGTTGGGCCGAATGGCCTGTTTCTGTGCCGTATATCCTGTGTAATCCTATGAGTTAACAACAGAAAATGCTGGAAATACTCAGCAGGCCAGGCAGCATCCGTGGAGAGAGAAATAGAGTTAACGTTTCAGGTCTGGGACCCTTCAGAACTGGAAAAAGCTGGAGATGTAACAGGTTAAGCAGGTGCAGAGACAGAGGGGTGGGGGGGGGGGGTTAGGAGGGGAGGAAGGAATAGAAAGAATACCCTGTACTTTTGTAAGAGGCAGGAAAGATAAAATGTTGCAAATGGGAATGGCAAAAATCTCTCCACAGATGCTGCCTGGCCTGCTGAGTATTTCCAGCATTTTCTGTTATTTCAGATTTCCAGCATCCACAGTATTTTGATATTACATAATCCTATGAGTTATTGGATTAGCTGACCATGTCGGAGATGTTTGAAACAGCTATCTTTTATTAATATGCTCAATTACACACGCACATTTTTATTAAAAGTTTTATGAAAATGCTTTTTTTTTAACAAATTATTTCCCTGCAATGTGGTGCATCATAACTCAGGAATAGATGTCCTACACACCAGCTGCTAATTTATACTTGAATGATAAACTCCAAGCACTGGGAATCTGAAACAAAACCCCAAATTCTGGAAATGTAGAATAGGCAAAGAGATTATGAAATTCAATGTTTTGGTTGAGACCCTTGGAGTTTGGAAGAGGAGTCTCAATCTGAATTATTTATGTATCTGTTGTATCTTTTAAGTACTTAAGTGCTTTGAGTATCGTTGTAGAAAGATTTTTCAGTGATTTTTATTTGTACCTCACTGGAGTGTGATCACATCTGTTTAAGAGGCTATTGATGCCCCTATATCCCGTGTACCTCGGATTGCTACAAATACATTGGAGAATGACATGTGTTTCTTTAAAAACACACTGGACAGCTAATTCAGAAAGAGACGAGCTGATGGGATTGAGAGCTTTAGGTTTTAACCTGTGTTTGAACCAGTTGTATAGCTCTGAGAGTGGAAAATCTGCAGACGATAAGTTTGGTCAATTAGTTTACAAACTGGAGCTGAGGCAGTGTCGCCCTGAGAGACCCGTTTTCCGGGGTAATGCAATTTTATTTCAGTTACTAATGTATTAATATTTTTATGGAAAAATGGAAACCGGTTCCCTTATTTTCTTGCATTTAGCTCTGACTGAGTGACGCCAAAGCCTGATTGGCTAAACCAGCTCATACTTCATTCCAAACACACACATTCTCTTAAAGTAAAAAGTCATATTTTAGGCATTAGAAATTGCATTCCATTTTATGAATTTAACTTGATGCGTAATTAGATAGCAGTGAACATTTACCTAATTCGTAACAGCTCATTTCATAACATTATTACTAATATTGCAATCATGGCAGTGTTCCTGCCAGATCATTCTAGAATATCATCGTTTCATCCTTTATTATCAGTTCCATTTTAAAAAATCATCCTCCTTTGCTGTGGAAAGTGATTTTATGACATTTACGGTACATTAAATCCCATACCCAAACTATTGATCAATTATTATTGTTGTCATAGGAGCAGGAGGTGGCCATTTAATCAGATCATGGCTGATCTGCACCTTAACTCCATTTACCCGCTTTTGCTCCATATCCCTTAATGCTCTTACCCAACAAAAATCCATCCATTTCAGTCTTGAAAATTTTAATTAACCCCAGCAGCAGAGCCTTTTGGGGGAGAGTTTTCCAGATTTTCACTTTTAGATAAATTTCAAGAGAATTGGACAAATACCTGAAAGGAAAAAATGTGCAGGGCTATTGGGAAAGCGCAGGGGGAGTGGGACTAGTTGGATAGTTCTACCAAAAGTCGGTACAGCCGCAATGGTCCGAATGGCCTCCTTCTGTGCGGTAGCATTCTATGATTCTACTCTTTGAGTGAAAAATTGCTTTCTGATTTCACTGCTAGTTGAACGGCCTGGCTCTAATTTTAAGGTGATGCCCCCTTGGTCTGGACTCCCCGACCAGAAGAAATAGTTTCCCTGTATTCTGTAGAATCCCTTTATAATTTTAAACACCTCAATCAGATCACACCTCAACCTTTTAAACTCAGTGGAATACAACCCAAGTTTATGCAACCTGCCCTCGTTATTTAACCCTTTAAGCCCCGGTATCATTCTGGTGAATCTGCGCCGCTCCCCCTCCAAGGCTAATCTATCCTTCCTGAGGGGCGGGGCCCCAGAACTGAACGCAGTGCTCCAGATGGGGTCTGACCAAGGCTCTGTACAGGTGAAGCATCACTTCCACCCCATTGTATTCCAGTTCCCTTGAGATGAAGGCCTGCTTTCCATTAGTCTTATTACAATAGCATAATACTGCGGATGTTGGAAATCTGAAATAACAACAGAAAATGCTGGAAACACTCAGCAGGTCAGGCAGCATCCGTGGAAAGAGAAAAACAGAGTTAACGTTTCAGGTCGATGACCCTTCATCAAAACTGGAAAAAGTTAGAGATGTAACATTTTTAAGTAAGTGATGGGGCAGGGAAAGGGAGGAGGGGAGGAAAGAACAAAGGGAAGGTCTTTGATGGGGTGGAAGGCATGAGAGATTAAAAGACAAAAGGGATGATGGTGCAAGGCAAAAGGAGATGGTAATGGGACATTATTAGATTTTTGGACTCTAGGGGAATCAAGGGATATGGAGATGGGGCAGGAAAGTGGAGTTGAGGTCGATGATCAGCCATGATCTTATTGAATGGCAGAGCAGGCTCGAGGGGCCGAATGGCCGACTCCTCCTCTTATGTTCTTAAGAAACAAAAGATGACTAGATACGGTGTAAATGGCAATGGCAGAATCATCAACAGCTGCCATGTGCCAACAGCAACCCATTGTTTCTGTTGTAGATTTCAATGTACATCAAGCAACTTGAAACTAAAATGGAACTTCATTGTTACTATTCATTTCCATTAGTGAACAGCCATCATAAATCAGATCAGAGTAAAAGTTGAAAATTGTGGGAAGTAGTTCTAAGCTTTACCGAGTTCTAAGCATTACCAAAGTAGCTAAATAGTATTGCTCGCAACTACTAAAATATTAACATAATTAATGCATTAGTTATTACATCTCCGTAAGTATAAGGAGTGTTTTATTGTAAATTCAGTATTGGGTAATGTGGCAAGTTTAAATAGTGTAGCCAAATTATGCAAAAACAATCTCTGCATTCTCGACAGCACAGAATTATCTGAAGCCAGCATAGTCCAGAGTAACCTTCAAGATTCCCGTCCCTCGAGCACAAAGCATCCAATTCCCTTCATCGAAAGAACATCCATAATATTCAGTGCATGAACCCCAGTTAATGGACGTCAATTGGAAACATTTACAAACTAAGGACATTTTGCACAATGTTTTAATAAACTGTCAAAATGTGACGGCAGAATTTGAAGAAATTTACCAGTTTATATTTGAACACAAGCATTTTTTCCAAGTACTACTTGAATGATAAAACTCATCCAATATTTGATAGATTTTAATCTTCTAAACTTTAAACATTTTGAGCTCCTACCATACAGCAGGTGGGTGAAGTATTGATTACAGGTCTATCACATAATAGCAAAGTATTTGAGATTATAAAAATAGTAGACAATATTGGTTTAGTATTAAACCACACTGGCTTTAAGTGCACTTTTCCCTCCAACACATTGATACTTGTACTGAAGAAGCCCATTGACAACAGATACTGCGTGCAAACTTATTTACATAACTGCCGTGAGCTAACTGAAGAATAATGGTGTAAATGACAGCCCTATATGTATAGGGGAGCAATAGCAGGGCATCCTTAACACAGCCATCACTTGGTGAAGGAGCACCAAGTACAGAGATATTTACAGAACTTCCATTGACTACTGGCTTTAGCAGTCTGGTTAGATTGTTCTCATGTAAATAGAATATGACATTTCTGCAAACATGTTCTTTTAGGTGATGGGGTTAGACAGAAATACTTATTCCCGATCAAGGAAGGAGGGTGGGAAAGTTTGTACCTTGCCAAAGAATAACTTGTGGAGCCTGCCCTGATATTCCTCAATGAGTTCATCCTATGGGCAGCTGAGCCATCCATCCTCCTCGGCCAAGTTGATGGTTAAGGGCACTACAATTGGCCTAAGTGGCCCTGATCAGGGAGGGGACGTTAACCACAGTTTGGGCTCATAAGTACGATTCAGCTACTCCTATTTAAACTGCACATATACAGACATCAGATAAGGAAAAGCGGTGAAATCTTCCTTCCTGCAACAATCTGCAACTGAAGCTCATCAAGGCTCAAGTCAACAATGGCCATTTGGGTGAGGTCAAATTCGTGACAAAGAATAACGCCCACAAAGCTCATTATTCTTAAGACGTTTAACATTAACAGCTCTTATTCTTTTTCCAATGATTTTGAATCCGTGACCTCTGGTTATTGACCCACTCGCCAGAGGGAATACTTTTTCCCTATTTACTCTATCAAAACCTCTCATCATCTTTAAAAAATCTCTCTCTTCCCCATTCCTCTGTCTCTCTTTAAAACCTCTATTAGGTCACCTCTTAACCTTCTCTGTTCCCAGGAGAACAGTCCTATCTTGTCCAACCTCTCAACTGATGTCCTGCTTCCTCAGCGAGACCCAGGTCCGCAGGGTGGGACGAGTAATTCTGGATGCAAGAAGCACACGTGAGCCCAAGCTGGGGACTGAATGGGCCCGGACCCCTGACACAACATTCCTTTTTAAAACAATGTAGTATCTGATTCCCTGACCAAGGGTGGCAAACATCGTTTCTCATAAGAGACCGGACAGCCCATTCTCGCCTCTCCCCCGCCCCTGTCTCCCCCCCCCTCTCACCCTCTCTCTTCCCCCCACCCCATCTCCCCCTCTCTTCAGCCCATCTCCCCCACCCTGTCTCCCCCTCTCTTTGCCCCACTCTTCCCCCGCTGCGCTCTGTCTCCCCCTCTCTCCCCGCCCCCTGTCTCCTTGCCTGCCACCGTCTCCCACCCCGCCGCCGCCTGTCTCCTCCTCTCTCTCTCTCTCTCTCTCTCTCCCCCTCCCTCTCTCTCTCGGTCTCCCTCTCTCCCCCTCTCCCCCTCTCTCTCCCCATTCCTCTGTCTCCCTTCCCACTCTCCCTCCCCCCCCTCCCACTCCCTCCCCCCTCCTCCCACTCCCTCCACCCTCCTGCCTCTCTCCCCCGCCCCCTCTCCCTCTCTCTCTTCCCCCTCCTCCCTCTCTCTCTTCCCCCTCCTCCCTCTCTCTCTTCCCCCTCCTCCCTCTCTCTCTTCCCCCTCCTCCCTCTCTCTCTTCCCCCTCCTCCCTCTCTCTCTTCCCCCTCCTCCCTCTCTCTCTTCCCCCTCCTCCCTCTCTCTCTTCCCCCTCCTCCCTCTCTCAACCCCCTCCTCTCTCTCTCTCTCTCTCTCTCTCTCTCTCTCTCTCTCTCTCCCTCCTCCCTCTCTCTCCCCCTCCTCCCTCTCTCTCTCCCCTCTCCTCCCTCTCTCCCCCCCTCCTCCCTCTCTCTCTCCCCCTCCTCCTCCCTCTCTCTCTTCCCCTCCTCCCTCTCTCTCCCCCCTCCTCCCTCTCTCTCCCCCCTCCTCCCTCTCTCTTCCCCCTCCTCCCCCCTCCCTCTCCCCCTCCTCCCTCCCTCCCTCTCCCCCTCCTCCCTCCCTCCCTCTCCCCCTCCTCCCTCCCTCCCTCTCCCCCTCCTCCCTCCCTCTCTCTCTCCCCCCTCCTCCCTCCCTCTCTCTCTCCCCCCCTCCTCCCTCCCTCTCTCTCTCTCTCCCCCCCTCCTCCCTCCCTCTCTCTCTCCTCCCTCCCTCTCTCCCCCCTCTCCCCCTCCTCTCTCTCCCTCCCCCCTCCTCCCTCCCCCTCCCTCTCCCCCTCTCTCTCTCTCTCTCTCCCCCCCCTCATCACTCTCTCCCCCCTCCTCACTCTCTCTCTCTCTCTCTCTCTCTCTCCTCCCATTCTCTCTCCCTCTTCCCCCCCCCCTCCTCCCACTCTCTCTCTCTCTCCCCCCCTCCCTTCCTCTCCCCTGTTGGTGAAAAATAGATTCACTCGAGTCTGTCTTAAAGTAAAAGTACATCGTTTATTAACAGAACGTTCTGGGAGAAGAACCATAGACCCCGCGGTCTAGTGGTCACCTTCTCACCGTTACAGTGATATCGAAACTTCTTTTATACAGGTAAAACACTACACACAAATGTGTTCACCCAATTATGTTCCCCCAGCAACAATTCTCTTGTCCTCATCCAATCACGTTCCCCCAGCAACAAGATATTGAAACTTCTTTTATACATTATAGCAAAATATTACACACAGGTGTCTTCAACCAATCACACTCCCCCAGCAACAACTCCCCTGTCCTCACAGGAATGATATGGAACCTTCTACAACTTTGGGTGGTTTTTAATAGTTAATTACAAAATGGGCAGTTTTGCAGCTACCAATTACTGTAACTCATCAATATACACAATTTTGATTCATCTACTTTGCATTATAGAATAGTAGAATTACATTAATACATCCAAAGGGCTTCCACCAAATAGTTTGCAGAAGGCTGCACCACTGAATAATTGTGAAATATTTAGTGTTTCCCACATTCAATAACTGTTCAACAATAATGTCAAGCACAATGGTTTTAATGGGAGCAGACACAAACAGTTAATTCCTGCCCCGTCTTAAGCTGAGTTTGTTTTGTCTTGTGCGTTTCTTATTTACAAGTTCACTTCTTACAATACATTCCTTAACTCTTTATGTTGCTGCTTTAAGCTATATAATTTTCACCCTAACAGTCCCTCCTGTTGGTCCCTGATCAAAACTTGATTTGTCCTGGGAACCAATGTACCAGGGTAAAAATGGCAGCACGCAGCTCCTTGTTATCCATTTACGAAATCCAACAACGATCACAATTGTTTATGACACTCTTGATGATTCCTTTATGCCATTATTGGCTATTGTCCATTTTGATCCTTCATTCTTATCTGATGTGTCGAAAACATGTCCTCTTTGATATCCATTTTCTCCTTTTCTTTTGTTCGTGTTTCCTTCTTCATCTGTTTATCTGTTTCTTCTTGTGCCTTATGCCATAACCACTGGTTGAACCCTACTCTATCTCTAAGACATTTCTTATACAAATATTCAGACAAACGTTACCTGCGCATAAGCATTTTCCATCTAACTGTTTGTACTCCTAAACAAACAAAGCTCTCTCTCGAACGTTACAATACTCCTGTCCGACTGGTGCGGCAGGTACAGCATCTTTTACCAATTGGGCACAACAACATTTTATCGCTAAGAATGCACAGAACTTTAGGATTATTATAACAAAGACCAACATCAATCCATGTAACAATGAGGGTCCGATTGATCCCAACCACCCGGTTGTCCAATTCCACAGAGTCAATTCAGGTGGTTGTCTAAGTTGTCCCACCTCCTTCCGAATATGTTCGACCAAATTAGTTATATTTTCTGAACTGTCAGGAATGTATGTGCAACACTCAGATCCTATCAGGGCACACATTCCACCCTTCTCCGCTAGCAGATAATCTAGAGCCATTCTATTCTGTAAGGCAACTGTGCGTATTGCCACCATCTCGGTGTTAATTTTACTCAGTGACTCAGCCGTATCATTGGCTACTTCCTCAAGAATCGAGGCTACAAGCCGAATTTCTTTTATTGCCCTGGCCGTTCCATACCCGGGGAATAGGATAGCGAAGAATCATTCTGTTTCAGTAATAGCTCTTTTGGATCGATAATGATAATGATTCGCTAGAGAGGGCAAGTGATAAATGTATGGCACCACATATGCCAGGTAACATGATCCCGTCCAGCCCCATGGCAACCAGGGGTATGCCTTGTGGCCACAAATAAAGTATGTCCCATTGTACGAGGTGGTTTTATCAACATCAAACCCTGCGGATACCAGGGAATAGTTGAAAGTACCTGTCTGGTTGGCGTATGGGACTTCCAGCGTACAACCATAATACTGAGAGGACGTAGAAAGGGGAAACCCGTCAGCAGTACCAGTTACTGTAAAATTATACGCACACCGACTAGTGCCTACGAATATTCCCCCAGTCAAATTCCTTACTAAACATATTGTCCCCGGTAGCCTTCCCATACCTGTGACCTTGGTGAGGGTGAGGAAGGGAGGTTGTTGGGAGCGGTCGTACCCTGGTTGGTACCACCCTTCGAAGGTATTCCTGTGCCCAAACAAACGGCTGTGACGTGCCTGAACGACTATCGCCCTGTCGCACTCACACCCATCATAATGAAGTGTTTCGAGAGACTGGTCCTGGCTCACATCAAAGCCAGCGTTCCCGCCTCTCTTGACCAACACCAGTTTGCCTATCGTGCAAACAAATCAACGGAGGATGCAATCACAACTGCTCTACACTCGGCACTGAATCACTTAGATGGTAAAGAGACCTACATCAGAATGCTGTTCATAGACTACAGCTCAGCATTCAACACTATCGCCCCCAACAAGCTGGCCACCAAACTCCACACTCTTGGCCTGAACACTTCCCTCTGCAACTGGACCCTGGACTTCCTAACAAACAGACCCCAGTCTGTCAAATTAGGTAACCACACCTCCCCCACCCCCCGACCCTGAACACGGGGGCCCCACAAGGATGTGTGCTGAGCCCCCTCCTCTACTCCCTCTTCACCCACGACTGTGTGGCTGTTCACGGTTCCAACACCATCATCAAGTTTGCGGATGATACCACGGTAGTAGGCCAGATCACCAACAACGATGAGTCAGCCTACAGGGAGGAGGTCCAGCATCTCGTGAAGTGGTGCGCCGATAACAACCTGGCCCTGAACATCAAGCAAACCAAAGAAATCATTGTGGACTTCAGGAAGTCTAAAGGCGGAAGTCACACCCCCATCCACATCAATGGGGCTGTGGTGGAAAGGGTGGACAGCTTTAAGTTCCTCGGAGTCCACATCATGGAAGACCTCTCCTGGTCCCTCAATACCTCCTCTCTGGTGAAGAAGGCCCAGCAGCGCCTATATTTCCTAAGGAGGCTGAAGGGATGTAACCTGTCACCCCTGATCCTCTCCAACTTTTACCGCTGCACAATAGAGAGCATCCTGACAAACTGTATCACAGTATGGTATGGCAGCTGTAGCTACTATGACCGGAAAGCCCTGCAGCGGGTAGTCAAAACTGCCCAACGCATTACCGGCACCCAGCTACCGACCATAGAGCACATATACCAGAAACGCTGTTTACGGAGGTCACGGTCCATCATGAAAGACCCTACCCACCCCAGCCACAGTCTGTTCGCCCTCCTGCCATCTGGGAGACGCTACAGATGCATTCGCACCCGTACGATCAGATTTAGGAACAGCTTCTTTCCCAGGGCTGTCATCCTACTGAACTCCACAAATAAACTCTAAAGCCTGCACATCTGCCAATGCACTTTATTATGGTTATGCTTATGTTAATGTATTACAAGCCAAATGTATGTTGAATGTTTAAATGTCTTAATCTAAATGTACACTCTCGGGAGCCGCAAGCCTACATTTCGTTGTACTGCACTTGTGCACTAACAATGACAATAAAAGTTGATTTTGATTTGATTATTCATATAATATCCCCCCGCTTTCCAGGGCTCTGCAGATATGGGGTAAAATGACAAAGTAGAGGATGCCTCTCTCCGTCTGTTACCACAGACGCAACTCTTATCATCCTGGGGGATTGGCATGTGCCATTCTGGTATATATACCACTCAACTACTTCTGACAGATTAAGTGGGACAGGTCTAAGAGGAATCCCTCCTTTAGAGTGGATAGGGATTTGGGTACATACCCAACAACCTCCTTCCATATTGTTTTCCGTAGCATATTTGTGGGGCATATACAAAAAGGTATTCACCTTCAGTTCTCTACGTCGCTTGTTATCATTCTCTGGTCTGGGGACCTGTCTCATCATAACAATTAGGCAGGCACCCACTACACATGCACATAACAGCAGTATCCCTTTTTCCATTATTACAACAGTTGTCCCCCTTTTTTTTAACAAGAACTGGAAATCACGCACGCGTTACGCTTGCATTAACATCGAACAATTCTTATCACTTTATGTTAACAACTTCCCAAAGGCTATATCGCCAACCCAAACTGTTTGTTGCTAGTAGATTCTATTCTCCTGTGGGGATGGATAAAATATCATTGTTAGCTTAAGTCCTCGAACATAAACATTTGGACTTCCTCCCGCCTTGGGGCTAGTTGGGGTTGGCGGGATTGTTCCCATACGTACTTCGGGATGCACCCCAAGGTGTATCCCATTAGGATAATACATATTATCCATACCAATGTTCGTACTATCATCCATTCCCATTCTTTGTGTTGCCTGATATATTCTTCACTATCTGTAAAGGGTATCTGTTCTGGTGTAGCCATTGCTAAGCTGATGAAGGGTCATAGACTTTCAACTGCGTCCAGTGCTTCCATCATCCCATGCCCTTCATATCAATGCAAGCACACGTATCCCCACTAATTAGAATTTGGTATGGCCCTGACCACTTTGGTGCAAATCCGGGTTTCTCAGGTAGATTTTTAACCATTACCTTAGTCCCCGCCGGAGGAATGTACGGGAGCGCAGTTAACTCCAAATCTTTGTCCTTTTCCTCCTGCCGATCCCGAGTTTGTTGCCTCATTTCTTTCAACTGGTCACTTAATTCCAATACGTATCTACGGATTTTGTCCTTGAGGGGGCCTACCTCTTCCCCACCAGTTATTATTTCATGGGGAAGCCGCATTGCACTTCCCGTCATTAATTCGTACGGGGATAAGCCCGTCATTTGATTCGGGATTGCCCGCAACTTCATTAATATGGCTGGCAACATATCTACCCATTGTTGCTGCCTTTCTCCTAGGGCCTTGGCTAGGGCTGTTCTTAAAGTTCGATTCATTCGTTCCACCATCCTGGAACTTTGGGGATGATCGGGGATGTGGAATTTTTGTTTTATTCCCATCCATTCCCATATCTTTTTCACTACAGCTCCTGTAAAATGTGTCCCTTGGTCGGAATCGATCTGTACTGGCACTCCCCATCTGGGAATTACTTCTCCTGCCATGATTTTTGCTACAGTGGTGGCTGTACAATCCCGAGTCGCAAACGCCTCAACCCATCTGGTGAATTGATTTATGATTACCAAACAATATTTTCATCCCCTGGAAGTGGGAAGTGGACCCGTGAAGTCTATCTGTATATTTTCCCATGGCCCCCGTGGTTGGGGTTGGTGGGCTAATCGTATCTTTATCGGTCGGCCTGGGTTATACTGTGCACACCTCAGGCACCGTTGACAGTACTTTGCCGCGTCCTTTCCCAAACCCGGCCACCACCATTCTTTACTTAATAACTCAATCATTGCTCCCCTTCCTGTGTGGGTATCCCCATGGTGCAATTCCAGGAGTATCTGTCGGATACATGTCGGAGCCACCACCTTTCCATCTTTTCGCCAGATTCCCCAGAATCTGGCCTGCCCCCTGCGCGATGCCGCTCTTGTCTTTCTCCTTCAGAGACATCTTTGTGCAACTCACTGATGTCTATGTGTTCTACCTGGACGCTTGACACTCTCTCCTCAACTAGTTCTTGTTCAAGGGCTTGTCTTGCTGCTAAATCTGCAGCCTGATTCTCTTTTTCCTCTGGGCTTTCCACCTTCTGGTGTGCCTTTATTTTTACCATGGCTGCTTGTAAGGGAGCCTCTGCGGCTTCCAAGAGAGCCTTTATCTGTTCCTCATGTTTGATGGAATCCCCCCCAGCTGTCAGAAACCCCCTTCTCCCCCAAGCGGTCATATAATCGTGTACTACTCCGAAGGCGTATCTGCTATCTGTATATATATTGGCTGTTTTCCCCTTTGCCAATTCCAACACCTTTGTTAAAGCTACTATCTCTGCTACCTGCACCGATAACCCACCATTGAGTCGTCCTGACGCCTCGGTTTTCAACTGCCCATTGACCACCGCCCATCCTGTACGTGGGGCCCCCTCAATGTATTTTCTAGACCCATCAACGTACAAGGTGACTTGTGCTCCTTCCAACGGTTCATCTCGTATTTTTCCTTCCCCTACTTCCTTTGTGGTGCCTGTCCTGACTGGGTGCCAGCAGCGCCTACCCGTTCCTGTTTTATCTGTCTTTCATACGGCTGGTCATCCTTCCCATCTATCTAGTAAGCCCATCTTACGGCTGTGTCGTACGTGTCGGCCACCACCACACCCATTTTCAATATTTTCTGATGTTCTGCGGATAACCCGTCTTTAAACATTTTTATAAACACGGCATCATCAAGCAGGGGATTCTCTTGTCCTGATGACTCTTGATACTGATACCACAGCCGTTCTCCATAGGTGTTTGCGTTCTCACCTTTCTTTTGCCTTATTTGCATGATCAATCCCCAGTTGGCTGTTGCTGCCTCCATTACAAGTTGAACCGCATTCTTAAAGTTATTCCTAGCTGTGTTTCGATTGGCTTCGGTTTCGTTAATTTGGGGTATCCAATCCCCACTTTTATATAAGTCAGCTACTTGTTCCCACTTATCTCTGGGGCATTTAGCCCGTACCAACTGATGTATATCTCTCTCGTGCATGTCATGGATCTCGTAGAGTTCCTGTAGTTTCTGCCAGAACTGGACGTTCCGGGTCCTCGCCTTCATCTCTCCTAAATCTTGATTAATCATCTGTTTCTCAGCAGGCGTGAAAGCCTTGTACGTCAAAGGGTTTTGGGCATTCTGTGTGCGTCTAAGTGGTGCCGCCTTGACGGTCTTAATGTCGTCCTCACTTTCTGAGTCCTCTAGTGGTGCAGTGGCTTCCGCCTTGTTGTAAGGTGGGGGCCTTTCCTCAACCCCCCTTCCTGCGGCGCACAGTCCCACATTTATTTCATTCCAAAGTCCTGACCTGTCCATCCTATATCCATCTTTCCATTGTGTTCCATTTTTCAGGAACTCATTTTCCTGTTCCAATACTTCTACCCTTTCTCTATGCCTCATCAATCTACAGCACAATTCGCTATTCTTTTGTATCATTGATACCAATTGATTTACCAAAATGACTCCCGCCTTTTTGCCTCTTTTTTGTTTCTGTTTATCCCACCACTCCCTCTGAGCGGCTGGCGTCTGAAACGGGTCCCACCCGTCCTTCCGCATCTTGTCTACCATACCCTTCCGGTCATCTGCATAGAACCTCGAGAGAGACCCAGGGGGCCCCCACTCTATTTCTATCCCCGATGCCATAACTAGTCCAACTTTAGACTTACCTTCGGAACTAAGTGTCACAAAACATATTTGAAAGTTCTCTATCTGAATGCACGTAGCATTCGTAACAAAATAGACGAGTTAAAGGCACAAATAGCTACATATGGGTATGATCTTGTGGTCATTACAGAAACATGGCTGCAGGGTGACAATGCCTGGGAATTAAACATACCAGGTTATTTAACAATCAGGAAGGACAGGCAGGAAGGAAGGGGAGGTGGGGTGGCTATGTTAATAAAGGAAGGAATCACTGTAATACAGAGAAATGATATTGGGTCAAAGGATCAGGATAATGAAACAGTTTGGGTGGAGATAAGGAATAATAAGGGGAAAAAAACACTAGTGGGTGTAGTATATAGGCCTCCGAACAGTCGCAACTCGGTTGGACGGAGTATCAATCAGGAAATAGTTGAGGCTTGTAATAAGGGAACATCTATAATTATGGGGGATTTTAACTATCATATAAATTGGACGAATCAAATTGGGCAGGGCTGCCTTGAGGATGAGTTCATTGAGTGTATTAGGGATGGGTTTCTTGAGCAATATGTAACTGAACCAACCAGGGGGCAAGCAACCTTAGATCTGGTCCTGTGTAACGAGACAGGATTAATTAAAAATGTCCTAGTAAAGGATCCCCTTGGAATGAGTGACCGTAACATGGTTGAATTCCATATTCAGTTAGAGGGTGAGGAGGCTGTATCTCAAACAAGCGTGCTAAGCTTGAATAAAGGAGACTATGAAGGTATGAGAGCGGAATTGAGTAAGTGGATTGGGAAAATAGGTTAAAGGATAAGACGATACATGATCAGTGGTGTACATTTAAGGAGTTATTTTACAAATTCCAAAAAAAGTATATTCCACTGAGAAAAAAAGGGTGTAAAAGAAAAGACAGCCATCCGTGGCTAAGTAAAGAAATTAAGGATAGTATTCGACTAAAAACAAGGGCATATAAGGTAGCCAAATCTAGTGGGAGGATAGAGGATTGGGAAAACTTTAAAAGACAGCAAAAAATAACAAAAAGATTGATTAAGAAAGGGTAGATAGATTATGAAAGTAAATTAGCAAAAAATATAAAAACAGATAGTAAGAGTTTTTATAGTTATATAAAAAGAAAAAGGGTGGCTAAAGTAAATGTTGGTCCCTTAGAGGATGAGACCGGGAAATTAATGGTGGGAAATATGGAGATGGCAAAAACACTGAATTAATATTTTGTATCAGTCTTTACAGTAGAGGACACCAAGAATATCCCAACACTTGACAAGCAGGGGGCTATAGGGGGGGAGGAGCTAAATACGATTAAAATCACTAAGGAAGTGGTACTCGGTAAAATAATGGGACTCAAGGCGGATAAATCACCTGGACCTGATGGCTTACATCCCAGGGTTTTGAGGGAAGTGGCGGTAGGGATTGTGGATGCATTGGTAATAATCTTCCAAAACTCCCTGGACTCAGCAAAGGTCCCGGCAGACTGGAAAACTGCTAATGTAACACCCTTATTTAAAAAGGGCAGTAGACAGAAGGCTGGAAACTATAGGTATGGTAGGTAAAATTTTGGAGTCCATTATTAAGGAGACAGTAACAGGACATTTGGATAATCATAATTTAATAAGACAAAGTCAGCATGGTTTTATGAAGGGGAAGTCATGTTTGACAAATTTGCTGGAGTTCTTTGAGGAAGTAACATATAGGGTGGATAAAGGTGAACCAGTGGACGTAGTGTATTTAGACTTCCAAAAGGCATTTGACAAGGTGCCACACAAAAGATTATTGCTTAAGATAAAAAATCACGGGATTGGGGGTAATATTCTGGCATGGATAGAGGATTGGCTATCTAACAGAAGGCAGAGAGTTGGGATAAATGGTTCATATTCAGACTGGCAATCAGTAACTAGTGGTGTTCCGCAGGGGTCAGTGCTGGGTCCCCAACTCTTTACAATCTATATTAACGATTTGGAGGAGGGGACCGAGTGTAACACATCAAAGTTTGCAGATGATACTAAGATGGGAGGGAAAGTAGTGAGTGAGGAGGACATAAAAAACCTGCAAGGGGACATAGACAGGCTAAGTAAGTGGGCAGAGATTTGGCAGATGAAATACAATACTGGAAAGTGTGAGGTTATGCACTTTGGCAGGAAAAATCGTAGAGCAAGTTATTATCTTAATGGCAAGAAACTTGAAAGTACTGAAGTACAAAGGGATCTGGGGGTCCTGGTGCACGAAACTCAAAAGGTTAGTATGCAGGTGCAGCAAGTGATTAAGAAGGCCAATGGAATGTTGGCTTTCATTGCTAGGGGGATAGAATATAAAAATAGGGAGGTATTGCTTCAGTTGTACAAGGTATTGGTGAGACCGCACCTGGAATACTGCATACAGTTTTGGTGTCCATACTTAAGAAAGGACATACTTGCTCTCGAGTCAGTACAAAGAAGGTTCACTCGATTAATCCCGGGGATGAGGGGATGGACATATGAGGAGAGGTTGAGTAGATTGGGACTCTACTCATTGGAGTTCAGAAGAATGAGAGGCGATCTTATTGAAACATAAGATTGTGAAGGGGTTGGATCGGGTGGATGCGGGGAGGATGTTCCCGATGATGGGTGAAACTAGAACTAGGGAGCATAGTCTTAGAATAAGGGGCTGCTCTTTCAAAACTGAGATGAGGAGGAACTACTTCACTCAGAGGGTGGTAGGTCCATGGAATATGCTGCCCCAAAAAGCTGTCGAAGCTACATCATTACATAAATTTAAAACAGAAATAGACAGTTTCCTAGTAGAAAAGGGAATTAAGGGTTACGGGGAGCGGGCAGGAATTTGGACATGAGTCTAGGTTCGGATAGGTCATGGCCCTGTGGGTAGCGGAGCGGGCCCAGGGGCCGTGTAGCCTGATCCTGCTCCTATTTCGTGTGTCTAATGCTGTTAGATTCAGGAGATAGTCCTGTCATAGTGGATTGGCGGTTAGGATCAGATCAGCCATGATCTTATTGAATGGCGGAGCAGGCTCGAGGGGCCAATTGGCCTACTCCTGCTCCTATTTCTTATGTTCTTATGTTCCTCTATTCGGGCTGGTCTGCGACTCCTGAAACAATTTCTGGTTAGACAATTTTGGTGTTTGTATCTCAATTCGGACCTACTCTTACCCTTTCTCCTACGTTCTCTTCCTTCTCACACAGTCAGACACATATAGTCCTCGACCTCATGATCCTAGGATACTTTTGAGTCTCTCAGCCTACTTAATCCTGGCCATCACGTGGGGCCCAATTGCCCTCTTAATTCCGGCTCAGGCTAGGATCGATGAGACAGGTATCCTCCTTGTCCGTGTCGATCAGTCAAGTACCATTCATTTCTTCATGACTTTTATCGGAACACAGTGTTCCCTATTTCATATAATTCACACCATACAACTGTGTTCTCCTACCTCTTGCAGACCTATTCTTGATTCGTGATGCTATGGCACTGTTCCTCTGCCTCCCCAGATGACTCAATTTCTGGACGGTCAAAATTTGACTTCTCGTCCGGGTTCACTGGTGCGGGCAGTCTTTCAGTTCCGGAGCATCCTGCCAACTATGCCAATTTGTTGGTGAAAAATAGATTCACTCGAGTCTGTCTTAAAGTAAAAGTACACAGTTTATTAACAGAACGTTCTGGGAGAAGAACCATAGACCCCGCGGTCTAGTGGTCACCTTCTCACCATTACAGTGATATCGAAACTTCTTTTATACAGGCAAAACACTACACACAAATGTGTTCACCCAATTATGTTCCCCCAGCAACAATTCTCTTGTCCTCATCCAATCACGTTCCCCCAGCAACAAGATATTGAAACTTCACACAAATGTGTTCGTCCAATTATGTTCCCCCAGCAACAATTCTCTTGTCCTCATCCAATCACGTTCCCCCAGCAACAAGGTATTGAAACTTCTTTTATACATTATAGCAAAATATTACACACAGGTGTCTTCAACCAATCACGCTCCCCCAGCAACAACTCCCCTGTCCTCACAGGAATGATATGGAACCTTCTAGAAATTTGGGCGATTTTTAATAGTTAATTACAAAATGGGCAGTTTTGCAGCTACCAATTAGTGTAACTCATCAATATACACAATTTTGAATCATCTACTTTGCATTATAGAATAGTAGAATTACATTAATACATCCAAAGGGCTTCCAGCAAATAGTTTGCAGAAGACTGCACCACTGAATAATTGTGAAATATTTAGTGTTTCCCACATTCAATAACTGTTCAACAATAATGTCAAGCACAATGGTTTTAATGCGAGCAGACACAAACAGTTAATTCCTGCCCCGTCTTAAGCTGAGTTTGTTTTGTCTTGTGCCCATGTTTCTTATTTACAACTTCACTTCTTACAATACATTCTTTAATTCTTTATGTTGCTGCTTTAAGCTATATAATTTTCACCCTAACACCCCCCTCCCTTCCTCTCTCTCCCCCTCCCTTTCTCTCTCCCCCTCCCTTTCTCTCTCTCCCCCCCTACTTGCTCCGCTCCTCTACCCACCTCTCTCGACCCTCCCTCTCCACTCCCTCTCCACTCCCCCCTCCCCTCCACCTCTTTCCCCTCCCCCTCCACCTCTCTCCCCCCTCCACCTCTCTCCCCCCTCCCCCTACACCTCTCTCCCCCCTCCCCCTACACCTCTCTCCCCCCTCCCTCTCTCTCCCCCCCTCCCTCTCTCTTCCCCCCCTCCCTCTCAGTTCAATTCAATTCAAATTGCTTTATTGGCATGATGATGACAAGGTACATCTTATGTTGCCAAAGCACAGAAAAACATGTATGATTGAACAGGTAAACACAGATCTAGACATACAGTGTATAGACAGATATATCCCTGTATATATAAATATATACACACCTATAATATGCATACAATCTTTTCTTAGATTTAATGGTTGTCCCTCTGCTTATGGCAAGCTGTAACATTGTTTGCTGCTAAGGTTACGCAATTTCTCTGTTCCCCTAGTAGGTATGGGAGTTTTTGGTGGTCATTCAAATTTTTGAATTCAGGGCATATTTTTATGAATTTTGGGTAGAAATTCCCCCTTATGTCATGATAGTTTCCACAAGCTGTGAGGAAGTGCATCTCTGCCTCCACCACTCCCTGACTACAGTGAGAGCATAGCCTGTCCTCTCTTGGCCCCCTCCTCCCACTCTCTCTCCCCCCTCCTCCCACTCTCTCTCCCCCTCCTCCCACTCTCTCTCCCCCCTCCTCCCACTCTCTCTCCCCCTCCTCCCACTCTCTCCCCCCCTCCTCCCACTCTCTCCCCCCTCCTCCCACTCTCTCTCCCCCTCCTCCCACTCTCTCTCCCCCTCCTCCCACTCTCTCTCCCCCTCCTCCCACTCTCTCCCCCCCTCCTCCCACTCTCTCCCCCCCTCCTCCCACTCTCTCCCCCCTCCTCCCACTCTCTCCCCCCCTCCTCCCACTCTCTCCCCCCTCCTGCCACTCTCTCTCCCCCTCCTCCCACTCTCTCTCCCCCTCCTCCCACTCTCTCTCCCCCTCCTCCCACTCTCTCCCCCCCTCCTCCCACTCTCTCCCCCCCTCCTCCCACTCTCTCCCCCCCTCCTCCCACTCTCACCCCCCTCCTCCCACTCTCTCCCCCCTCCTGCCACTCTCTCCCCCCCTCCTGCCACTCTCTCTCCCCCTCCTCCCACTCTCTCTCCCCCTCCTCCCACTCTCTCTCCCCCCTCCTCCCACTCTCTCTCCCCCTCCTCCCACTCTCTCCCCCCCTCCTCCCACTCTCTCCCCCCCTCCTCCCACTCTCTCTCCCCCCTCCTCCCACTCTCCCTCCCCCTCCTCCCACTCTCTCCCCCCCTCCTCCCACTCTCTCCCCCCCTCCTCCCACTCTCTCCCCCCCTCCTCCCACTCTCTCTCCCCCTCCTCCCACTCTCTCTCCCCCTCCTCCCACTCTCTCCCCCCCTCCTCCCACTCTCTCCCCCCTCCTCCCACTCTCTCTCCCCCTCCTCCCACTCTCTCCCCCCTCCTCCCACTCTCTCTCCCCCTCCTCCCACTCTCTCTCCCCCTCCTCCCACTCTCTCACCCCTCCTCCCACTCTCTCTCCCCCTCCTCCCACTCTCTCCCCCCCTCCTCCCACTCTCACCCCCCTCCTCCCACTCTCTCCCCCCTCCTCCCACTCTCTCTCCCCCTCCTCCCACTCTCTCTCCCCCTCCTCCCACTCTCTCACCCCTCCCCCCACTCTCTCCCCCCTCCTCCCACTCTCTCTCCCCCTCCTCCCACTCTCTCCCCCCCTCCTCCCACTCTCTCCCCCCCTCCTCCCACTCTCTCCCCCCCTCCTCCCACTCTCTCTACCCCTCCTCCCACTCTCTCTCCCCCTCCTCCCACTCTCTCTCCTCCCCTCCTCCCACTCTCTCTCCCCCTCCTCCCACTCTCTCCCCCCTCCTCCCACTCTCTCTCCCCCTCCTCCCACTCTCTCCCCCCTCCTCCCACTCTCTCTCCCCCTCCTCCCACTCTCTCCCCCCCTCCTCCCACTCTCTCTCCCCCTCCTCCCACTCTCTCTCCCCCTCCTCCCACTCTCTCCCCCTCCTCCCACTCTCTCTCCCCCTCCTCCCACTCTCTCTCCCCCTCCTCCCACTCTCTCCCCCCCTCCTCCCACTCTCTCTCCCCCTCCTCCTACTCTCTCTCCCCCTCCTCCCACACACTCTCCCCCTCCTCCCACTCTCTCTCCTCCCCTCCTCCCACTCTCTCTCCCCCTCCTCCCACTCTCTCCCCCTCCTCCCACTCTCTCTCCCCCTCCTCCCACACTCTCTCCCCCTCCTCCCACACTCTCTCCCCCTCCTCCCACTCTCTCTCCTCCCCTCCTCCCACTCTCTCTCCCCCTCCTCCCACTCTCTCCCCCTCCTCCCACTCTCTCTCCCCCTCCTCCCTCTTCCCCCCTCTCGCCCCCCCTCTCTCTTCCCCCCCTCTCTCTTCCCCCTCTCTCTTCCCCCCTCTCTCTTCCTCCCCTCTCTCTTCCCCCCTCTCTCTTCCCCCCTCTCTCTTCCCCCCTCTCTCTTCCCCCTCCCTCTCTCTTCCCCCTCCCTCTCGCTTCCCCCTCCCTCTCGCTTCCCCCTCCCTCTCTCTTCCCCCCCACTCTCTTCCCCCCCTCTCTTCCCTTCTCTCTCTCTCTCTCTCTCTCCCCTCTCTTTCTCCCACCCTCCCTCTCTCTCTCTCCCCTCTCCCCCCTCCCTCTCACCCTCGCTCTCACCCGCCCCTCCCTCTCACCCCCCCTCCCTCTCACCCCCCTCCCTCTCACCCCCTCCCTCTCACCACCCCCCTCCCTCTCAGTTCAATTCAATTCAATTCAAATCACTTTATTGGCATGACAAGGTACATCTTATGTTGCCAAAGCATCGAAAAACATTCATGGTTGAACACAAAAAATACAGATCTATCCATACAGTGTATAAAGAGATATATCCCTGAGTGTATAAATATACATTCATATAATTTGTATATACTCTTTTCTTATATTTAGTGGTTGTCCCTCTGTTTATGGCAAGCTGTAACATAGTGTGCCGCTAAGGTTACACAATTTCTCTCTTCCCCTAGTAGGTATGGGAGTTTTTGGTCGTCATTCAAATTTCTGAATTCCGGGCATATTTTTAGAATTTTGGGTAGAAATTCTCCCTTATGCCCTGATATTTTCTACAAGCTGTGAGGGAGTGCATCTCTGTCTCCACCACTCCCTGACTGCAGTGAGAGCATATCCTGTCCTCTCTTGGTAGCCGGGTCTGCCTGTGTCTACCTTTTTCGATCGCCAGGCTATGTTCACTAAGTCTGTACATTGTCAAGGTTTTTCTCAGTTTGCTATCCTTTACCATGGTCAGGTAATCAGCCATGCTGTACTGTCTGTTTAGGGCCAGGTAGCAATTGAGTTTGTTTTGGGTTTTTGTTGTTTTTGCCCAATATGACAGATATTTTTCCTTTTGCTTAGCGACGATTGTGTTGGGTCGAATTCTTTGTGTTACGCTGTCACTGTCCTGGGGCTGGTTATTGTTAGTAGTGTTAGTAGTTACTTCACTGAGTCCCAGGACTAGTTGACTGAGGGTATTCTTCTTTATGGTCCTCTCTTGGCATTTCAGGGCTTCGTAATGATAGCAGTGGGGGTTGCTCATTTTTAGGTGTTTCCAAAATTTGGTGGCTCTTTTTTGGATAGTGATTATTAATGGATATTGGCCTAGTTCTGCCCTGCATGCATTGTTTACGGCTTTCCTTTGAGTTCGGAGGATACTTTTACAGAATTCTGCATGTAGGATCTCAATTGGGTGTTTGTCCCATTTTGCAAATTCTTGTTGTGTTAGCGGTCCCCACACCTTACTGCCATAGAGTGCAATTGGTTCAATTACTGATTTGAAAATTTTGAGCCAAATGCTAATTGGGATTTCTATTTGGATTGATTTTTTAATGGCATAGAAAGCCCTTCTTGCTTTCTCTTTCAGTTCATTCACAGCCAGATGAAAATTTCCCGTAGAACTGATTTTTAAGCCCAAGTATGTGTAGTTAGTGGTTTGTTCAATTTTGGTTGTTCCTAGTGTGATATTTATTTTGGGTCCCTGATGTCTGGATCTTTGCTGGAACACAAGGACTTTGGTTTTTTGGGGATTTATTGTCAGGGCCCAGGTCTGGCAGAACGACTCCAGCAGATCCAGGTTCTGCTGTAGACCCTCCTTAGTTGGTGACAGCAGAACCAGGTCATCTGCATAGAGGAGGAATTTAACCTTGGATTCATATAGGGTGAGGCCGGGTGCTGTAGATTGTTCAAGTGGTTTTGCCAATCCCTCTCAGCCCCCTCTCACCCACTCCCTCTCACCCCCCCTCCCACTCACCCCCCCTCCCTCTCTCACCCCCTCCCTCTCAGCCCCCTCCCTCTCACCCCCCTCCCTCCAACCCCCCTCCCTCTCACCCCCCTACCTCTCTCTCTCTCCCCCTCCCTTCCTCTCTCTCTCTCCCCCTCCCTTCCTCTCTCTCTCTCCCCCTCCCTTCCTCTCTCTCCCCCTCCCTTCCTCTCTCTCCCCCCTCCCTTCCTCTCTCTCCCCCTCCCTTCCTCTCTCTCCCCCCTCGCTTCCTCTCTCTCCCCCCTCCCTTCCTCTCTCTCCCCCCTCCCTTCCTCTCTCTCCCCCCCTTCCTCTCTCCCCCCTCCCTTCCTCTCTCCCCCCTCCCTTCCTCTCTCTCCCCCTCCCCTTCTATCTTGTTCCCCTCCTCTACCCACCTCTCTCTCTACCCTCCCCCTCTCCCCTCCCACTTCCCTCCTCCACCCTATCCACTCCCCCTTTCCCTCCCCCCTTGCCCTCCATCTCCCATGCTCTCTTTCCCTCCCACTCCCTCCCTCCCCCTCTCCCCCTCCCTCCCCCTCTCCCTCACCCCCTCTCCCTCACCCCCTCTCCCTCACCCCCTCCCTCTCACCCCCTCCCTCTCACCCCCTTCCTCTCCCCCTCCCTCTATCTCTCTCCCCCCTCCTCCCTCTCGCTCCCAATTTTTTTCACAATTCAAATCGCTTTATTGGCATGATAAGTTACATCTTATGTTGCCAAAGCATCAAAATACATTTATGGTTTAGCACATAAACGCAGTTCTATTCATACAGTGTATAAACAGGTATATCCCTGAGTGTATAAATATACATTCGCATTGTTTATATATATTCTTTTCTTAGTTTACTGGTTGTCCCTCTGTTCATGGCAAGCTGTAACATAGTGTGCCGCCAGTGTTACACAGCCTCTCTCCTCTCCCAGTAGGAATGGGAGTTTTTGGTTGTCATTCAGATTTCTGAAATCAGGGCATATTTGTGAGAATTTTTGGTAGAAATTCTCCCTGATGCCCTGATATTTTCCACAAGCTGTGAGGAAGTGCATCTCTGTCTCCACCACTCCCTGACTGCAGTGAGAGCATATCCTGTCCTCTCTTGGCAGCCTGGTCTGCCTGTGTCTGCCTTTTTCGATCGCTAGGCTATGTTCGCTAAGTCTGTACCTTGTCAAGGTTCTTCTCAGTTTGTTATCCTTTACCATGGTCAGGTAATCAGCTATGTTGTATTGTCTGTTTAGGGCCAAGTAGCAATTGAGTTTGCTTTGGGTTTTTGTTGTTTCTGCCCAATATGTCAGATATTTTTCCTTTTGCTTAGCGACGATTGTGTTGGGTCGAATTCTTTGTGTTACCCTGTCACTGTCCTGGGGCTGGTTATTGTTAGTATTGTTAGTAGTTACTTCACTGAGTCCCAGGACTAGTTGACTGAGGGTATTCTTCTTTATGGTCAGCTCTTGGCATTTCAGGGTGTCGTAGTGATAGCATTGGGGATTGCTCATTTGTAGGTGATTCCAAAATTTGGTGGCTCTTTTTTGGATAGTGATTATTAATGGATATTGGCCTAGTTCCGCCCTGCATGCATTGTTTACTGATTTCCTTTGAGTCCGGAGGATACTTTTACAGAATTCTGCATGTAGGATCTCAATTGGGTGTTTGTCCCATTTTGCGAATTCTTGTTGAGTTAGCGGTCCCCATACCTCACTGCCATAGAGTGCAATTGGTTCAATTACTGATTTGAAAATTTTGAGCCAAATGCTAATTGGGATTTCTATTTGGATTGATTTTTTGATGGCATAGAAAGCCCTTCTTGCTTTCTCTTTCAGTTCATTCACAGCCAGTTTGAAGTTTACCGTAGAACTGATTTTTAAGCCCAAGTATGTGTAGTTAGTGGTTTGTTCAATTTTGGTTGTTCCTACTGTGAAATTTATTTTGGGTCCCTGATGTTTGGATCTTTGCTGGAACACAAGGACTTTGGTTTTTTGGGGATTTATTGTCAGGGCCCAAGTCTGGCAGTACGACTCCAGCAGGTCCAGGTTTTGCTGTAGCCCCTCTTTAGTAGGTGACAGCAGAACCAGGTCGTCTGCATAGAGGAGGAATTTAACCTTGGATTCATATAGGGTGAGGCCGGGTGCTGTAGATTGTTCAAGTAGTTTTGCCAATCCATTTATGTAAATATTAAAGAGTGTCGGTGAGATTGGCGAGCCCTGCGTCACCCCGCGCCCCTGTGGGAAGTATTTTGTTTGTTTGTCTCCAATTTTAACTGCACATTTGTTGTTTGTATACATTGATTTAATTACATCATATGTTTTCCCTCCTACCCCACTTTCGATAAGTTTCAGGAATAAACCGTCATGCCAGATGGAGTCGAAAGCCTTCTGGAAATCTACAAAGCATGCGTAGATTTTGCTTTTGTTATGGTGAACGTGTTTGTCAATTAGGGTCTGTAGGGTGAAGATATGATCGGATGTTCTATAGTTTGGCAGGAATCCAATTTGGCTTTTACTCAAGACATTGTGCTCCTCAAGGAAGTTTATAAGTCTTTTGTTTATGATGCTACAGAATACCTTCCCCAGGTTACTGTTTACACAGATGCCTCGATAGTTGTTTGGGTCGATTTTGTCCCCACTTTTGTATATGGGCGTTATGAGTCCTTTGTTCCAGATATCAGGGAAATAACCGACACTCAGAACCAAGTTGAAGAGTTTTAGGATAGCCAGTTTCATTTTGTTGTCTGTGTGTTTAATCATCTCGTTTAGTATGCTGTCTGTCCCGCAGGCTTTTCCTGGTCGCAGGTCCTTGAGTTTTTCAAGAAGTTCTTTTTCTGTTATTATGGCGTCCAGCGGGTTTTGGTTATCTTTTATGGCCATTTCTAGCTTTTCCAGTTTTTTGCATATTTGGTGTTGCTCTGGCCTTAGTGTGTTTTTCTGGTATAATTTTTCAAAGTGGTTTACCCATGTGTCCCCATTTTGAATGGCCAAATCGTCGTGTTGTTTTTTGTGTAGTGTTTTCAAGTTTTCCCAGAAACAATTGGAATCAATGGATTCCTCCATGGAGCTGAGTGTATTCTTAATATATTGCTCTTTTTTGGTTCTGAGTGTGTTTCTGTATTGTGTTAGTGTCTGACAATAAGTAAGGCGTAGTTCCTCGTTTTCTGGATGTCTGTGTTTTTGGTTTGATATTTTTCGAAGTTTTTTCCTCATGTTATGGCAATCTCGGTCAAACCATTTTTCATAGTTTTTTGTTTTGGGTTTGTTCTTGCGAGCTTTCAAGTTTGCATTTGTTGCCAAATTATCAAAAATATTGTTTAGTTTACTAACTGCCCGGTTTACGCCTTCTTTATTGTGAGTGTATATGTTATCCAGAAAGGTCATAGAGTCATAGAGTTTTACAGCACAGAAAGAGGCCCTTCGGCCCATCGTGTCTGCGCCGCCCATCCATCCCTGTCCAGTCTAATCCCATTTTCCAGCATTTGGTCCATAGCCTTGTATGCAATGGCATTTCAAGTGCTCATCCAAATGCTTCTTGAATGTTGTGAGGGTTCCTGCCTCCACCACCCTTTCAGGCATTGAGTTCCACATTCCAACCACCCTCTGCGTGAAAAAGTTCCTCCTCAAATCCCCTCTAAATCTCCTGCCCCTTACCCTGAATCTATGCCCCCTTGTTATTGACCCCCCCACTAAGGGGAAAAGTTCCTCTTTATCTACCCTATCTATGCCCCTCATTATTTTGTACACCTCAATCAGGTCCCCCCTCAGCCTTCTCTGCTCCAAGGAAAACAACTCCAGCCTGTCCAGCCTCTCTTCATAGCTGAGGCGCTCCATCCCAGGTAACATCCTGGTGAATCTTCTCTGCACCCTCTCCAAAGCAATCACATCCTTCCTATAGTGAGGCAACCAGAACTGCACACAGTACTCCAGCTGTGGCCTCACCAGCGTTTTGTACAGCTCCATCATAACCTCCCTGCTCTTATATTCTATGCCTCGGCTAATGAAGGCAAGTATCCCATATGCCTTTTTAACCACCTTATCTACCTGCTCCGCTGCCTTCAGGGATCTATGTACATGTACACCAAGGTCCCTCTGACCCTCTGTACTTCCTAGGGTCCTACCACTCATTGTGTATGCCCTTGCCTTATTTGTCCGTCCAAAATGCATCACCTCGCACTTTTCAGGGTTAAATTCCATTTGCCACTTTTCCGCCCATCTGACCAACCCGTTTATATCGTCCTGTAGCTGGAGGCTTTCCTCCTCGCAATTTACCACCCCACCAATTTTCGTGTCATCTGCGAACTTACTGATCATACCTTTTACATTCTCATCCAAATCATTTATGTAGATCACAAACAATAAGGGACCCAGCACCGATCCCTGAGGTACCCCACTGGACACAGGCTTCCAGTCACAAAAGCAACCTTCGACCATCACCCTCTGCCTCCTGCCACTCAGCCAGTTTAGGATCCAACGCGCCAAGGCACCCTGGATCCCATGGGCTCTTACCTTCTTGACCAGTCTCCTATGCGGGACTTTGTCAAAAGCTTTACTGAAGTCCATGTAAACCACATCCACAGCATTTCCCTCATCCACCCCACTAGTCACCCCCTCGAAAAATTCGATCAGATTTGTTAGACATGATTTACCCTTGACAAAGCCATGCTGACTATCCCCGATTAATCCTTGCCTCTCCAAGTGGAGATTAATTTTGTCCCTCAGAATTTTTTCCAATAATTTCCCCACCACAGATGTTAGACTCACTGGCCTGTAATTCCCTGGTTTATCCCTGCTACCCTTCTTGAATAATGGTACTACGTTAGCTGTTCTCCAGTCCTCTGGTACATCCCCTGTGGCCAGAGAGGTTCTGAAAATTAGTGTCAGAGCCCCTGCAATCTCCTCCCTTGCCTCCCACAGCAGCCTGGGATACATCTCGTCCGGGCCTGGGGATTTATCCACTTTTTGGCCCGCTAAAACCGCCAGCACCTCCTCCCTCTCGATGCTAATATGTTCGAGTATGTCACAGTCCCCTTGCCCGATTTCTATGTCTGCATCGTCTTTCTCCATAGTGAACACAGATGCAAAAAATTCATTTAAAACCCCGCCTACATCCTCTGGCTCTACACACAGATTGCCACTTTGGTCCCTAATGGGCCCTACCCTTTCCCTGGTTATCCTCTTGCCCTTAATATACTTATAAAACATCTTAGGATTTTCCTTTATTTTGCTCGCCAGTGTTATTTCATGGCCCCTCCTCGCCCTCCTAATTTCTTTTTTAAGTATGCCCCTGCACTTTTTATACTCCTCTAGGGCTTCTTCTGTCTTTAGTCTTTTGTAACTGCCAAAAGCCCCCTTTTATTTCTAATGCATTTTTGTATATCCCTTGTCATCCAAGGTTCCCTTTGCTTGTTGGTCCCACCCTTGACCTTTACAGGAACATGTTGGCGTTGTACTCTCTCTATTTCCCTTCTGAAAGTCTCCCACTGTTTTGATGTGGATTTTCCTATAAGCAGCTGCTCCCAGTCCACTTTGGCCAGATCCTGCCTTATCATATTAAAATCGGCCTTCCCCCAATTTAGAACCCTTATTTCCGGGCCGTCTTTGTCTTTTTCCATGACCACCTTAAATCTCACCGAATTATGGTCACTGTCGCCAAAATGCTCTCCTACTGACACTTCCACCACTTGCCCGGCTACATTCCCCAGAATTAGGTCCAGTATCGCCCCCTCTCTTGTAGGACTTTCTACATGTTGGCTCAAAAAGCTCTCCTGGATGCACTTTAGGAATTCTGCACCCTCTAAGCCTTTCACACTCTGACTGTCCCAATTTATATTGGGGAAGTTGAAATCCCCCACTATTATTACCCTATTATTTTCGCACTTCTCTGAGATTTGCCTACATATCTGTTCCTCTATCTCCCCCTGACTGTTTGGGGGCCTATAGTATACACCCAGCAAAGTGCTTGCCCCCTTTTTGTTTTTAAGTTCTACCCATATGGCCTCATTAGAGGAACCCGCTAATATATCATCCCTCCTTACAGCAGTAATTGACTCCTTAATTAATATTGCAACACCCCCTCCCCTTTTACACCCCCCTCTGTCTCGCCTGAAGATTCTATACCCCGGAATATTGAGCTGCCAGTCCTGACCCTCCCTCAACCATGTCTCCGTGATAGCAACAATATCGTACTCCCATGTGTTCAACAACAACTTCAGTTCATCCACCTTATTTGCAAGACTCCTTGCATTAAAATAAATGCCTTCCAGCCCTGCCATATTCTCTTTTGCCTTCACATATTTGCTCTGCCTTCCCAGCTGACTTGTTTTTCCCTCTGTATTTGGCCGTAAATCACCCCCTACTATAGCTCCACTCTGTACCCCAACCCCCTGCCAAGTTAGTTTAAACCCTCCCCAGCAGTGCTAGCAAACCTCCCCGCAAGGATATTGGTTCCCCCCTGGTTCAGGTGTAAACCGTCCGACTTGTACAAGTCCCACCTTTCCCAGAAGCAGACCCAGTGATCCAGGAAACTAAAGCCCTCCCCCCTGCACCATCCCTTTAGCCACGCATTCATCTGTTCTATCTTCCTATTCCTATACTTACTAGCACGTGGCACCGGGAGTAATCCAGAGATTACAACCTTTGAGGTCCTGCTCCTTAATCCTTCACCTAGCTCCCTAAATTCTTGCTGCAGGACCTCATCCCTCTTTTTACCTATGTCGTTGGTACCAATGTGGACCACGACCACTGGCTGTTCTCCCTCCCCCTCCAGAATGCCCTGCAGCCGCTCAGTGACATCCTTGACCCTGGCACCAGGGAGGCAACAAACCATCCTGGATTGACGTCTACGGCCACAGAAACGCCTATCTGTTCCCCTTACTATAGAATCCCCTACCACTATTGCTCTCCCACTCTTTTTCCCCCCTTCCTGGGCAGCAGGAGCACCCCCAGTGCCAGGAAGTTGGCCGCTGCTGCCTTCCCCTGGTGAGTCATCCCCCTCAACAGTATCCAAAGCGGTATACTTGTTTGAAAGGGGGATGTCCGCAGGGGTTCCCTGCACTACCTGCCTGCCTTTGTTGCTCCGCCTGATGGTCACCCCCTGTGCTGCCCTACCCTGAGGCGTGCACAACTCGCTAAACGTGTTATCCACGAGCCTTTCAGCATCGCGCATGCTCCAAAATTCATCCACCCGCAGCTCGAGCGCCGCAATGCGGTCTACAAGTAGCTGCAGCTGGATGCATTTCCCGCACACATGGTCATCAGGGACACTGGCAGCATCCCTGACTTCCCACATAGAGCAGGAGGAGCAGAGCACGGGTCTGAACTCTCCTGCCATGACTTACCCCTTTAATTACTTTAAAAATTTATTCAATACCCCAGTTACAGGTATGCTCTAGGGCGCTTTATTTACCAACTATCCCCACTACACCACAGAAATTTAACACCACAGAATTCAAGCTTGTATTGAAAAAAGAGAAATACTCAGCAACCAATCACCTACCTGCTCCCTGGTGACGTCACACACTGATTACTTTTGACCTCTCTCCCCGCTGCTGAGTTGGTCTCGCCTCTCTCCGGTTTTTATACCGGTCTCACCACACTGCTCCCGACTGGTCTCGGGCCTCGCTGGTCGCCGGGTTTTCTCCCGAGCTCCTCCTCGCTGCTCCCGCTGGTCCCGACTGGTCTCGGGCCTCGCCTCTCTCCGGTTTTTATACCGGTCTCACCACACTGCTCCCGACTGGTCTCGGGCCTCGCTGGTCGCCGGGTTTTCTCCCGAGCTCCTCCTCGCTGCTCCCGCTGGTCCCGACTGGTCTCGGGTCTCGCCTCTCTCCGGTTTTTATACCGGTCTCACCACACTGCTCCCGACTGGTCTCGGGCCTCGCTGGTCGCCGGGTTTTCTCCCGAGCTCCTCCTCGCTGCTCCCGCTGGTCCCGACTGGTCTCGGGCCTCGCCTCTCTCCGGTTTTTATACCGGTCTCACCACACTGCTCCCGACTGGTCTCGGGCCTCGCTGGTCGCCGGGTTTTCTCCCGAGCTCCTCCTCGCTGCTCCCGCTGGTCCCGACTGGTCTCGGGTCTCGCCTCTCTCCGGTTTTTATACCGGTCTCACCACACTGCTCCCGACTGGTCTCGGGCCTCGCTGGTCGCCGGGTTTTCTCCCGAGCTCCTCCTCGCTGCTCCCGCTGGTCCCGACTGGTCTCGGGCCTCGCCTCTCTCCGGTTTTTATACCGGTCTCACCACACTGCTCCCGACTGGTCTCGGGCCTCGCTGGTCGCCGGGTTTTCTCCCGAGCTCCTCCTCGCTGCTCCCGCTGGTCCCGACTGGTCTCGGGCCTCGCCTCTCTCCGGTTTTTATACCGGTCTCACCACACTGCTCCCGACTGGTCTCGGGCCTCGCTGGTCGCCGGGTTTTCTCCCGAGCTCCTCCTCGCTGCTCCCGCTGGTCCCGACTGGTCTCGGGCCTCGCCTCTCTCCGGTTTTTATACCGGTCTCACCACACTGCTCCCGACTGGTCTCGGGCCTCGCTGGTCGCCGGGTTTTCTCCCGAGCTCCTCCTCGCTGCTCCCGCTGGTCCCGACTGGTCTCGGGCCTCGCCTCTCTCCGGTTTTTATACCGGTCTCACCACACTGCTCCCGACTGGTCTCGGGCCTCGCTGGTCGCCGGGTTTTCTCCCGAGCTCCTCCTCGCTGCTCCCGCTGGTCCCGACTGGTCTCGGGCCTCGCCTCTCTCCGGTTTTTATACCGGTCTCACCACACTGCTCCCGACTGGTCTCGGGCCTCGCTGGTCGCCGGGTTTTCTCCCGAGCTCCTCCTCGCTGCTCCCGCTGGTCCCGACTGGTGTCTAAGAGAGCTTGAGTTGATGCATTGCTAATTGTTTTCTGGTATTTTTCCGTGTCGTTTTTGGCCCATCTGTACGATTTTTTGGTGTTGTACAGTTTACTGGGTTGTGTTTCTATGTTGTTTGTTTCTGTCTTTTTGAGGAACATAGTAATTTGACTGTGATCTGACAGTGTTGTTTGTGGTTTGACTGTGAATGCTCTGAAAGAGGATGGGTCTAAGTCTGTAATCATATAGTCTACTGTGCTGCAGCCAAGAGGTGAGCAATAGGTCGATCTTCCTAGGAGGTCTCCTATGAACCTACCATTGACAATGTACAGACCCAGGTTTCGACAGAGCTGTAGTAGCTGTTTTCCGTTGGTATTTGACTGCTTGTCGCAGTTATGCCTGTATGGAAGGGAAGGGATGTCAAAGTGGTTATTCCCGAAAACATAATTGTTTCCCTGATTATTGGTGAAGTCTGGTTCTTCGCCCGTTCTTGAATTGAGGTCCCCACAGATCAACACGTTCCCCTGGGCCTGGTATTGGATAATTTCCCCCTCCATGTTGGAGAAGGTGTCCTCTTTAAAGTACGGGGAATCGATTGGAGGGATATAAAGTGCGCAAATGTAAACATCTTGGGTGTTTGAGATAATCTCCCTCTCAAGTTTGAGCCACATATGGTTTTCGCCCTTTTTTATAAATTTGATGTAATTCTTAAGTTCTGTTTTAAACCAGATCAGTATGCCTCCGGAGTCTCTGCCTTGGGTTGCACTTGGTAATTTATTGGAGGGGACCACCAGCTCAGTGTACCCTTGGGGACAGCCAGTGTGTCCTTTTCCTTTATACCAAGTTTCCTGTAAAATGATAATATCTAGGTCTTTAGTTTCATCTATGAACTCTGGGGTCCTACTTTTCACTTCTCGCAGTGAAGAGCGTAGACCTTGGATATTCCAGGTCGAAATATATAAGGATTTCATGTTAAGTTTGATCTTTTACTATGATAGGTTAAAGAGTGGTACGTGTTTGTCGTGTCTAAGTGTGGGAAAAAAAAGATCACATCAGTTGTCTACAAAAGTTAATACAATTTGGTTACAGTTCTTTCTATTAATTAGTCCTTGATCCATAAGGCGGAAGTAGATGCTGCTGCACATCTGCTTATTGTCTCTTAATGGATTGTTTCTGTCTGAGGTATTGCGTACGTCCTGTGCATCTCTCCCTCTGTCTGGCTGGGAGCAGTCCTATTCCCCTGTGGGACAGGAGTGGTGCAGGTCTGATATTGTTGTTTTGCATGGGGATCCTCTCTGGTCTCGGTTGGTGTGTTGGTGGTCCTTGTAGTGTTCCTGATATGTACCCCGCTGATCTCTGGTGGTCGGGGGGGGGTCCTCTTGGAGTCTGGGTATGGACCCGGTTAAAAGCGACGTCCTTCAGGGCTTTAGCAAAGATCGATATTCTTTGCCTTTGGATGTGGACGTGGTCGTAAAGACATTCCTCATCGAGGGTGGGGTGTTGGGCCAGGTGTACGTTGTGGTTTGATTCGCAGTCTCTTGCTATGCTGGCATTTATCTCATGAATTGTGTTGTTGTTGAAGTCTGTTCTCGGCAATATTGTGGAAACAGTGATTCTAGTGTTTGGAAATGTACTGCTTGCTTTCCTAATCATTGCTCTGAGCGATGTTGCTACTTCTTTCTGTTGGGTCTTTAGGTCATTTGTGCCCGTGTGTATTATTATGTGTTGGGGGGAGCCTAATCTGGCTTTGGTCAGCCATCCCATGGCTCTGTTTGTTGTTGGGCACCAGATCTTTTCTACTTTACTTCTAGGGAATAGCTTTTTCTCCCATAGAAATTTCCCATTTGAGTCTATGAGTATTACGACGTCAGCCTTGTTTGTGTTTACTGTCTGGTGGCTTTCGCTTGGACTCATAGTGTGTGTGCTGGGCTGGGGTGTCTGGTGTGTGCGTACCTCTTGTGAGCGGCCCGCTTGTGGTTCCACGGTGGTGGGGGAAGATTGCGAATCAGTATGCTGGTCGGTCTGTGTGGCACCCCTTGTATTGTGTGTCTGTTGCTTTTGTTCCGTGTGGGAGTGCAGCCGTTCCGTCCGGCTCTGTCTTGTCTTATCTCTAGCCTCTGGTTGCTGGTCTAATGGTGTTATCTCTCCTCTATGGCTCTCTTCTTTTTCCTGCAGCTCTTTCACCTGATTCCTAAGTAGATTCACCTGGTTCTCAAGTAGCTTCAGCTCTCTCTTGTGTCTCTCCCTCTCCTGATTTTGATCGTCATTCATTTTGAGGAAGTCCTCTCTAAGTTTAACCATCTCTATCTCTAATTGATTAAATTTATCTTTTGGTTGTATCTGGCTGTGTGATCCCGGAGTATGTGTCTGGTCGGCCCTGGAAGGCTCACTCACTTCCTGGCTAGGCTGCTCTTCTCTTGGTGAGCTGGGAATGGTAGGGGGGACTATGTGTGGCTTCCTCCCTGGTAGTTATGCTGGGGTTTGTCAGTTGTATCGTGTGGCTGTGGTTCCCCGGGGTTAGTGTCTGGTTTGAACTGTGTGGCTCGTTCACCTCCTGACCAGGCAGATTTTCTCCTGGTAAGTTGTCAATGTTGGGGGGAGTGCGGGCCACTCTGGGGCTGTTCCTTCCCCCCTTAGTTAATTTTTTCAGTGTCCTGAAGGCCGTTGCAAATTTGTCGAGGTTGCCTTGCACTAATATTGTTCCGGTATTGTACGCGTTGACCGTCGTAGTTGAACTGTCTCCTGGTGTGTTAATTTTCATTATGGACCCATTTGCGGTATTTTCTAGCTTAACATTGGTATAGTGTGATTTTATTGCTGTGATCCAAGCCACTGGCTGATCTGAGTAGAAAATGAGGTTACTTTTTGTCCCATTGTTGTAACAGTCAGCAAAAAGTGTTTCTGGTTTTTCTCTCATCTGCTCATGCTTGATCGCTTTTATAGCTTTTTTTTGCGGTGTTGGGGGGAATCTGGAAGCGGGGGCTGTTGTGGATCTTCTGATTCGCTCATTTTTGGTAAAGTATTGTTGATCTTAGAATAAGCTTTTCTGGGGCCCCGGGTTTGGTGTTTCCCTCTCCCTGTTCGCGAACTTTCCCGGTCCCCCCTCTCCGACCCCGTGGTCCCTGGGCCTCGGCTTCTGGGTTCACCCTTCTCAGGTCTGGGTCTGTGAGCCGCTGTTTCCCGGTGTCTTCGGGCTGTTCCCCTCCCCCTCAGAGGTCTCTGTGCCTCTGTCTTGGCCTGGCTCCTCGGGCCTTTCCCTGGCTTCAGTCTCCCTCCCTGGGCCCTGTACTCACAGTCTTGGTTTGCTTCTGGAAGCCTTCTGGTTGCTCCCCTTCTCCTCAGAGGTCTCTGGGCCTGGCTCCTCGGGCCTTTCCCGGGCTTTCTAGCCCAGCCGCCGCTCGGGCTGTGCCTCGTTCGCCGTTCGGGTGCTGGACTGCGGTCGTCGCTCGGGTGCTGGACTGCGGCCCGTCGCTCGGGTGCTGGACTGCGGTCGTCGCTCGGGTGCTGGACTGCGGCCGCCGATCGGGCCGTGTCTTGTTCGCCGCTCGGGCTCCCCGAGTCACCTCGTTCCAGCTGCCGCTGCGTCTCCGTGCGGCCTCCCCGATTCGCCTCGTTTCCCGAAGCGGCCTCCCCGAGTCTCCTCGCTCCGGCTGCCGCTGCGTCTCCGTGCGGCCTTCGCGCCTCGGTTCCCGATGCGTCCGAGTCACCTCGCTTCTGCTGCTGCTGTGGCCCCGTGCGGCCGCTGTTCTTTGGTTTGTATATTTTTTTTCCCCTTATTTCTTTTTTTTCTTTGGCTTTTTTTTTTCTAATTTCCTCTGGTTTTTTTTCCTTTGGTGGTCTCTTTGGTGGTCTTTTCCTTCCTTACTTAATCTAGACTAAACTAAACTTAAACTTAACTAAACAAACTAAACTAACTTAACTAGAACTAAATTTAACTTTAAAACCTTTTAAAACTTGAAATGAACCTTTTTTTTCCCCACTTTAAACACTAAAAACACTAAAAATTCAGCAGCCCATCTTCAGCGTGTGTATTCACTCTGTCTGGCTGTCTGGCTCCCCCCTCCTCCCTCTCTCTCCCCCACTCTCTCTCTCCCCCCTCCCACTCTCTCTCTCCCCCCTCCCACTCTCTCTCTCCCTCCTCCCACTCTCTCACCCCCTCCTCCCACTCTCTCTCCCCCTCCTCCCACTCTCACTCCCCCTCCTCCCACACTCTCTCCCCCTCCCACTCTCTCTCCCCCTCCTCCCACACTCTCTCCCCCTCCTCCCACTCTCTCTCCCCCTCCTCCCACTCTCTCTCCCCGTCCTCCCACTCTCTCTCCCCCTCCGCCCACTCTCTCTCCCCCTCCTCCCACTCTCTCCCCCCTCTTCCCACTCTCTCTCCCCCTCCTCCCACTCTCTCTTCCCCTCCCACTCTCTCTCTCCCCCTCCTCCCACTCTCTCTCTCTCTCTCTCCCCCTCCCTCTCTCTCCCCTCCCTGTCCCCCTCCCTTCCTCTCTCTCCCCCACTTCCTTCCTCTCTCTCCCCCACTTCCTCTCTCTCCCCCCTCCCTTCCTCTCTCTCCCCCTCCCTTCCTCTCTCCCCCTCCCTTCCTCTCTCTCCCCCCTCCCTTCCCCTCTCTCCCCCCTCCCTTCCTCTCTCAATTCAATTCAATTTTTCAATTCAGATCGCTTTATTGGCATGACAAGGTACATCTTATGTTGCCAAAGCATCGAAAAACATTCATGGTTGTACACAAAAATACAGATCTATCCATACAGTGTACAAACAGATATATCCCTGAGTGTATAAATATACATTCATATAATTTTTATATACTCTTTTATATTTAGTGGTTGTCCCTCTGTTTATGGCAAGCTGTAACATAGTGTGCTGCTAAGGTTACACAATTTCTCTCTTCCCCTAGTAGGTATGGGAGTTTTTGGTCGTCATTCAAATTTCTGAATTCCGGGCATATTTTTGTGAATTTTGGGTAGAAATTCTCCCTTATGCCCTGATATTTTCTACACGCTGTGAGGAAGTGCATCTCTGTCTCCATCACTCCCTGACTGCAGTGAGAGCATATCCTGTCCTCTCTTGGTAGCCGGGTCTGCCTGTGTCTACCTTTTTCGATCGCCAGGCTATGTTCACTAAGTCTGTACATTGTCAAGGTTTTTCTCATTTTGCTATCCTTTACCCTGGTCAGGTAATCAGCCATGTTGTATTGTCTGTTTAGGGCCAAGTAGCAATTGAGTTTGCTTTGGGTTTTTGTTGTTTCTGCCCAATATGACAGATATTTTTCCTTTTGCTTAGCGACGATTGTGTTGGGTCGAATTCTTTGTGTTACGCTGTCACTGTCCTGGGGCTGGTTATTGTTAGTAGTGTTAGTAGTTACTTCACTGAGTCCCAGGACTAGTTGACTGAGGGTATTCCTCTTTATGGTCCTCTCTTGGCATTTCAGGGCTTCGTAATGATAGCATTGGGGGTTGCTCATTTCAAGGTGTTTCCAAAATTTGGTGGCTCTTTTTTGGATAGTGATTATTAATGGATATTGGCCTAGTTCTGCCCTGCATGCATTGTTTACGGTTTTCCTTTGAGTCCAGAGGATACTTTTACAGAATTATGCATGTAGGATCTCAATTGGATGTTTGTCCCATTTTGCAAATTCTTGTTGTGTTAGCGGTCCCCACACCTCACTGCCATGGAGTGCAATTGGTTCAATTACTGATTTGAAAATTTTGAGCCAAATGCTAATTGGGATTTCTATTTGGATTGATTTTTTAATGGCATAGAAAGCCCTTCTTGCTTTCTCTTTCAGTTCATTCACAGCCAGATGAAAATTTCCCGTAGAACTGATTTTTAAGCCCAAGTATGTGTAGTTAGTGGTTTGTTCAATTTTGGTTGTTCCTAGTGTGATATTTATTTTGGGTCCCTGATGTCTGGATCTTTGCTGGAACACAAGGACTTTGGTTTTTTGGGGATTTATTGTCAGGGCCCAGGTCTGGCAGAACGACTCCAGCAGATCCAGGTTCTGCTGTAGACCCTCCTTAGTTGGTGACAGCAGAACCAGGTCATCTGCATAGAGGAGGAATTTAACCTTGGATTCATATAGGGTGAGGCCGGGTGCTGTAGATTGTTCAAGTAGTTTTGCCAGTTCATTTATGTAAATATTAAAGAGTGTCGGTGAGATGGGCGAGCCCTGCGTCACCCCCCGCCCCTGTGGGAAGTATTTTGTTTGTTTGTCTCCAATTTTAACTGCACATTTGTTGTTTGTATACATTGATTTAATTACATCATATGTTTTTCCCCCTACCCCGCTTTCGATAAGTTTCAGGAATAAACCGTCGTGCCAGATGGAATCGAAAGCCTTCTGGAAATCTATAAAGCATGCGTAGATTTTGCTTTTGTTTTGATGAACGTGTTTGTCAATTAGGGTCTGTAGGGTGAAGATATGATCTGATGTTCTATAGTTTGGCAGGAATCCAATTTGGCTTTTACTCAAGACATTGTGCTCCTCAAGGAAGTTTATAAGTCTTTTGTTTATGATACTACAGAATACCTTCCCCAGGTTACTGTTTACACAGATGCCTCGATAGTTATTTGGGTCGACTTTGTCCCCACTTTTGTATATGGGCGTTATGAGTCCTTTGTTCCAGATATCAGGGAAGTAACTGACACTCAGAACCAAGTTGAAGAATTTTAGGATAGCCAGTTTCATTTTATCGTCTGTGTGTTTAATCATCTCGCTTAGTATGCCGTCTGCACCGCAAGCTTTTCCTGGTCGCAGGTCCTTGAGTTTTTGAACTAGTTCTTTTTCTGTTATTATGGAGTCTAGCGGGTTTTGGTTACCTTTTATGGCCATTTCGAGCTTTTCCAGTTTTTTGCATATTTGGTGTTGCTCTGGCCTTAGTGTGTTTTTCTGGTATAATTTTTCAAAGTGGTTTTCCCATGTGTCTCCATTTTGAATGGCCAATTCGTCGTGTTGTTTTTTGTGTAATATATTCCAGTTGTCCCAGAAACAATTGGAATCAATGGATTCCTCAATGGAGCTGAGTGTATTCTTAATATACTGCTCTTTTTTGGTTCTGAGTGTGTTTCTGTATTGTGTTAGTGTCTGACAATAAGTAAGGCGTAATTCCTCGTTTTCTGGCTGTCTGTGTTTTTGGTTTGATATTTTTCTAAGTTTTTTCCTCATGTTATGGCAATCTGGGTCAAACCATTTTTCATAGTTTTTTGTTTTGGGTTTGTTCTTGCGAGCTTTCAAGTTTGACCTTGTTGCCAAATTATCAGAAATATTGTTTAGGTTATTCACTGCCCGGTTTACGCCTTCTTTATTGTGAGTGTATATGTTATCCAGAAAGTTGAGTTGATTCATTGCTAATTGCTTTCTGGTATTTTTCCGTGCTGTTTTTGGCTCATCTGTACGATTTTTTGGTGTTGTACAGCTTACTGGGTTGTGTTTCTGTGTTGGTTGTTTCTGTCTTTTTAAGTAATTTGACTGTGGTCTGACAGTGTTGTTTGTGGTTTGACTGTGAATGCTCTGAAAGAGGATGGGTCCAAATCCGTAATCATATAGTCTACGGTGCTACAGCCAAGAGGTGAGCAATCGGTCGATCTTCCTAGGAGGTCTCCCATGAACCTACCATTGACAATGTACAGACCCAGGCTTCGACAGAGCTGCAGGAGCTGTTTTCCGTTGGTATTTGTCTGCTTGTCGCAGTTCTGCCTGTATGGATGGGAAGGGATATCGAAGTGGTTATTCCCGAATATGTAATTGTTTCCCTGATTATTGGTGAAGTCTGGTTCTTCGCCAGTTCTTGAATTGAGGTCACCACAGATCAACACGTTCCCCTTGGCCTGGAATTGGATAATCTCCCTCCCCATGTTGGAGAAGGTGTCCTCTTTAAAGTACGGGGATTCCATTGCGGGGATATAGAGTGCGCAAATGAAAACATCTTGGGGGTTAGAGATAATCCCCCTCTCAATTTTGAGCCACATGTGGTTTTCGCCCTTTTTAATAAATTTGATGCAATTCTTAAGCTCTGTTTTAAACCAAGTCAGTATGCCTCCGGAGTCTCTGCCTTGGGTTACTCCTGGTAATTTATTGGAGGGGACCACCAGCTCTGTGTACCCTTGGGGACGGCCAGTGTGTCCTTCTCCTCTATACCAAGTTTCCTGTAAAATGATGATATCCAGATCTTTAGTTTCATCTATGAACTCTGGGGTCCTACTCTTCACATCGAGCACCGAAGAGCGTAGACCTTGGATGTTCCAGGTCGAAAATATATAAGGATTTCATGTTAAGTTTGACCTTTTACAATGATAGGTTAAAGAATGATATGTGTTTGTCGTGTCTAAATGGGGGGAAAAAAGATCATCTCAATTGTCTATAAATGCTAATACTACTTGGTTGCAATTCATTTTCTTCCCCTTCTATCTCTTCCCCCCTCCCTCTCTCTCTTCCCCCCTCCCTCTCTCTCTTCCCCCCTCCCTCTCTCTCTTCCCCCCTCCCCCTCTCTCTTCCCCCTCCCTCTCTTCCCCCCCCCTCTCTTCCCCCCTCCCTCTCTTCCCCCCTCCCTCTCTTCCCCCTCCTCTCTCTTCCCCTCGCTCTCTCTTCCCCCTCTCTCTCTTACCCCCCTCTCTCTTCCCCCTCTCTTCCCCCCTCCCTCTCTTCCCCCCACTCTCTCTCTTCCCCCTCTCTCTCTCTTCACCCCTCTCTCTTCCCCCCTCTCTCTCTTCCCCCTCCCTCTCTCTTCCCCCCCCTCCCTCTCTCTTCCCCCTCCCTCCCTCTTCCCCCCTCCCTCCCTCTCTCTTCCCCCCTCCCTCCCTCTCTCTTCCCCCTCCCTCCCTCTCTCTTCCCCCCTCCCTCTCTCTCTCTTCCCCTCCCTCTCTCTCTCTTCCCCCCTCCCTCTCTCTCTCTTCCCCCTCCCTCTCTCTCTTCTCCCCCTCTCTTCCCCCTCCCTCTCTTCCCCCTCCCTCTCTTCCCCCTCCCTCTCTCCCCCCCTCTCGCTCTCTCTTCCCCCCTCTCCCTCTCTTCCCCCTCTCTCTCTTCCCCCTCCCTCTCTCCCATCCCCCCTTCCTCTCTCTCTTCCCTCCCTCTCTCTCTTTTCCTCCCTCTCTTCCCCCTCCATCCCTCTCTTCCCCCTCCCTCCCTCTCTTCCCCCTCCCTCCCTCTCTTACCCCGCCCTCCCTCTCTTCCCCCTCCCTCTCTCTCATCCCCCCTCCCTCTCTCTCATCCCCCTCCCTCTCTCTCATCCCCCCCTCCCTCTCTCTCTTCCCCCCTCCCTCTCTCTCTTCCCCATCCCTCTCTTCCCCCCTCCCTCTCTTCCCCCCTCCCTCTCTTCCCCCCTCCCTCTCTTCCCCCTCCCTCTCTTCCCCCCTTCTTCTCTTCCCCCCCTCTCTTCCCCCTCCCTCTCTAACCCCTCCCTCTCTCTCATCCCACCTCCCTCTCTTCCCTCCCTCTCTTCCCTCCCTCTCTCTCTCTCTTCCCCCTCTCTCTCTTCCCCCCTTGCTCTCTCTTCCCCCTCCCTCTCTCTCTTCCCCTTCTCTCTCTTCCCCCCCTCCCTCTCTCTCTTCCCCCTCCCTCTCTCTCTTCCCCCTCCCTCTCTCTCTTCCCCCTCCCTCTCCCTCTTCCCCCTCCCTCTCTTCCCCCCCTCCCTCTCTCCCGCCCTCCCTCTCTCCCGCCCTCCCTCTCTCTTCCCCTCCTCTCTGTTCCCCTCGATCTCTCTTCACCTCGCTCTCTCTTCCCCCTCTCTCTCTTCCCCCCCCTCTCCTCCCTCTCTTCCTCCTCCCTCTCTTCCCCCCTCTCTCTCTGTCTTCCCCCCTCTCGCTCTCTTTCCCCTCCCTCTCTCTTCCCCCCTCCCTCCCTCTCTCTTCCCCCCTCCCTCCCTCTCTCTTCCCCCTCCCTCCCTCTCTCTTCCCCCTCCCTCTCTCTCTCTTCCCCCCTCCCTCTCTCTCTCTTCCCCCTCCCTCTCTCTCTCTTCCCCCTCCCTCTCTCTCTCTTCCCCCCTCCCTCTCTCTCTTCTCCCCCTCTCTTCCCCCCTCCCTCTCTTCCCCCCTCCCTCTCTTCCCCCTCCCTCTCTTCCCCCTCCCTCTCTTCCCCCTCCCTCTCTTCCCCCTCCCTCTCTTCCCCCCTCCCTCTCTTCCCCCTCCCTCTCTTCCCCCCCTCTCTCTCTCTCTCTCTCTTCCCCCCTCTCTCTCTCTTCCCCTCTCTTCCCCCCTTGCTCTCTCTCTCTTCCCCTCTCTTCCCTGCTTGCTCTCTCTTCCCCCCTTGCTCTCTCTTCCCCCCTTGCTCTCTCTTCCCCCCTCGCTCTCTCTCTTCCCCACTCGCTCTCTCTCTTCCCCCTCTCTCTCTCTCTCTACACCACTCTCTCTTCCCCCTCCCTCTCTCTCATCCCCCTCCCTCTCTCTCTTCCCTCCCTCTCTCTCTTC
>NC_141005.1:2906829-2979705 GCF_052327205.1 Somniosus microcephalus
ATGGGTTTTTACAACAATGCAATAGTTTCACCATTACTGATACTAGCTTTTTATTCCAATTTATTAACTGAATTTTTTTTTTAATTCCCCAGCTGCCGTGGTGGGATTTGAACTCATGTCTCTGGCTCATTAGTCCAGGCCTCTGGATTACTAGCCCAGTAACACTACCACTATGCCACCGTTCCTGACGGTATCTATAGCCCCAGATTCCTCTGTTCCTCTACCTCATTTAGACAACTTATTTTCCAAGCAGTATGTGGCCTCTTATTCTACCTACCAAAATGTACCACCTCAAACTTACCTATGTTGAAATTCATTTGCCAATTACACGCCCATTCTGCAAGTTTATTTATGTCTTCCTGTATTTTGTTGCAGTCCTCCTCTGTATTAACTAACCCCCCACCCCCCCGGCCAATTTTGAAGTTGTACTTCTGATTTCTGAGTCCAAATCGATTATGTAAACAGTGAACAACAGTCGTCCCAGCACCGATCCTTGTGGAACGCCACTTCCCACCATTTGCCAGTCCTGAGTAGCTACCTACTCTCTATTTTATGTTTTGTAGCCAACTTGCTATCCATTCCGTTACTTGTCCCCTGACTCCACATGTTCTGACCTTAGTCATGAGTCGACTATGAGGCCTTTTGAAAGTCCAAATATATTACATCTACTGCATTACCCTTATCTACCCTTTCTGTTACTTCTTCAAAGAACTCAATAAGGTTAGTCAAGCATGACCTTCCCTTTTGGAAACTGTGCTGGCTACTCTACTATATTTTCAATTTCTAGATGTTTTTCTATTATATGAATCCCAGTTCTTTGCTTTTTTATGGCCTTATGAACCGGTGTTGCTATTTTTAGGGCAGGTGATGTGTTGCAGCTGTAACATATGGGAACTTGTGGACCCCAGTGTGATCCACAGCAACTACATCTGCAGTAAGTATCTGAAACTCGAGGAACTTCGGCTGAGAGTTGATGAGCTGGAGTCCAAGTTTCGGACACTGCGATACATCAGGGAGGGAGAAATTAACCTGGACACTTTGTTCCAGGAAGCAGTCACACCCTTTAGGTTAAATACTTCAGATTTGGCCCGTGGTCAGGGATCAGTGCTGGGGCCTCAACTATTTACAATCTATATTAATGACTTGGATGAAGGAAGTGAGTGTATTATAGCCAAATTTGAGTGGGCATAAATTTGGCAGATGGAGTATAATGTGGGAAAATGTGAGGTTATCCACTTTGGTAGGAAGAATAAAAAGCAAAATACTATTTAAATGGAGAGAGATTACAGAATGCTGCGGTACAGAGGGATCTGGGGGTCCTCGTACATGAAACACAAAACGTTAGCATGCAGGTACAGCAAGTAATTAGGAAGGTAAATGGAGTGTTGGCCTTTATTGCAAAGGGAATGGAGTATAAAAGTAGGGAAGTCTTGTTACAACTGTACAGGGCGTTGGTGAGACCACACCTGGAGTACTGCGTACAGTTTTGGTCTCCTTATTTAAGGAGGGATATATTTGCATTGGAGGCAGTTCAGAGACGATTCACTCGGTTGATTCCTGGTATGAAGGGGTTGTCTTATGAGGAAAGGTTGAGTTGGCTGGGCCTATACTCACTGGAGTTTAGAAGAATGAGATCTTATTGAAACATACGGGGGTAACAATTGGGTCGCGCTACCTTCACGCTACCTTCACTGGGGCGCTACTTTTAGCCCTCCGAAAAAGTTAGCGCCCCCGCGGCCGATTTTCCCAGGTAGTGCCCCGAGGGGGAGATGGGGCGCTACTGGAAGTGCCCCGCGTCCCTCTTGGGGCGCTGCAAGCCAAAACCGCGGTGCTATGTGGTGCTGCAGTACTGTAGGCCTTCCCTTCTTAAAGGGGAGGGGCCTGGCACAGCATGACCCGGCGCCCAGCTGGGTCACCAGGGATCGGGAGTGCCGGCAAACCAATCAAGAGGAGCACCGGGTTCACGGAGAGCAGCCGGCACCCCGCGGGGGGGCTTCACGGAGGCCAGGGACAGCAACGGGGGCAGGTGCTGGCAGGCGGCCAGCAACAAAAATGGCCGCCCACCACATCCCCTTTAACTAGCGCCACCCCGGCCGCAGGTAGGCCCCCGTGACCCCGGCGGACATGGCATCTGGCGGTAAGTCAGGGAGCGCCACCCAATGTTACAGCTGGGGTGCTGCGCACGGCGATAACGTCATCGCCGGCGGCGCGACGCTAACGGTTAGTGCCACCATTAACCTCCCGCTGAATTTCGCAGGAGGTATTAGTGGCGCCGTGCCCAGGCACTAGTTGATTTGCGCTCTGTTAGTGCCCTCTTAGGGCGCTAATGGGAGGCGCAAATCAACCGAATTTAGCCCCCATAAGATTCTGAGGGGGGATTGACAGGGTGGATGCTGAGAGGATGTTTCCCCTGGTGGGGGTATCTAGAACTAGGGGGGCATAGTTTCAGAATAAGGGGTCGCCCATTTAAGACGGAGATGAGGAGGAATTTCTTCTCTCAGAGGGTCGTGAATCTTTGGAATTCTCGACCCCAGAGAGCTGTGGAGGCGGAGTCATTGAATATATTCAAGACGGGGATTGACAGACATTTGAACTACAGTGGGGTCAAGGGTTATGGGGAACAGGCAGGGAAGTGGAGTTGAGGCCATGATCAGATCAGCCATGATCTCATCGAATGGCGGAGCAGGCTCGAGGGGCCGAATGGCCGACTCCTGCTCCTATTTCTTATGTTCCTATATCTTTGATTAAGGATTCCATTATCTTTCCCACCACCGATGTTAAGCTAGTTGGTCTATAGTTCCCTGGACTTGTTCTATCTCCCGTTTTAAATATAGGAATCGTGTTAGCATGCTGAAATGAAACTGATTTCTAGCAAAATCTGTGCCAGAGAGAAACCAGTTCTGCTTTATAAGTGAAGAATCCGTTGACTCTTTGCGGCTCCACTCAGCTGATTGATGTCTCAGCATTCATATCATGTGAGCAAGTCTCAAGACTGTTGTCAAACCTCCCTCTGTCACTTCTCATCTTCACGGGTCCTGTTCTCTGCAAGGCTACAGCTTGCAGATTGTGTTAGTAAATGTTGTGATCAGCAAGTTAAGGACAGATGTCAGGAAATATTTCTTTACACAGAAGGCGAGCAAGAGCTGGAACCAGGAAGGTGGGGGTCAGTGGGGTCAGAGGTTGAGGTGAGACACCAGCCTCATTGAAGAATTGACTAGATGTTGTAACGGGAAGAAGGTCGGACTGGGATTCTGGAGTGAGAGGAAGCGAGTTGGAGCTCTGAAACTATCCTGTTCCTATCAAGGCCTTTGGCCACTTTGAGTGTCTATGTGGAGGTGGCAGAGTGCGTAGGGACCATGGGACAAATCCTGGTCAAAGGAGCCCAGGATCCAGCTGTAGCAGTGAATTCAGGCAGTATTTTGGGGGAATATCTAACAGCTTGGGTGTATAACATTAAATCATTGACTGTCTTTAGTCCTTTTAACAATTAATATTTGAGTTATTTTTTGTTGACGTTTGCTTCACAATGAATTCCTCTTTGAGCTTTCTTTGTGTTTGTTTTGAGCTGCAATCTGGAGATTTCATAGGCCGAAGATTCTAATCTTTCATTCCTTCCCCTTCAGGTCTAGTTCAGCATGGCCGGGGCTGGGCTGCCATTGCCAAGATGGTGAGTTCCAAGACTGAAGCTCAGTGTAAAAATTTCTACTTTAACTACAAAAGACGCCATAACCTGGATGCTCTTCTACAGCAACACAGACTGAAGATGGTAAGGAATGAAGGCAGCGAATGAACCCACGCCAACCCCTCCCACCTCTTCCTTCAATCCTTGTGCTGGAAAGGGAAGAGTTGATGAGGTTTTAGCAGAAGTCCAGTTGTGTTTGTACAATGTATCGATGGGTATAACTCACGGGTCAGATCCAATGTGATCTTGGCTCGCAGTTTGTGATCACGCTCACCCCTCCCCTCTCCTCTCCCCTCCCCTCTCCTCTCCCATCTCCTCTCCCCTCCCCTCTCCCCTCCCCTCTCCCCTCCTCTCCCCTCTCCCCTCCCCTCTCCCCTCCTCTCCCCTCTCCCCTCCTCTCCCCTCCCCTCCCCTCCCCTCCCCTCCCCTCTCCTCCCCTCTCCCCTCCCCTCTCCCCTCTCCCCTCCCCTCTCCCCTCTCCCCTCTCTCCCCTCCCCTCCCCCCTCTCCCCTCTCCCCTCTCCCCTCCCCTCCTCTCCTCTCCCCTCTCCCCTCTCCCCTCCCTCTCCCCTCTCCCCTCTCCCCTCTCCTCTCCCCTCCCCTCTCCCCTCTCCCCTCCCCTCTCCCCTCTCCCCTCCCCCCTCCCCTCCCCCCTCCCCTCCCCCCTCCCCTCTCCCCTCCCCTCTCTCCCCTCCCCTCCCCTCCCCTCCCCTCTCCCCTCCCCTCTCCCCTCTCCCCTCTCCCCTCTCCCCTCTCCCCTCTCCCCTCTCCCCTCTCCCCTCCCCTCTCCCCTCCCCTCTCCCCTCCCCTCTCCCCTCCCCTCTCCCCTCCCCTCTCCCCTCCTCTCTCCCCTCCCTCTCCCCTCCCCTCTCCCCTCTCCCCTCTCCCCTCCCCCCTCCCCTCTCCCCCCTCCCCTCCCCTCCCCTCTCCTGCCCTATCCTCCCCTCCCCTGCCCTATCCTTTCCTCTACTCCCCTCTCCCATCCCCTCTCCCCTCCCCTCCCCTCCCCCCTCCCCTCTCCTCTCCCCTCCGCTCCATTTCTGACGATAGGCTGTCAACTAATATCCATTATAACCCCACTGACTCCCACGGCTACCTTGACTACACTTCCTCCTACCCCACTTCCTGTAAGGACTCTATTCCATTCTCCCAGTTTCTCCGTCTCTGTCACATCTGCTCTGACGATGCCACCTTCCACGTAAGTACTTCCGACCTGTCTTCCTTTTTCCTCAACCGAGGATTCCCCTCTACTGTGGTTGACATGGCCCTCAACCATGTCCGTTCCATTTCCCGCACTTCTGCTCTCACCTCTTCCCCTCCCTCCCAGAACCACGATACGGTTCCCCTTGTCCTCACCTTTCACCCCACCAGCCTCCACATTCAACGGATCATCCTCCGCCACTTCCAACGTGATCCCCTCCCCTTTCAGCATTCCGAAGGGACTGCTCCCTCCGCGACACCCTGGTCCACTCTTCCATCACCCTCAACACCCCTTCCCCTTCCCCCGGCACCTTCCTGTGCAAGCGCAGGAGATGCAACACCTGCCCTTTTCCCTCGTCCCTTCCCACCGTCCAGGGCCCCAAACACTCCTTCCAGGTGAAACAGCGATTTACTTGTACTTCTTACAATCTAGTATACTGTATTCGCTGCTCACGATGCGGTCTCCTCTACATTGGGGAGACCAAACGCAGATTGGGCGACCGCTTTGCGGAACACCTCCGTTCAGTCCGTAAGGTTGCCCCCGAGCTTCCGGTCGCCTGTCACTTTAATTCTCCGCTCCACTCCCACTCTGACCTCTCTGTCCTCGACCTCCTACACTGTTACAACGAAGCACAACGGAAGAACATAAGAACATAAGAAATAAGAGCAGGAGTTGGCCATACGGCCCCTCGAGCCTGCTCCGCCATTCAATAAGATCATGGCTCATCATCGACCTCAACGCCACCTTCCCGCCCCATCCCAGAGAAATTGGGTTGCTTTGCGCCTCCCGTTAGTGCCCTAATGGGGCGCAAAGCAACAAGCGCCTGGGCGTGGCGGCGCCCACACCTCCCGCGAAATTAGTGGCGGTGCTAACCGGTAGTAGCCTGCAGCGCTGCACCGCCGGCGATCTTCGGGAGCACCCCCTGACTTACTGCCGGACGCTATGTCTGACAGGGTCGGGGGGGGGGCTACCTGCGGCCGAGGAGGCGCTATTTAAAGGCGAGGTGCGGGGCGGCCATTTTTGTTGCTGGCTGCCTGCCAGCGCCTGACCCCGCTCCTGTCCCCAGCCTCCTGAACCCCCCCCGCAGAGTGCCGGCTGCGCTCCGAGAGCCCAGCACTTCTCTTGAGTGCCGGGCTCTTTTGCCGGCAGTCCCGATCCCCGGGGACCCAGCTGGGCCCCGGGTCGCGCTGCGCAAGGCCCCTCCCCTTTAAGAAGGGGAGGAAGGCCTGCAATACCGCTGTGCGACGTGGCGCTGCAGCACGTAGCGCCGCAATATTGACTCGCAGCGCCCCAGGAGGGATGCGGGACGCTTCCAGTAGCGCCCCGCTTCCCTCTTGGGGCGCAACCACTCAATTTCCGGTGCGGGGGCGCAAATTTTTCCGGGGTGCTAAAGTAGCGCCCCATCGAAGTTAGTGCCCCAAATGGGGCGCTACTCAATTTTTAGCCCACAATCCCTTGATTCCTCTGGAGTTCAAAAATCTATCGATCTCAGCCTTGAATATACTCAAAGACTCAGCATTCACTGCCCTCTGGGGCAGAGAATTCCAAAGCTCGAGGAACAGCACCTCATCTTTCGATTAAGCACTTTAGTCTTCTGGACTCGCACTGAGTTCAACAATTTCAGACAATAACCACCTGCTCCCATTTTTTCAGACGGAAGTTGCTGGTGATGATTCTGATATTCCCATTTTCACCTCCTCTAGACCCATCTTTTGTTTCTTTACTTGTCCCATTGCTATCTCCTTTCGCCTTGTACAATCATACCTTTGCCATTTAATCTCTCCTGCCTTCCACGGACCGTCCCTTTTGCTCTTTTCCTTCCCTTTTTCCCTAGCTCTGTAGTTGCTTAAAAGCCATTCGAGTATTTTCCAGCTCTGATGATGTGTCACTGACCTGAAACATTGACTCTGTTTCCCTCTGCACAGATGCTGCCTGACCTGCTGAGTGTTTCCAGCATTGTCTGTTTTTATTTCACTCCGAGGTGATGTTGGTGATGGTGTTTCGCTGCCTTTCAGCGAGAGTGCGATGTGCTGGGGCAGGGACAGAATGAGCCCACTGCTCTTTGTGCTGCTGGTGGGTTTTGCCCATGGCTCTGACCATAACATTGACAGGTTTAAGAGACTATGAGGGGGAGATACGCTGCTTTGTACAATGAAGCCTCGTCTCCGCAGGGGGGCGTCCCGATTAAACATTTGCAAGAAATTTCTCGTGGTCAATAGGTCAAGTCTCCTGAATCATAACCTTATCCCCAGCGCCTGAGATTCAGGTAAAACAGACCTGGGCACTCGGGGGTTAAACGCCGCGCCCATTAAATTAACGGCCCTTCAGTTCTTGGCACAAAGTACTGAGGCAGTGCGAGGGTTAAATCCACATGCTGCTGCCCAGGGTCTGGGGAAAGATTGGGTCATCAGTTAATGAGTGGAGTCACCCAGACAATGTCGCGGCAGCTACACGGTGACCCGTCCTCCTCCTCACTGCAGTGATGTGACGGCAGGGCTGGTGGAGCTGCCTCCGGTGAGCTGGGATTCACTGAGTGTCTGCCGTTACTGCTTCCCATCAGAGCCGGAGTCAGCTGGGAACCAGAACACCATGAATGAGGGATGCAGTGGGGATTGGCTCACTGGCTGCTGACTCGGATGATTGTTATTGATTACAACATGTGACTGCTTCTATTGATTATTGATTAGTGCTATTACTTGTTATCAGTGAGTGTGACTGTCAGGTAGAATGTGACAATTAGCATTTCAGAAACGTGGCTTTAATCAAAGGAAGTTTGATTGTGGCGAATATATTGGTTGTTCCACCACTGCCACTCGCTGAGCTCTCCGATTTACAGCTCACCGTGTCCTCGACACTTCATTCCTGCAAAGAAATTCTCCTCCCAGTGTTATCGGTTCGCTCCTCTGTTCTTGCTGGTAATTGTGATCCAGAAGCTGGGCCGGAGCAGATGCTGATTCTTCCCTAATTCTCCATGTTGCTGATTAATATCTCTCTCTCCCTCTCCCTCCCTCTCCCTCCCTCTCCCTCTCTCTCCCTCCCTCTCCCTCCCTCTCCCTCTCTCTCTCCCTCTCTCTCCCTCTCCCTCTCTCTCCCTCTCTCTCCCTCTCTCTCCCTCTGTCTCTCTCTGTCTCTCTCTCCCTCTCCCTCTCTCTCCCTCTCTCTCCCTCTCCCTCTCCCTCTCCCTCCCTCTGTCTCTCTCTCCCTCTGTCTCTCTCTGTCTCTCTCTCCCTCTGTCTCTCTCTCTCTCCCTGTGTCTCTCTCTCTCTCCCTCTGTCTCTCTCTCTCTCCCTCTGTCTCTCGCTCTCCCTCTGTCTCTCTCTCTCCCTCTGTCTCTCTCTCTCTCTCTCTCCCTCTGTCTCTCTCTCTCTCTCGCTCTCCCTCTGTCTCTCTCTCTCGCTCTCCCTCTGTCTCTCTCTCTCTCTCTCTCTCTGTCTCTCTCTCTGCCTCTGTCTGTCTCTCTCTGTGTGTCTCTCTCTCTGTCTGTCTCTCTCTATCTCACTCTCCCTCCCTGTCTCTCTCTCTCTCTTTCCCTCTCTCTCTCTCTCCCTCTGTCTCTCTCTCTCTGTCTTTCTCCCTCTTTCCCTCTTGTGTCTCTCTCTATCTGTCTGCCTGTCTCTCTCTCACTCTCTCTCTCTCTCTGTCTCTCTGTCTCTCTCTCTGCCTCTGTCTGTCTCTCTCTGTGTGTCTCTCTCTCTGTCTGTCTCTCTCTATCTCACTCTCCCTCCCTGTCTCTCTCTCTTTCCCTCTCTCTCTCTCTCCCTCTGTCTCTCTCTCTCTGTCTTTCTCCCTCTTTCCCTCTTGTGTCTCTCTCTATCTGTCTGCCTGTCTCTCTCTCACTCTCTCTCTCACTCTCTCTCTCTCTCTCTCTCTCTCTGTCTAATACATTAAGAACAGTGCATCAAGTGCATGGCAGCTTTCACACTTTGTTACAGATACAAAACACTCTTAAAATGCTGGATGTTTCTGAGCTGGAGGCTGAATCTGCCGATCACATTCCAATCTGCAGATTCTCTTGACCCAAAAAACAATTAAACTCTGTGAGCTCCCAAAGTGTTTCCATAAAACAATTAAACATTGTGGGGGAAAAGTTGGGTATCGCCCATTTTGGGGCGTTAATATCGTCCGGGTGCAAAGTTTAGCGCCCGGTGCTAATTATCACCTCCGACTGCAAAATTGGCCTCTATCGCCCCCGGAGGTGATTTGAGCGCTAAATCAGGCGCTACACACCTCTCTTAAGGTGCAAACGTCGGGGAGCGAGGCGCTACCTCAGAACGCTACCGAAGCTCGGGCGATGTCCGTTACCATGGAAGCCAGACAGACTGGCGCCATCCAGTTCTTAAAGGGGACGGGCCATCTTGCTGGCCAGCCACTCCCTGCTCATTGCAGCCTGGAATCTCGGCCTGGAGAGACCTCGAAAGCACTAATGGACAGGCCTAGGGAAAGAGCTCGGCGCTTCGGAACCTCAAAAGTGATGCTGAGGGCCAACGCTCCTTAGGACAGCGTTAAAACCAAAAATGTTGCCAACAAGAAAAGGCAGGAAGTGCCCGCCTTTAAATAGCGCTCCCCCAGCCCCTTCCCGACTTGAAAACATTCCCCTCTACCTGTCGTTCCTAGCAGCAGGCGCTAAGGCAGGGGGCAAGACTCAATATCCGGTCCAGGGCGCTACCGAGGTGTTGCACGCTCGACTGACGTCACGATCTGCGGGCGCAGGAGATCATGGTGGTAGTGTTTAGTGCCGCCGCAAAACGACTGATCAATTTCGCGAGCGGCACTAACATTGCCGCGCCCGGGCGCTAGTTGCATTGCGCCCTCTTAGGGCACTAATGGGAGGCGCAAAACAACTGAATTTTCCCCCCTGTGGCTTTATAGAGCACAGCTCCTTAGTAGCAGAATAATCCAGAGCAACTCTGTTTACAAACCTTAAAGGGACACAACCTGCATTGTGCTTTGCCTGGTATAATGGCCTGTCCCAATAGAGCAGTGCATCCTCTGCCTTACTGTGAGAGGCACCAGGGGACGATCACCCCTGGACTGAGCTCGAAGCAAGAATTTTATATACACTCCAGATATACACTCTGTGGGGTCACAGTTCAAACTGTCACAAAGTTACAGATGCAAAACCATCTTTTAAGTAGAGCAGAGGGAGGCTGTCATTTAATGCTGTATTTCTCTGAAGCACAACCAGAAATTTACAGCAATTAGAAGCAGCGAGAATTTCCTGGGCTTCGGCGGAGAGTACTTGAGCCGTGCAGCAGATTCATGCACCAGTCTCTGGATCACTGCCTGAGCCACACGCAAATTGGCATAGGGTCAAGCAGATCAGAGAGTTAAATGCGTGGCTCAAAAAGTGGTGTGGGAAAAAGGGCTTTCAATTCATGGGGCACTGGCACCAGTACTGGGGAAAGAGGGAGCTGTTCCATCGGGACGGGCTCCACTTAAACCGGGCTGGGCCCAGTGTCCTGGCGAATCGAATAACTGGGGCAGCAGATAGGGCTTTAAACTAAAAAAGACGGGTCAGGTGAGGGGAAATTTAGAAATCTAAAGAGAAAGTCCAGGGCAATAGAGCAGTGTAGCGATTTGGGTAAAAGTAAGCAGAGTGTGACAGGAAGGGACAGAGAGTTTAACGGTAGCAGTGCAGCAGAGAATAAGGTTATGGGGAATAAGGAAATGGCAGAAATGTTAAACAAATATTTTGTATCTGTCTTCACAGTAGAAAACACAAAAAGTATATCAAAAATGGTGGGGAACCAAGGGTCTAATGAGGGTGAGGAATTTAACTTAATTAATATAAGTAGAGAAAAAGTACTAGAGAAACTAATGGGACTAAAAGCTGACAAATCCCCTGGACCTGACGGCCTACATCCTAGGGTTCTAAAAGAGGTGGCTGAAGAGATAGTGGATGCATTGGTTTTGATCTTTCAAAATTCCCTAGATTCTAGAATGGTCCCAGCGGATTGGAATGTCGCAAATGTAACACCGTTATTCAAGAAAGGAGGGAGAGAAAAAACAGGGAACTACAGGCCAGTTAGCCTGACATCAGTTGTCGGGAAAATGCTGGAATCCATTGTTAAGGAAGTGGTATCGGGGCACTGAGAAAATCATCACATGATTAGGCCGAGTCAACATGGTTTTATGAAAGGGAAATCGTGTTTGACAAATTTTTTGAGTTTTTTGAGAATGTAACTAGCAGAGTAGATAAAGGGGACCCAGTGGATGTAGTATATTTGGATTTCCAAAAGGCATTCGATAAGGTGCCACATAAAAGATTATTACACAAGATAAGGGTTCATGGGGTTGGGGGTAATGTATAAGCATGGATAGAGGATTGGTTAACGGACAGAAAACAGAGTAGGGATAAACGGATCTTTTTCAGGTTCGCAGGCTGTAACTAGTGGGGTGCTGCAAGGATCAGTGCTGGGGCCTCAGCTATTTACAATCTATATTAATGACCTGGATGAAGGGACCGAGTGCAATGTATCCAAGTTTGCTGATGATACAAAGCTAGGTGGGACAGTAAGCTGTGAGGAGAACACAGAGTCTGCAAAGGGATATCGATAGACTGAGTGAGTGGGCAGTAAGGTGGCAGATGGAGTATAATGTGGGGAAATGTGAGGTTATTCACTTTGGTAGGAAGAATAGAAAAACAGAATTATTTTTTAAATGGTGAGAAACTTTCAAATGTTGGTGTTCAGAGAGATTTGGGGGTCCTCGTGCAAGAAACACAGAAAGCTAGCATGCAGGTACAGCAAGCGATAAGGAAGGCAAATGGCATGTTGGCCTTTATTGCAAGGGGGTTGGAGTATAAGAGTAAGGAAGTCTTGCTACAATTGTACAGGGCCTTGGTGAGACCACACCTGGAGTACTGGGCACAGTTTTGGTCTCCTTATCTAAGGAAGGATATACTTGCCTTGGAGGCGGTGCAACGAAGGTTCACTAGATTGATTCCTGGGATGAGAGGGCTGTCCTATGATGAGAGATTGTGTAGAATGGGCCGATACTCTCTGGAGTTTAGAAGAATGAGAGGTGATCTCATTGAAACGTATAAGATTCTGAGGGGGATTGACAGGGTAGATGCTGAGAGGTTGTTTCCCCTGGCTGGAGAGTCTAGAACTAGGGGGCACAGTCTCAGGATAAGGGGTCGGCCATTTAAGACCGAGATGAGGAGGAATTTCTTCACTCAGAGGGCGGTGAATCTTTGGAAATCTCTGCCCCAGGGGGCTGTGCATGCTGAGTCTTTGAGTATATTCAAGGCTGAGATCGATAGATTTTTGGACTCTAGGGGAATTAAGGGATATGGAGATCGGGCGGGAAAGTGGAGTTGAGGTCGAAGATCAGCCATGATCTGATTGAATGGCGGAGCAGGCTCGAGGGGTCGATTTCCTCTCTCTCACCCTGACACTCAAGTTTAGTTAGATTTCCTCCTTGGTCTGCCCCCCAAACCCTCGCTGAGAGATCAGACGAGCAGCTAATGCCAGGCCTCTGCTTTACTCTGTGTCTCTGTCGAGATGAGTCAAGTTTCCATTTCACACCTGCTCCAACCTGTCTGATGAAGAGCGAGTGTCCGGCACATCGGGTATCTCGAGGTTACATCTGCCTCCTGTGCTCTCTCTGCTGTTGGTTGCTGTTAAACTTTGAATTTCCCTCATGAATTAATGTTTGTGTTGGCAGGAGGCAGAAAAGACGGCGAAAAAGAAAAGGAAGATCACGGCATCCCAGGGAGAGGAAATCTCAGCAACTTCTGCTGCTGAGGACGAGGATCTGGAGGCTTCTGGAGCGAGCGGGAATGAAGAGGAAATGACGGAAGATGCAGAGGGTTCGTTCACCTTGGTTGGCAGTGGCCGATCGCTTGTTTCTATCTCCACAGGTTGGAGTAAGGACTGTGATATCAGTGTGGATGTTGGCATGGTCAAAGTCACGCCCTCAATTCCCAGCAGAGTCGCCCCGTCCCTTCCCCCATTCCCATCGCTGTTTCTTCAGGCTAAAGCAGACTGTGTGAACCTTTGTGTCCTGTTTGACCCTGAGCTGAGCTTTGAACCCCACATCCCCGTCACTCAACAACTATTGATTCGTCCAAGATCATCTTCACGAGCCTCCCAGGCTCAATCCCACAATCTCCGGTTAATCCAAGACTAGCATCCGATCCCAAATTAAATCCACTACCACATCTCCCCAATCCTCACCAGCTTCCCATCTCCCAATGCGTTGATCTCAGTATCTCCTCCTTGTCCAAGGCCTCGCTCCACCTAACTTCCGCAAACTTCTCCAGCCCCACATGTCACCTCATACCTTCCCCTTCTCTGAGGGTCTGTTCTGCCCCCTCTCCCCCACTCCAATGTTTCTGGCCGACCCATCAGCCTGGGATTCGCACCCAGAAACCCCCTGCCTTGCTCCACCGTTCCCATTCTTCAAAGGCCTCTTTACACTCCCCTCCCCCTCCAGCTCCTGCTTGGTGTCTGCTTTCACCTCCCACGCCTTGAAGCACCTTGGGAGGTTTAGCTATGTTAACGATGCTACACAAGTGCAAGGTGTTTACGATTATCGTGCAATAGTGAGCGACTCGAAACGGTGGAGAAGCCGAGAGATTTAGGGGTCCAACTACACAAATCACTAAAAGCCCGTGGACAGGTACAAAAAGCAATTAAAAGGCTGATGGAATGTTGGCCTTTATCTCAGAGGGCTGGAATACAAAGGGGAGATGGGAATGCTCCAGCTGTACAGAGTTCTGGTCAGACCACATCTGGAGTGACTGTGTTCAGTTCTGGGCCCGACCCTCAGGAAGGATAGATTGGCCTCGGAGGGGGGGCAGCGCAGATTCACCAGAATGATACTGGGGCTAAAAGGGTTAAATTACGAGGACAGGTTGCACAGACTGGGCTTGTATTCCCTCGAGTTTAGAAGATTAAGGGGTGATCTAATCGAGGTGTTTAAAATGACAGGATTTGATAGGGTTTTTTAAAATATTCGATCATGGGATGTGGGCGTTGCTGGCAAAGCCAGCATTTATTGCCCATCCCTAGTTGCCCTTGAGAAGGTGGTGGTGAGCCGCCGCCTTGAACCACTGCAGTCCGTGTGGTGAAGGTACTTCCAACAGGGCTGTTAGGTAGGGAGTTCCAGGATTTTGACCCAGCGATGATGAAGGAACGGCCGATATACTTCTAAGTCAGGATGGTTTGTGACTTGGCGGGGAACTTGGAGGTGGTGGTGTTCCCATGCCCCTGCTGCCCTTGTCCTTCTAGGTGGAAGAGGTCGCAGGTTTGGGAGGTGCTGCCGAAGAAGCCTTGGCGAGTTGCTGCAGTGCATCTTGTAGATGGTACACACTGCAGCCACGGTGCGCCGGTGGTGGAGGGAGTGGATGTTTAAGGTGGTGGATGGGGTGCCTATCAAGCGGGCTGCTTTGTCCTGGATGATGTTGAGCTTCTTGAGTGTTGTTGGAGCTGCACTCATCCAGGCAAGTGGAGAGTATTCCATCACACTCCTGACTTGTGCCTTGTAGATGGTGGAAAGGCTTTGGGGAGTCAGGAGGTGAGACACTCGCCTCAGAATACCCAGCCTCTGACCTGCTCTTGTTGACACAATATTTATGTGGCTGGTCCAGTTAAGTTCCTGGTCAATGGTGACCCCCCAGCATGTTGATGGTGGGGGATTCGGTGATGGTAATGCCGTTGAATGTCAAGGGGCGGTGGTTAGATGCTCACTTGTTGGAGATAGTCATTGCCTGGCACTTGTGTGGCATGAATGTTACCTGCCACTTATCAACCTGAATGTTGTCCAGGTCTTGCTGCATGCGGGCATGGACTGCTTCATTATCTGAGGAGTTGTGAATGGCGCTGAACACTGTGCAGTCATCAGCGGACATCCCCACTTCTGACCTTATGTTGGAGGGAAGGTCATTGATGAAGCAGCTGAAGATGGTTGGGCCTAGGACACTGCCCTGAGGAACTCCTGCAGCGATGTCCTGGGGCTGTGATGATTGACCTCCAACCATCTTCCCTTGTGCTAGTTATGATTCCAGCCAGTGGAGAGTTTTCCCCCTGATTCCCATTGACCTCAGTTTTACTAGGGCTCCTTGATGCCACACTCGGTCAAATGCTGCCTTGATGTCAAGGGGCAGTCACTCTCATCTCACCTCTGGAGTTCGGCTCCTTTGTCCATGTTTGGACCAAGGCTGTAATGAGGTCCTGGCGGAACCTAAACTGGGCATCAGCGAGCAGGTTATTGGTGAGTGAGTGCTGCTTGATAACACTGTCAACGACACCTTCCATCACTTTGCTGATGATTCAGAGTAGACTGATGGGGCGGTAATTGGCTGGTTTGGATTTGTCCTGCTTTTTGTGGACAGGACATACCTGGGCAGTTTTCCACATTGTCGGATAGATGCCAGTGTTGTAGCTGTGCTGGAACAGCTTGGCGAGAGGTGCGGCTAGTTCTGGAGCACAAGTCTTCAGTCCGACAGCCGGGATGTTGTCAGGGCCCACAGCCTTTGCTGTATCCAGTGCGCTCAGCTGTTTCTTGATATTACGTGGAGTGAATCGATTGGCTGAAGACTGGCTTCTGTGATGGTGGGGACCTCAGGTGGAGGCCGATATGGATCATCCACTCGGCACTTCTGGCTGAAGATGGTTGCAAAGGCTTCAGCTTTGTCTTTTGCACTCACGTGCTGGGCTCCACCATCATTGACGATGGGGAGATTCATGGAGCCTCCTCCGCCCGTTAATTGTTCAATGGTTCATCACCATTCACGACTGGATGTGGCAGGACTGCAGAGCTTTGATCTGATCCGTTGATTGTGGGATCGCTTAGCTCTGTCTATAGCATGCTGCTTCCGCTTTTTAGCATGCATGTAGTCCTGTGTTGCAGCTTCCCCAGGTTGGCACCTCATTTTTAGGTACGCCTGGTGCTGCTCCTGGCATGCTCTTCTACACTCCTCATTGAACCAGGGTTGGCCCCCTGGCTTGATGGTAATGGTAGAGTGAGGGATATGCCGGGCCATGAGGTCACAGATTGTGGTGGAATACAATTCTGCTGCTGCTGATGGCCCACGGCGCCTCATGTTTGCCCAGTTTTGAGCTGCTAGATCTGATCTGAATCTATCCCATTTAGCACGGTGGTAGTGCCACACAACACGATGGAGGGTGTCCTCAGTGTAAAGACGGGACTTAGTCTCCACAATAACTGTGCGGTGGTCACTGCTACCAATGCTGTCATGGACACTTGCATCTGCAATAGGTAGATTGGTGAGGACAGGGTCAAGTAGGTTTTTCTCTCATGTTGGTTCTCTCACCACCTGTCGCAGGCCCAGACTGGCAGTTATGTCCTTCAGGACTCGGCCAGCTCGGTCAGTAGTGGTGCTGCCGAGCCACTCTTGGTGATGGACATTGAGGACCCCACCCAGAGTACATTCTGTGCCCTTGCTACTCTCAGTCCCTCTTCCAAGTGGTGTTCAACATGATTCATCAGCTGAGGGAGGGCGGTCGGTGGTAATCAGCAGGAGGTTTCCTTGTCCATGCTTGACCTGAAGCCATGCGATTTCATGGGGTCCGGAGTCAATGTTGAGGATTCCCAGGGCCACTCCTTCCCGACTGTATACCACTGTGCCACCACCCCTGGTGGATCTGTCCTGCAGGTGGGACAGGACATACCCAGGGATGGTGATGGAGGAGGGTAAATAGAGAGGAACTATTTCCCCTGATGGGAGAGTCCAGAACAAGGGGACAGAATTTTTCTGTTTGTGGGCGCTTGCTGTGCGCAAATTGGCTGACGCGTTTCCAACATTACAACAGGGTCTACACTTAAAAACTACTTCATTGGCTGTGAAGCGCTTTGGGACGTCCTGAGTTGGTGAAAGGTGCTGTCAGAATGCGAGTCCTTTCCTTGGGCCGGTGTGACTGTATCTTCCTTACCTTTGAACAGCAGCTAACAACAGTTCCGACACAGAAAGTGCCCCCTCGCCAACATCAGGGAATAAAACCAAAGACATGAGCGACGCCAATCCTGAAAAAGCTGGAGGAGAAGATTCCGGGAAAGACGAGAATGCTGCATCCAGACTGGAGCATCCGTCCGAAAAGCTCGATTCTGAGCGTAACCCTCACAACAGGAACGGTTGTGAAGCAATGGAGGTTGTTAGTATTAAGACTGAGCAGTCACAGGATGGGACAAGCGAGGAACATCTGTCTGTGGAGGAGAAACTGTGCAATGATGAGAGAACGGCAACTTCCGTCGAGGAAGCTAAGCGGATTCCAAAAGCCGAATCTGAGGACATCGCACAGACGGAGACCAATGGAGGGTCGAACAGCAACAGCGATTCCAGTGCCACCTGCAGTGCCGATGAGGTAGAGGATCCAGATACTTCGAATCAAACCAGGTAAGAACCAGTCTCTAAATCATTGCCTGAACACATGCCTCTGTAACAGCGTGCTGTCCACGGAAATCAGTGACCGTACAGTACACACAGGCCTAATCAGCAAATCCAGGCTCGTGCACCCTGTACTGTCATTCTTCCAATGCTGCTATTCCACTTGGAGAGCAACACTTGATGCAACAGCTCTGGAATGGAGCTTAGAGGGAGCCACAGTGAAACTGCTGAGAGCGGAGCGAGGTCGCATGGTTGTGGGGCCTGTGAGTCGGCCGCATTCTACCTGGACTGATACTAATCCAGGTGGCAACAAAAAGACAAAACCAATGGCTGTTAGAAGCTGGAGGCTACGTCTTCCCTTTAATCCAGACCTTAACTACTTTACCCGAGAGCTCGCTACTACAGGGAGTGGTTGAGGTGAACAACATAGATGCATTTAAGGGGAAGCTCGACAAACACATGAGGGAGAAAAGAATAGAGGGATATGTTGATGGGGTGAGATGAAGAGGGGTGGGAGGAGGCTCGAATGGGAATGAGCAGAGGACAGAGGGAGCATCATACACTAGTGACAGAGCCACCCGATCGCACTTCTGTTCATTTCAGTCTGGTGTCAGCCATGGCTCAGTGGGCAGCACCCTCGCCTCTGGGTCAGAAGGTTGTGGGTTGAAGTCCCATTACAGAGACTCGAACACATAATCTAGGCTGACACTCCAGTGCAGTGCTGAGGGAGCGTTGCACTGTCGGAGCTGCCGTCTTTCAGATGAGACATTAAACCGAGGCCCCGTCTGCTCTCTCAGGTGGACATAAAAGATCCCCCGGCACTATTTCAAAGAAGAGCAGGGGAGTTATCCCCGGTGTCCTGGCCAATATTTATCCCTCAATCAACATCACAAAAACAGATTATCTAATCATTATCACATTGCTGTTTGTGGGAGCTTGCTGTGTGCAAATTGGCTGCCGTGTTTCCTACATTACAACAGTGACTACACTTCAAAAAGTACTTCATTGGCTGTAAAGCGCATTGCGACATCTTGAGGTCATGAAAGGCGCTATAGAAATGCAAGTCTTGCTTATTGGCCGGACAGATGTTACTGGACCAGGGGCTGCAGGGAATCGATGTAAAAAAAAATGCTGAAGAGATTTTTATTTTAAGAGTGATTCCTATCTGAAGATGAAGTCTGCATTGTTGAGCTGTCTGTCTAGTGGAAGCAGTAAAGAGGATTGTATTTGTCCTTGTGCTCAGGGTCCTGTCTCCCAGACCTCGATTGTTGAACCCTACCCGTGATGGGATGATGCACCAGATGGTGTCCCAGAAACCGCTGGACATCCACAAGCTGAAGCAGCGAGCAGCAACCATTCCACCCATGGTAAGTACACGACCCTAGGAATCCTGGCAGTCATCCCTGTCTTTGTCACCTCCAGACTCGACTATTCCAACACTCTCCTGACCAACCTCCCACCTTCCACCCTCCGTAAACTTCAGCTCATCCGAAACTCTCCTGCCTGTGTCCTAACTCGCACTGAGTCCCGCTCACCCATCACTCCTGGGCTCTCTGACATACATTGGCTCATAGTCCAGCAACGCTTCAATTTTAAAATTCTCATCCTCATGTTCAAATCCCTCCATGGCCTCGCCTCTACCTCTACCTATCTCTGTAATCTCCTCCAGCTCTACAACCCTCCGAGATCGCTGCACTCCTCCAATTCTGGCCTCTTGCGCATCTATGATTATAATCGCTGCACCATTGGCAGCCGTGCCTTCAGCTGCCTGGGCCCTAAGCTCTGGAATTCCCTCTCTAAACCTCTCCGCCTCTCTCTCCTCCTTTAAGACGCTTCTTAAAACCTCCCTCTTTGACCAAGCTTTTGGTCACCAGTCCTAATACCTCCTTCTGTGGCTCGGTGTCAAATTTTACCTGATTTACACTCCTGTGAAGCTCCTTGGGACGTTTTACAATGTTAAAGGTGCGATATAAATACAAGTTGTTGTTGAGAAAAACAGCCCCTCACCCACTCAGCTCACTCCCTGTAGACAATCACATCATCCACACCTGGATTTACTTAATAAAGATTGAAGAACTTAAACTTAGGGAGTGTTGCCAGATCAGGGTAGGATGAAACTGTCTAAAACCTTCCCGAATAAGAACATAAGAATTAGGAGCAGGAGTCGGCCATACGGCCCCTCGAGCCTGCTCCGCCATTCAGTAAGATCAAGGCTGATCATCGACTTCAACTCCACTTTCCTGCACTATCCCCATATCCCGTAATTCCTCTGGAGTCCAGAATTTATCGATTTCTGTCTTGAATATACTCAAAGACTCAGCATGCACAGCCCTCTGGGGCAGAGAATTCCAAAGATTCACCGCCCTCTGAGTGAAGAAATTCTTCCTTTTCTCAGTCTTAAATGGCCGACCCCTTATCCTGAGACTATGATCCCTAGACCTAGACTCTCCAGCCAGGGGAAACAACCTCTCAGCATCTACCCTGTCAATCCCCCTCAGAATCTTGTATGTTTCAATGAGATCACCTCTCATTCTTCTAAACTCCAGAGAGTATCGGCCCATTCTACACAATCTCTCCTCATAGGACAACCCTCTCATCCCAGGAATCAATCTGGTGAACCTTCGTTGCACCGCCTCCAAGGCAAGTATATCCTGCCTTAGATAAGGAGACCAAAACTGTGCCCAGTACTCCAGGTGTGGTCTCACCAAGGCCCTGTACAATTGTAGCAAGACTTCCTCACTCTTATACTCCAACCCCCTTGCAATAAAGGCCAACATGCCATTTGCCTTCCTCATTGCTTGCTGTACCTGCATGCTAACCCTTTGTGTGCCTTGCACAAGGACCCCCAAATCTCTCTGAACACCAACATTTGAAAGTTTCTCACCATTTAAACAATATTCTGTTTTTTCATTCTTCCTACCAAAGTGAATAACCTCACATTTCCGTTCATTATATTCCATCTGCCACCTTATTGCCCACTCATTTAGTCTATCTCTATCCCTTTCTACACTCTTTGGGGGAAAAATTTGGTTGCTTCTCCCCTCCTGTTAGCGCCCGGGCACCGCGCCGCCAATGCCTCCGTGAAATTCAGCAGGAGGTTAGCGGCGGCAGTAACAGTTAGCGCCCCGCAGCACTGCACTGCTGGCGATTACGTCATCGCCGTGCGCAGTGCCCCGCTCGCGCCCCAGCCGCAATCATCGATAGCGCCCCCTGACCTACTGCCGGACACTATACCCGACGGGGTCAGGGGGGCTTACCTGCGGCCGGGATGGCGCTATGTAAAGGCGAGGTGCTGGGTGGCCATTTTTGTTCCAGTAGTGCCCCGCTTCCCTTTTGGGCTAAAAATAGCGCTCCGGCGAAGTTAGCAACCCAAAGGGGGCGCCACTCAATTTCTCCCCCTTTGTGTTCTCCTCACAGCTTACTGTCCCACCTAGCTTTGTATCATCAGCAAACTTGGATACATTGCACTCGGTCCCTTCATCTAGGTCATTAATATAGATTGTAAATAGCTGAGGCCCCAACACTGATCCTTGCGGCACCCCACTAGTTAGCACCTGCCGATCTGAAAATGACCCGTTTATCCCTATTCTCTGTTTTCTGTCCGTTAACCAATCCTCTATCCATGCTTATACATTACCCCCAACCCCATGAGCCCTTATCTTGTATAACAACCTTTTATGTGGCACCTTATCGAATGCCTTTTGGAAATCCAAATATACTACATCTACTGGTTCCCCTTTATCTACCCTGCTAGTTACATCCTCAAAAAACTCTAATAAATTTGTCAAACACGATTTCCCTTTCATAAAACCATGTTGACTCTGCCTAATCATGTTATGATTTTCTAAGTGCCCCGATACCACTTCCTTAACAATGGATTCCAGCATTTTCTCGATGACTGATGTCAGGCTAATTGGCCTGTAGTTCCCTGTTTTTTCTCTCCCTCCTTTCTTGAATAGCGGCGTTACATTTGCGGCCTTCCAATCCACTGGGACCATTCTAGAATCTAGGGAATTTTGGAAGATCAAATCCAAAGCATCTACTATCTGGAATGCCTGGTTGCTTTAAAGGCGGCTGATGTTCGATATCAGAGCAGCTTCCTTCGGGCAGCCGGTACAGCGATGGCCTGAATCCTGCGCTCTCTCACCTCGCTTTCGCTTTCCCCAGCACCAGATCACCATGCTGTACGAGCTACCCCAGGAGCATCCGAACTGGCGGAAGCATCCAGAATACCAACAGCAGCTGCAGTTGGAGAGAGAGAGGTACCAGAGCGCCAGTCCGCAGAGCAGAACCAAGAGCCCGGGCACAGCGGCCAAAGAAGGTTCCGGTAAGTGTAAGCTCCCGCCATGGAGCCTCAGCTGAGAGCTCCTTCCATCAGGAGCAGCAGCTCGTTCCCTATCACCTTCCATCGGGAGCAGGAGCTGGCTCCCCGTCACCTTCCACCAGGAGCAGGAGCTCGCTCCCCGTCACCTTCCATCGGGAGCAGCTCGCTCCCCGTCACCTTCCATCAGGAGCAGCTCGCTCCCCGTCACCTTCCATCGGGAGCAGCTCGCTCCCCGTCACCTTCCATCAGGAGCAGCAGCTCGTTCCCTATCACCTTCCATCGGGAGCAGGAGCTCGCTTCCCATCACCTTCCATCGGGAGCAGGAGCTCGCTCCCCATCACCTTCCATCAGGAGCAGGAGCTCGCTCCCCGTCACCTTCCATCGGGAGCAGGAGCTCACTCCCCGTCACCTTCCATCGGGAGCAGGAGCTCGCTCCCCATCACCTTCCATCGGGAGCAGCTCGCTCCCCGTCACCTTCCATCGGGAGCAGCTCGCTCCCCGTCACCTTCCATCGGGAGCAGGAGCTCACTCCCCGTCACCTTCCATCGGGAGCAGCTCGCTCCCCGTCACCTTCCATCGGGAGCAGCTCGCTCCCCGTCACCTTCCATCGGGAGCAGGGGCTCGCTCCCCGTCACCTTCCATCGGGAGCAGCTCGCTCCCCGTCACCTTCCATCGGGAGCAGGAGCTCGCTCCCCGTCACCTTCCATCGGGAGCAGCTCGCTCCCCGTCACCTTCCATCGGGAGCAGGAGCTCGCTCCCCATCACCTTCCATCGGGAGCAGGAGCTCGCTCCCCGTCACCTTCCATCGGGAGCAGGAGCTCGCTCCACGTCACCTTCCATCGGGAGCAGGAGCTCGCTCCCCGTCACCTTCCATCGGGAGCAGGAGCTCGCTCCCCGTCACCTTCCATCGGGAGCAGCTCGCTCCCCGTCACCTTCCATCGGGAGCAGCTCGCTCCCCGTCACCTTCCATTGGGAGCAGGAGCTCGCTCCCCGTCACCTTCCATCGGGAGCAGGAGCTCGCTCCCCGTCACCTTCCATCGGGAGCAGGAGCTCGCTCCCCGCCACCGTCCATCAGGAGCAGCTCGCTCCCCGTCACCTTCCATCGGGAGCAGCTCGCTCCCCGTCACCTTCCATCAGGAGCAGCTCGCTCCCCGTCACCTTCCATCGGGAGCAGCTCGCTCCCCGTCACCTTACATCGGGAGCAGCTCGCTCCCCGTCACCTTCCATCGGGAGCAGGAGCTCGCTCCACGTCACCTTCCATCCAGTAGGGAGGAATGTTCTGGCGCTGTGCGCAGTTTCCCGATCTGGGCACTCTGTTTGAAGCAGACATTGGGAAATGCTGGGCCGAAGAGCCAGTGCTCCATCTGTACAGTTTGCCCTGTGCCCTTGCTGCATTCCATCTGCTTGTGTTGATCTGCTATTAGAATGATTCCTTTACATTGTGTGGTCACTGAATGGGCAGGTGGCGGTCAGGCTGGAGTAACCCGGGCAGACTGACTGCAACAGTGTCCTGTGGGGATGTTCACAGACTCCATTCAGCATCTCTCCTCCCAGCCCACATCTGTGTGTGAGGCTCCCGCTCCCTGTTCACTGGCGCTCTGTACTCTGGCGCGCTGTACACTGGCGCTCTGTACTGACGCTGTTCACTAGCACTCTGTACTGATGCTGTACACTGGCGCTCTGTACTGACGCTGTTCACTGACGCTGTACACTGGCACTGTACACTGACGCTGTACACTGGCACTGTACACTGGCACTCTGTACTGGCGCTGTACACTAACACTGTACACTGGCGCTCTGTATTGGCGCTGTACACTGGCGCTGTGCACTGATGCTGTACACTGGCTGCTGTTCACTGGGGCTGTACACTGGCTGCTGCTCACTGGCACTGTACACTGGCTGCTGTACACTGGCGCTCTGTACACTGGCGCTCTGTATTCACCGCGCGGGAAGCAGCAACAGACGGCGACCATGCCTCTAGCCAAGCTGTTCCAGTACAGTTACAACACTGGCATCTATCCAATGTGAAAAACTGCCCAGATATGTCCTGCCCACAAAAAGCAGGACAAATCCAATCCGGCCAATTACTGCCCCATCAGTCTACTCTCAATCATCATATAAGTGATGGAAGATGTCGTCGACAGTGCTATCAAGCAGCACTTACTCACCAATAACCTGCTCACCGATGCTCAGTTTGGGTTCCGCCAGGACCACTCGGCTCCTGACCTCATGACAGCCTTGGTCCAAACATGGACAAAGGAGCTGAATCCCAGAGGTGAGGTGAGAGTGACTACACTTGACATCAAGGCAGCGTTTGACCAAGTGTGGCATCAAGGAGCCCCAGTAAAACTGAAGTCAATGGGAATCGGGGGGGCGGGGGGGGGGGAAACGCTCCACTGGCTGGAGTCATACCGAGCACAAAGGAAGATGGTTGTGATTGTTGGAGGCCAATCATCACAGCCCCAGGACATCGTTGCAGGAGTTCCTCAGGGCAGTGTCCTAGGCCCAACCATCTTCAGCTGCTTCATCAATGACCCTTCCCTCCAACATAAGGTCAGAAGTGGGGATGTTCGCTGATGACTGCACAGTGTTCAGTACCATTCACAGCTCCTCAGATAATGAAGCAGTCCATGCTAACATGCAGCATCACCTGGACGACATTCAGGCTGATAAGTGGCAGGTAACATTCGCGCCACACAAGTGCCAGGCAATGACTATCGGCTGTTCCTTCATCGTCGCTGGGTCAAAATCCTGGAACTCCCTCCCTAACAGCACTGTGGGAGCACCTTCACCACACGGACTGCAGCGGTTCAAGAAGGCGGCTCACCACCACCTTCTCAAGATCAGTTAGGGATGGGTAATAAATGCTGGCCTTGCCAGCGACGCCCATATCCCAGGAACGAATTTAAAAAAAAAACACACTTGCACCTGATTGGCTCAAATTTCCCTTTGATAAATCCCAGCTGAGCGATATATTCCGAAACCCGTCACCTGCCGCTGGTGTCACTGAGTTTGTTAACCTGGCCTGTGGCCCCGGACAGGAGCCGGGATTCGCGAGCAGCCGTTAATCACTGCCATTGAGCATCTCCTGATGACCTGACCCTGAGCAGGTTGTCTCACGGGCGGGGTTGCTGAGAGCTGTGAAATGAGGACCTCTGTGAGTGAGAGTGATCTGTAATCAGCAGCGCGTTGTGCCTTATGTTGCACTTTCTCTCTTTAGACAAACCATCGCCATTTTTTACAAACCTCGAGGGGAGGAAGATGTGTGGTGAGCAGGATGTGAGGCTTTACAGCTCACCCGGGCAGACAGTGTCTCCGTATCATCTGCCTCCCAGAGACGCACACACCGCCTATCCTCACACTGAGCTGCAAGTGTTTCCCACAGCAGGTGAGTCCAGTGCCGAGGAAGCTGTAAATGTGCAGACACACGGGCCATGTAACCGCACATAATGTATTACTGAAAGTGATTACAAAACTGAAAACTCACTGAAATCCCTCAAATAATAAAGTGTCAGTCGTGTCTCAGTGGGTAGCACTCTCGCCTCTGAGGCAGAAGGTTGTGGGTTCAATCCCACTCCAGAGACTTGAGTACAAAATCCAGGCTGACACTCCCAGTGCAGTAGAGGGAGCGCCGCATTGTCAGAGGGGCGGTACTGAGGGATCGCTGCACTGTCGGAGGGGCGGTACTGAGGGAGCGCTGCACTGTTGGAGGGGAAGTACTGAGGGAGCGCTGCACTGTCGGAGGGGCGGTACTGAGGGATCGCTGCACTGTCGGAGGGGCGGTACTGAGGGAGCGCTGCACTGTCGGAGGGGCAGTACTGAGGGAGCGCTGCACTGTCGGAGGGGCGGTGCTGAGGGATCGCTGCACTGTCGGAGGGGCAATACTGAGGGAGCGCTGCACTGTCGGAGGGGCAGTACTGAGGGAGCGCTGCACTGTCGGAGGGGCGGTGCTGAGGGATCGCTGCACTGTCGGAGGGGCAATACTGAGGGAGCGCTGCACTGTCGGAGATGCAGTACTGAGGGAGCGCCGCACTGTCGGAGGGGCAGTACTGAGGCAGCGCTGCACTGTCGGAGGGGCAGTACTGAGGGAGCGCTGCACTGTCGGAGGGGCAGTACTGAGGGAGCGCTGCATTGTCGGAGATGCAGTACTGAGGGAGCGCCGCACTGTCGGAGGGGCAGTACTGAGGCAGTGCTGCACTGTCGGAGGGGCAGTACTGAGGGAGCGCTGCACTGTCGGAGGGGCAGTACTGAGGGAGCGCCGCACTGTCGGAGGGGCAGTACTGAGGGAGCGCCGCACTGTCGGAGGGGCAGTACTGAGGGAGCGCCGCACTGTCGGAGGGGCAGTACTGAGGGAGCGCTGCACTGTCGGAGGGGCAGTACTGAGGGAGTGCCGCACTGTCGGAGGGGCAGTACTGAGGGAGCACCGCGAGCAACCTTTTATGTGGCACCTTATCGAATGCCTTTTGGAAATCCAAGTACACTACATCCATCTGGTTTTATGAAAGGGAAATCGTGTTTGACAAATTTACTAGAGTTCTTTGAGGGGGAACCAGTAGATGTAGTATATTTGGATTTCCAGAAGGCATTCGATAAGGTGCCACATAAAAGGTTACTGCACAAGATAAGAGCTCACGGGGTCAGGGTAATATATTAACATGGATACAGGATTGGCTAACGAACAGAAAACAGAGAGTCGGGATAAATGGGTCATTTTCTGGTTGGCAAACGGTAACTAGTGGGGTGCCACAGGGATCAGTGCTGGGGCCTCAACTATTTACAATCTATATTAATGACTTGGATGAAGGGACCGAGTGTACTGTTGCCAAATTTGCTGATGATACAAAGATAGGTGGGAAAGCAAGTTGTGAGGAGGACACAAAGGGCTCGAATTCCCAAGCCCCTTGGAGGCGGGAGTGGGGGGAAAATTGCAGAATCGGGGGGCACGAACCCTTCCCGCCCCCAACCCACCTCCATGCCCGTTTCCCAGGAGGCGGGTACCCGACCTGTGCTGGGAGCCGCCTCCCCGAGGCGGGAAGGGGATTAGTGCCAATTAACTGCCTGTTAACAGGCAGGTTTTAGCCTAATCCCTATTTTTATCCCTGATGTGTGGGATTCCCGACGGCTCCAAACCACGCCAGGTTAGCGAGGCGGACCGTCGGGTTGAAGGGCTTGGAGGGCTCGAGATGTCTGGTGTTCAGGTGGGTGCATGAGTGCAGAGGTAAGTGTGTTTGGTGTGTAGAAAGTGTTTAAATAAGTTTTACTTACCTTTACTTACTAATGCAGCCTTCCTTCCTTCAGGTCTCGGGAGTCCCTCATCTCACCGGCACAGAAAGCAGAATGGCTGCGAGCTGTCAAAATCTGCAGCATTCAGCGTTCTGTTCTGGAGAGATTTCTAACTGAGTCTGAGTAGAAGGACTCAAGTTAGAAGTCAGATTGTCAGTGTTTGACAGCTTCACAGAGCTGATATTTCATCTGTCAAAAGCTCTTGACAGATGAAATGTCAATCCCTGACATCACCTGTAACCGGGTGTCCCTTAATTGGCCTGCTGAGCCCGCTGGGCGGGCTTGACAAGGTCAGTCAAGGGAAAATCGAGTGGGTTGGCCACAAATTGATGGAGGTGGGACTCCAACCCAAAAAGTGGGAGTCCCGCCTCCATCACGTCCCCATTGACAAAATCCAGCCCATAGAGTCTGCAAAGGGATATAGACAGGTTACGTGAATGGGCATCATTCACCAGCCAATATCCGCAGCAAGTACGTCCAGCCTCAAAAAGAGTGCGGGCAAACTTTCAAAAACCTGACTAGTCTTTACTGCAAATAACTAACGCTAGACTGATCTGAGCCTTGCTTCTGATTGATTGATTTAAACACAATTTTTCCATCGCTCAGGTTTCCAGCCCCTCAATCATCAGATACCTACGAGCATGCAGGAGAGTAACCGATCTCTGATAGCCAGGCTGGCTCGAGCACCACACATCCCAGAACCACCCCCTCTAATCCCCACATCCAAACATCTGCCTGCAGCTGAGCGACCAGGGTCCATCACACAGGTAAGGAGCGGGGGTGTGTGGGGGGGTTTGTGGGTGTGGGGGGGTTTGGGTGGGGCGCGTGTAAGGATCAGGGGGGGTTTGCGTGGGGGGGGTGGGAGGGGGATGGGGTGTGTGGGGGGGAGCGGGGGGGGGTTTGGGTGGTGTGTGGGGCGGTGGTGTGGGGGGTCTTGTGGGGGTGGGGGGTTTGGGTGTGGCGCGTTTAAGGATCAGGGGGGGTTTGCGTGGGAGGGGGATGGGGTGTGTGGGGGGTAGCGGGGGGGTTTGGGTGGTGTGTGGGGGGGTCTTGTGGGGGTGGGGGGTTTGGGTGGGGGGAGGTGTAAGGATCCGGTGGGGGGGTGGGGTTTGGGGATCCACTATAACGCGGGGCCAGTCTGTGCGCCCAGCCCAAGGATTTTGATGCATGTTTTTGCCACTTGCTGTTCTCCTGGACTAAGGGAAGATGATTATCTTTCATTTGTTTGCAGGATGAGGGTGACGCTGGCTTTATTATAAATCCCAAGCTGCCCTGAGCAGAGGGTGAAGCGATTGTTTGTAAAACTGGGGGATGGTTGGGTCGCTTCAGGGGGCATTGAGTCAATTACACAGTGCGGGACTGGGGTCACGTGTCGGCCGGGTACGGGCGGCAGGTTCCCTCCCCTGAAGGACATCAGTGACCCAGTTGGGTTTTTACAACATTCTGGTCTTGTTCATGGTCGTTTAGTTGAATTTAATTTCACAACTTGGCATGGCGGGATTTGAACCCAGCGACCTCTGGATTGCTCGTCCAGTACCAAATCCCCTGGGTTAGTGTTCGCATTGAGCAGAGCACAGCATCTGTGGGCAGAGCACAGCATCTGTGGGCAGAGCACTGAGAGGCAGCTACAGACTGGGAAACATTGGGCCAGTAATTCCGGTCCCAACGCGTGAGTACGGACGGGGTACTCGCGCGTGGGCCCGTCGGAAGTGCCGGATTTCAGCATGCGCAGGAAACCGGCATTTCCTCCAAGGGGTTCAGAGGTCTAACGCGTGCGCGCAGGACCGTTGAACTTCCTTCGTTTTGACAGGTTTGCCCGTGTGCAAGGGCCTGAACTTTTTACACATATAAAAAGGAGGCGTAAGGAGTGGATTCTTGAAGGTAAGTGGTCTATTATTTAAAATTATTACATTTTTTCCACAGCTTCATTGTTTTTAAGGACTTTACAGTAAGGTAAGTTTATTTTTAGACCCGATTTCTTAAAAAAAATATTTTTTTCAAAAATTTTATTAATTGTTTAAAATAGTTTTTTAAAGTTATTTATAGTTTATTTAATTATTGGGATGTTTTTTAAAATTTTATTTAAAGTTAAACTAGTCTTTTCGGCGCTCATACTTTTCATGAGTTTGACAGTCTTTACTATCAAACTCGTGAATGAAGTTTCCCCTCCCGATTGGCTGCAGAGTGCTCACCTGATCCCAGCCGGCACATCGCACTAACTACGCCGCTGGATCAGGTAAGCACATCGCGCCGACATCTGAACCGGGCCTGTGACAGGAATTCCAAGCAGGCCCAGGCTTCAGATGTCGGTGCGCCGGGTGAGTGCACATCGGGGCTTGCACGCGTGGCAAGCCCCCAAACCTAATTTCTGGCCCAATATTGCCGTTAGACTGAGTAATGCAGTATTTTGATATTCTGGTCCACCCCAAGGTTTATTCTGCTTTGAGTCCCTGTTGCGTATGATCGATTGTCATTAGCGAGATTGACTTTACCAGCTGACCCCAGGTACCTGACTTCTCACTACTCTCCTAGGGAACTCCGATCCCGCTGCTCACAACAGCTGCCTACGGGCCAGAACATGGCAAAGGTCACCCAGGGTCGATGTCCATGGGACTCCAATGGACTATGGACCCTTCAAAATATGGTAGGTCAAGGGAATGAGCGGATTAAAGAGAGTCACTGATGGGATTCAAAAGCAGGAAACTTAAAGAGTAAAAACTCTGACATTCAGTGTGGAATAAACTTGCTTGGATCAAATTTCAGTTTGAGGAGACGTGTTGGTTGTGGGAGTTTTCATTTGCTCCTTAGTATTAGGAAACTGGAAACAGGAGGAGGCCACTCAGCCCCTCGAGCCTGTTCCACCACTCTATTAGATCATGGCTGATCTGTATCTCAACTCCATTGACCCGCCTTTGCTCCATATCCCTCGATACCCTTAACCAACAAAAATCTATCGATCCAGATGGGGTCTGACCAGAGCTCTGTACAACTGAAGGATCACTTCCACCCTTTGGATTCCAGACCCCGAGATAAAGGCCAACATTCCACCAGCCTCTGTAATGATTTTTTCTATCTGTCCACGAGCTTTCAGTGATTTCTGTGCTTGGACCCCTAAATCTCTCGGCTCCTCCACAGTTCCCAACTTCTCGCCATTTAGAGAATACTCTGATCGATCTTTCTTAGGCCCAAAGTGGATGACCTCACTCTTCCTCACATTGAACTCCATCTGCCACAGTTTGCCCACTCACCGAATCTATCAATGCCCCTTTGCAACTTTCTGCTCCCGTCTACACTATTTACGGTGCCACCTAACTTAGTGTCATCAGCAAACTTGGTTATGCAGCTCTGTATTCCTTCATACAAGTCATTTATAAAAATAGTGAAAAGCTGAGGCCCCAGTACAGATCCCCGAGGGACACCAGTAGTCACATCTTGCCAATTAGAGTACAGACCCATTATCCCCACCCTCTGACTTACCGTTAACAAAGCCATGCTGACTCACTCTGATCAGCTCAAATTTGTTCAAGTGCTCAGTCACTCTACCCATAATAACAGATTCCAGTAACTTCCCCAGCACTGACGTTAAACTAACAGCTCTGTAGTTTGCTCATTTCTCTCTACCTCCCTTCTTAAATAATGGAGTGACATTAACAAGTTTCCAGTTTTAAGGCACAATTCCTGAATCAAGAGCTTTGAAAGATTCAGAGGCAGAGGTACTGAGAGTTAGTGGGAGGGTTACTGAGAGTTAGTGGGTTAATGGGTTACTGAGAGTTAGTGGGTTAATGGGTTACTGAGAGTTAGTGGGTTAATGGGTTACTGTGGGTTAATGGGTTACTGTGAGTTAGTGGGAGGGTTACTGTGAGTTAGTGGGTTAATGGGTTACTGAGAGTTAGTGGGTTAATGGGTTACTGTGAGTTAGTGGGTTAATGGGTTACTGTGAGTTAGTGGGAGGGTTACTGTGAGTTAGTGGGTTAATGGGTTACTGTGAGTTAGTGAGTTAATGGGTTACTGTGAGTTAGTGGGTTACAGTGAGTTAATGGGTTACTGTGAGTTAGTGGGAGGGTTACTGTGAGTTAGTGGGTTAATGGGTTACTGAGAGCTAGTGGGTTAATGGGTTACTGTGAGTTAGTGGGTTAATGGGTTACTGTGAGTTAGTGGGTTAATGGGTTACTGTGAGTTAGTGGGAGGGTTACTGTGAGTTAGTGGGAGGGTTACTGTGAGTTAGTGGGTTAATGGGTTACTGTGAGTTAGTGGGTTAATGGGTTACTGTGAGTTAGTGGGTTACTGTGAGTTAGTGGGTTAATGGGTTACTGTGAGTTAGTGGGTTACTGTGAGTTAGTGGGTTAATGGGTTACTGTGAGTTAGTGGGAGGGTTACTGTGAGTTAGTGGGTTAATGGGTTACTGTGAGTTAATGGGTTATAGTGAGTTAGTGGGTTACTGTGAGTTAGTGGGTTAATGGGTTACTGTGAGTTAGTGGGTTAATGGGTTACTGTGAGTTAGTGGGAGGGTTACTGTGAGTTAGTGGGAGGGTTACTGTGAGTTAGTGGGAGGGTTACTGTGAGTTAGTGGGAGGGTTACTGTGGGTTAATGGGTTACTGTGAGTTAATGGGTTACTGTGAGTTAGTGGGTTACTGTGAGTTAGTGGGTTAATGGGTTACTGTGAGATAGTGGGTTAATGGGTTACTGTGAGTTAGTGGGAGGGTTACTGTGAGTTAGTGGGTTAATGGGTTACTGTGAGTTAGTGAGTTAATGGGTTACTGTGAGTTAGTGGGTTAATGGGTTACTGTGAGTTAGTGGGTTACTGTGAGTTAGTGGGTTAATGGGTTACTGTGAGTTAGTGGGAGGGTTACTGTGAGTTAGTGGGAGGGTTACTATGAGTTAGTGGGTTAATGGGTTACTGTGAGTTAGTGGGTTAATGGGTTACTGTGAGTTAGTGAGTTAGTGGGTTACTGTGAGTTAATTAGTTAGTGAGTTACTGTGAGTTAATGAGTTAGTGGGTTACTGTGAGTTAGTGGGTTAATGGGTTACTCTGAGTTAATGAGTTAGTGGGTTCCTGTGAGTTAATTAGTTAGTGAGTTACTGTGAGTTAATGAGTTAGTGAGTTACTGTGAGTTAATGAGTTAGTGGGTTACTGTGAGTTAATGAGTTAGTGGGTTACTGTGAGTTAATGGGTTACTGTGAGTTAGTGGGAGGATGTTGGTGTTTACTCTTTCTGAGTTTAATCGGCAGCTGACAGACATTTGCTGTTTTGCTCCAGTGCCGTTCGCAGCAGTGAAACAGGAGCAGCTTTCCCCGAGAGCACAGACCAGCCCGCCCGAGACTCTGCAGGACAGCCCCGTGAGCAGAGGTACAGTATCGGACACTGGACTTACCCTCGGTACCTGTCTGCTCTCTGACTGTTAGTCCAGCACCTGCTGGGTTAAAGCGCGATATCAGTGCAAGTTCTTTCATTCTCTCTGTCTGTGGAGAGCAGCCTGGGCTCGAGTGTACGGGATTGCTGAGACTTTGCCAAACAGACCATCTGTTTTAATTCAGACTGGGGGAGAGCCCATGAGCTGTGGGAGGAGATTAAATGGGTGGGGAGAGTCTGTGATGGGGGAGAGTGTACATGGTGATGAGTAAAGACCTCGGACCACCAGACCGCTCCTTCCAGACACCACGTGCAATCTATGTTGCCACAGACTCTCCCCACCCAGTTAATCTCCCCAGGGAAATAAATACTCCTCGATCTCCGAAAGACATCGAGCAAGTTTTCAGAACCTTCGTCCATCATCATGTCTCCATGACTCTGCTCCAGCCTGCTGCCCTCCACATCCAACATATCCAGAGGACCATTGTGTCCTGTGGGGAACTAGTTCACCATCTCCGCCTATAGCCTCCATCCTACTCCCAACCAGATCTTTATCAGCCCCTCGGTGACAGAGTCAGCAGACCTGATGCACAGACTTGAGTGTTGGTCTGTTCCTCACCCATTGCTAGATGGGAAAAAACTTTCTTCTGATTCTACTTTCACTTGTTCGATAATTTTAAACATGCATCTCCAATTCTAAGAGAAAACGAATTTACCAAAATTTAAAGGTATAGATTAAGAAGAAAGAATTTGCATTTATCAAGCACCTTTCAAATCCTCAGGATATTGCAAAGAGCTTCAGATCCAATGAAGTACTTTGAAGCGTCACCACCGTTGTGTAGGCAAACACATCAGCCAACTTGCACACAACAAGATCCCATCAACAACAATAAGATAAATGACCAGTTAACCCTGTTTTAGTGATGTTGGTTGAGGGATAAATATTGGTCAGGACACCGGGGAGAACTCCCCTGCTCTTTTTCGAAATAGTACCATGGGATCTTTTACATCCACCTGGGAGGGCAGACAAGGCTTTGGTTTGATGTCTCATCCGAAAGACGGTACCTCCGACAGTGCAGCATTCCCTCAGTACTGCCCCTCCGACAGTGCAGCACTCCCTCAGTACTGCCCCTCTGACAGTGCAGCATTCCCTCAGTAATGCCCCTCCGACAGTGCAGCACTCCCTCAGTACTGCCCCTCTGACAGTGCAGCACTCCCTCAGCACTGCCCCTCCGACAGTGCAGCACTCCCTCAGTACTGACCCTCCGACAGTGCAGCGCTCCCTCAGTACTGCCCCTCCGACAGTGCAGCGCTCCCTCAGTACTGACCCTCCGACAGTGCAGCGCTCCCTCAGTACTGCCCCTCCGACAGTGCAGCGCTCCCTCAGTACTGCCCCTCCGACAGTGCAGCACTCCCTCAGTACTGCCCCTCCGACAGTGCAGCGCTCCCTCAGTACTGCCCCTCCGACAGTGCAGCGCTCCCTCAGTACTGCCCCTCCGACAGTGCGGCGCTCCCTCAGTACCGCCCCTCCGACAGTGCGGCGCTCCCTCAGTACCACCCCCCCGACAGTGCGGCGCTCCCTCAGTACCGCCCCTCCGACAGTGCTGCGCTCCCTCAGTACCGCCCCTCCGACAGTGCGGCGCTCCCTCAGTACCGCCCCTCCGACAGTGCGGCGCTCCCTCAGTACCGCCCCTCCGACAGTGCGGCGCTCCCTCAGTACTGCCCCTCCGACAGTGCGGCGCTCCCTCAGTACCGCCCCTCCGACAGTGCGGCGCTCCCTCAGTACTGCCCCTCCGACAGTGCGGCGCTCCCTCAGTACTGCCCCTCCGACAGCGCGGCGCTCCCTCAGTACTGCCCCTCCGACAGCGCGGCGCTCCCTCAGTACTGCCCCTCCGACAGCGCGGCGCTCCCTCAGTACTGCCCCTCCGACAGCGCGGCGCTCCCTCAGTACTGCCCCTCCGACAGCGCGGCGCTCCCTCAGTACTGGCCCTCCGACAGCGCGGCGCTCCCTCAGTACTGGCCCTCCGACAGCGCGGCGTCCCCTCAGTACTGCCCCTCCGACAGTGCGGCGCTCCCTCAGTACTGCCCCTCCGACAGTGCGGCGCTCCCTCAGTACCGCCCCTCCGACAGTGCGGCGCTCCCTCAGTACCGCCCCTCCGACAGTGCGGCGCTCCCTCAGTACCGCCCCTCCGACAGTGCGGCGCTCCCTCAGTACCGCCCCTCCGACAGTGCGGCGCTCCCTCAGTACTGCCCCTCCGACAGTGCGGCGCTCCCTCAGTACTGCCCCTCCGACAGTGCGGCGCTCCCTCAGTACTGCCCCTCCGACAGTGCGGCGCTCCCTCAGTACTGCCCCTCCGACAGTGCGGCGCTTCCTCAGTACTGCCCCTCCGACAGTGCGGCGCTCCCTCAGTACTGCCCCTCCGACAGTGCGGCGCTCCCTCAGTACTGCCCCTCCGACAGTGCGGCACTCCCTCAGCACTGCACTGACGTGTCAGCCTGGATTTTGTGCTCAAGTCTCTGGAACGGGACCACAATCTTCTGACTCCGAGGCGAGAGTGCCCTCACTGAACAGAGCTGGCACTTCACAGGCAATGTTTCCATACAGCTTACAAGTGATTAACAGAAAGATTTTATCTATAACCTTGTTCTTTGCTTATGTATTTTCTATCGATAATTTTATCTAAGCCTGGCTTTCTGTCTATGCAGCGTCGCCTCTGTGCCTTGTTCAGGGAGGCAGTATTACACGGGGAACACCAGGTACAAGAGTTCCCTCAGAACCAGCAGCTTCATACAGAGGTTCCATCACTCAGGTAAGGTCACAAATTGGTCCGAATCAATAGAAAAGGTGGAAAGAAAGAAATAAAGCTGGTGCAGGCCCGATGGGCCGAATGGCCTCCTTCTGTGCTGTATCATTCGATGATTCTATGAAAGAAAGACTTGCATTTCTATAGCGCCTTTCATGACCTCAGGATGTCCCAAAGCGGTTCACAGCCAGTGAAGTATTTTTGAAGTGTAGTCACTGTTGTAATTTAGGAAACACGGTAGCCAATTTGCGCACAGCAAGCTCCCACAAACATCAAAATCAGGAAGCCCATCTTCATACATAGGACAGTAGAAATATGAAACTCTCTCCCTCAAAAAGCTGTTGAGGCTGGGGGTCAGTTGAAATTTTCAAGACTGAGATCGATAGATTTTTGTTGGTTAAGGGTATCGAGGGATATGGAGCAAAGGCGGGTCAATGGAGTTGAGATACAGATCGGCCATGATCTGATTGAAAGGTGGAACAGGCTCGAGGGGCTGAATGGCCTCCTCCTCTTCCTATGTTCCACACTGTAGGAAGGATGTTGAAACAATGGAGAGAGTACAGTACAGATTCACTAGGAAGCTATCTGCGGTGAGGAGATACAAATACGGGAAAAGACTTGAAAAATTCGGGCTGTTTTCATTAGAACAGAGCAGATTATGAGGCGGTTTGATAGAGGTGCTTAAAATTCAGAAGGGATGGGACAGAGTAGATAGAAACAGTGATTGAGATGTTTAGAATGAGGGGGTCATGGATACAAAGTTAAATGTAAGAAATTTAGGATAGAGATGAGCGAGGGCTGTGAGGCTGTGGAGTTCACTCCCAGAGTTAGTGATTGAAGCAGAGACCGGGACTCATTGAAGAATAGGTTAGACAGGCGGTTGAAGGAAATGGGATAAAGGGAATGGGAACAGGCGGGCACATGGGATTAGGATACTGCCCATGTGGAGGGTAAACACCAACATGGACCAGTGGGGCTGAATGTTTCCATAGATGCAGATGTTGGTCGAACAGCCAGTTTCAAAGGGCAGTCGGAAGGTATCGCACCTGCGATGGGACTCTCTACAAGATGGTTTGTCTCTCGGATATTGTGGCATTACTGGGTTTAAATGTAGCGACACTTGCATTTATGCACAGAAGCTTATTTGCACACCCAGAAACACAGGGAGATCAGCCATTGGCCGGTTTTATCTTCGTCATACTCCTTCTGACAGTATAAATAACATCTCCAACTCCATACAGCCACCAGCTGAGAAAGCATTGTGACAGTTCTGTACAAATGGATGTTTCAATACTGTGGTGGAGGCTCTGTGTTTTAGTTAGTTTAAAAGTTCTTTCCTGTGCTGTTTCTCTCGAGTGAGGAGCTCATTTATTCCCTCGGCGGGTCTATTCTGGACCAGTCTGGTCGAGTCTGGTCTATGTTCCCGCTGCCTGTTGTGCTTGTTTATTAAGCGGCATAAAGTCTGGGCTACTTTGCTCTGGGTTCTGACACAGAATGTTCTCACTCACTCGATAATGACCCTTCATAAATCACAGCCCACATTCACTCTGGCCTCCTGGTTCACAGGGAACTCCAGCAGAGGTTCTGTATAAAGGGACCATCACCAGGATCATTGCGGAAGACAATCCAAACAGGAGTGAGAGAGCGCAGAAGGAAGCCTCGTCCAAAGGACACGTCATCTACGAAGGGAAAAGTGGGCATGTGCTGTCGTACGATGGTAAGGATCCTTAATGTGGGTTCGAATCTCCACACATTCTGTTGTGTGACCAACTGGGAGCGAGAGAAATTGGAACAAGCAGTCTCCGATTAAAGAATTAATAAAGTGCCTCATCACGTCTCATGTTCCAAAGTGCTTCACACTGAATGAATTCATTTTGAAGTGTAGTCGCTGTTGTTATGTAGGCAAAAGTGACAGCCAATTTGTGCACAGCAAGATCCCACGAACAATAAGCAAAGTGAATGAGCAGTTAACCTGATTCAGTACTGCCCCTCCGACAGTGCAGTGCTCCCTCAGTACTGCCCCTCCGACAGTGCGGCGTTCCCTCAGTACTGCCCCTCCGACAGTGCGGCGCTCCCCCAGTACTGCCCCTCCGACTGTGCAGGACTCCCTCAGTACTGCCCCTCTGACTGACAGTGTAGCGCTCCCTCAGTACTGCCCCTCCGACAGTGCGGCGTTCCTTCAGTACTGCCCCTCCGACAGTGCGGCACTCCCTCAGTACTGCCCCTCCGACAGTGCAGCGTTCCCTCAGGACTGCCCCTCCGACAGTGCGGTGCTCCCTTAGTACTGCCCCTCTGTGCAGGACTCCCTCAGTACTGCCCCTCTGACTGTGCAGGACTCCCTCAGTACTGCCCCTCTGACTGTGCAGGACTCCCTCAGTACTGCCCCTCCGACAGTGCAGTGCTCCCTCAGTACTGCCTCTCCGACAGTGCGGCGTTCCCTCAGTACTGCCCCTCCGACAGTGCAGCGGTCCCTCAGTACTGCCCCTCAGACAGTGCGGCACTCCCTCAGTACTGCCCCTCCGACAGTGCGGCACTCCCTCAGTACTGCCCCTCCGACAGTGCAGCGTTCCCTCAGTACTGCCCCTCCGACAGTGCGGTGCTCCCTTAGTACTGCCCCTCTGACTGTGCAGGACTCCCTCAGTACTGCTCCTCTGACTGTGCAGGACTCCCTCAGTACTGCCCCTCTGACTGTGCAGGACTCCCTCAGTACTGCCCCTCCGACAGTGCAGTGCTCCCTCAGTACTGCCTCTCCGACAGTGCAGCGGTCCCTCAGTACTGCCTCTCCGACAGTGTGGCGTTCCCTCAGTACTGCCCCTCCGACAGTGCGGCGTTCCCTCAGTACTGCCCCTCCGACAGTGCGGCGTTCCCTCAGTACTGCCCCTCCGACAGTGCGGCACTCCCTCAGTACTGCCCCTCCGACGGTGCGGCACTCCCTCAGCACTGACCCTCCGACAGTGCGGCACTCCCTCAGTACTGCACTGAAATATCAGTCTGGATTATGTGGTCAAGTCTCTGGAGTGCAGCTTGAACCCACGACCTTCTGACTTATAAATAAGAGTAATACCACTGAGCCAAACTGACCAGATGAAGTTTGCGAGTTCGGATTTGTCTGGCGTTGTGTTTGGTGATGCACAGAGCCATTGGTACAGCTCATTGGTGAAGCATTGTGACCACAAAGTGTTTGTGAAAGCTGGTTTGTTTGGGGAGTGAGGCTCTGTGTTTTAACAGTAGTCACTCACAGATAAAGCGATGGTTCACTCAGTGTCATCACAATGTGATCGGAAACAACTGGGAACGGAATGATTTACCAAATGCTTATTCTATATAAATAGAGACAGAGAGTACAAAAGCCAGGAAGTTATTCTAAACCTTTATAAAACACTGGTTCGGCCCCAGCTGAAGTATTGTGTCCAATTCTGGGCACCACACTTTAGGAAGGATGTCAAGGCCTTGGAGAGGGTGCAGAGGAGATTTACTAGAATATGGTCCCAGGGATGAGGGACTTCAGTTACATGGAGAGACTGGAGAAGCTGGGGTTGTTCTCCTTGGAGCAGAAAAGGAGATTTGATAGAGGTGTTTAAAATCATGAAGGGTTTAGATAGAGTAAATGAAGGGAAACTGTTTCCAATGGCTGAAGGGTCGATAACCAGAGGGCACAGATTTAAGGTGATTAGCAAAAGAACCAGAGGCGACATGAGGAAAAACTTTTTTATGCAGCGAGTGGTGAGGATTTGGAACGCGCTGCCTGATAGGACGGTGGATACAGAGTCAATAGTCGTCTTCAAAAGGGAATTGGATAAATAAAAAAGAAAGACTTGCATTTCTGTAGCGCCTTTCACAACCTCAGGACGTCCCAAAGCGCTTTACAGCCAATGAAGTACTTTTGAAGTGTAGTCACTGTTGGAATGTGGGAAACGCGGCAGCCAATTTGTGCTCAGCAAGATCCCACAAACAGCAATGTGATAATGAACAGATAATCTGTTTTACTGATGTTGGTTGAGGTATAAATATTGTCCCAGGTCACCGGGGAGAACTCCCCTGCTCTTGTTCGAAATAGTGCCGTGAGATCTTTTACATCCACCTGAGAGAGCAGACGGGGCCTCGGTTTAACGTCTCATCCAAAAGACAGCGCCTCCGACAGTGCGGCGCTCCCTCAGCACTGCACTGGAGTGTCAGCCTAGATTTTTGTGCTCAAGTCTCTCGAGTGGGACTTGAACCCACAACCTTCTGACTCAGAGGCAAGGGTGCTGTCCACTGAGCCACAGCTGACACTTAAAGGAGAAAAAATTGTCAGGATATAGGGAAAGAGCGGGGCCGAGGGACTAACTGGATTGCTCTTCGAAAGAGCCGGCACAGACTCGATGGGTCAAATGGCCTCCTTCTGTGCTGCACTGTTCTTTGATTCTATGGAGTTGTTGCTGCTTTAAGCCAGTGTAGCAGCGACGTGTACAGCTCGATAGGGAATCAGAGCAGGGCAGGCGCCGTGGGAGCATCTGACTGGAGAGCCACGTTACTAACAAGCAAATGCAAATCATTGGCCCAGAAATTCGGGTCTCCGCGGGTGAGTACGCACGGGGTACTCACCCGTAAGCCCAATGGAAGTGCCGGTTTTGTGCATGCACTGCGCATGCGCGGGAAACCGGCACTTCCATTCCCCTGAAAGAAGGGGTTCAGAGGTTGAACGCGTGCGCGGGAGAGGCTGCGCGTGCGCATCGAACTTATGTTTTGTTTGCAGGTTTTCCCGGGAGGGTAAGTCTCCAGGAGTTAAACATGTAAAAAGCAGTCGCAAGGCCTGTTTTTTACAAGGTAAGTGGTGAATTAATTAAAATTAAAACATTTTTTCCACAGGTTTATTATTTTTAAATACTTTAAAGAAAGGTAAGTTTATTTTTAGCCCCGTTAGAAAATGTAATTAATTTTTTCGAAAATTTTAATTATTGTTTAAAATAGTTATTTCATGTAATTTATAGTTTATTTTAAAAATGTGATGTTTTTTAAAATTTATTTGAAGATTTAGTGATGTTTTGGGGCTTATAGTATTTATAGATTTGACAGCTCTTCCTGTCAAACTTATGAATGAAGTATTCCCTGCTACCATTGGCTCCCCATGGCCCACGTGATCCCAGGGGACGCATCGAACTAACTGCGCCCGCCCCTGGGATACGCAAGCACTGCGCGCCGGCAGTTGGTGGAGGTCCAGGATCAGAATCCCACGCGGGCCCACAGCTCAACGGCCGGCGCGGTAGGTCGGGGGCTTGCACCCGCGGGAAGCCTCCGACCCGAATTTCTGGGCCAATGGGTTAATCAGGTCGTCAAAGGGCAGATCCGCAGCTCACCGGCCGGGTGCACAACAGATCGGCCAAGACAATGGAGATGGAAAGTCCATACGTCCCATATTCCACACGTGTTAGCAGAGCTCCTGCTGCGCCGACAGGTGTGTCTCTGGTTTTTCCACTAATACATATTCCGTATAATTATCCAGGTATCGTATCGGAGAATTCAAAAGACGAGCGAAGGAGTTCCGGAGCCTTGCACGAGGTTGCTGCCATGAAGCGAAACTATGAGATGATGGAAGGAGGCACCCCGTGGGGATTACCGGCACGGGATTCACTGCCTTCCAGCTACGAGGGTCAGTGAGAAAGAACAGGAAACCTCTTCAGTGTCTAGAATTCGATCTCAAACCTAAATTAACTGCGGCAATTCATGCCAGCAGTTCGGGGTTGAGGACAGGCTTCACTCAGTCACACACAAATCAATCTGGCAAGGATCACTCTGCCCGTAACCCCTTTCGCACAAACTGACCATAATCAGTGGCACGATTGTGGCTGAGAAATCTCTTGATGAAACCCTCAGCCAGGCCCTTGTTACCTCCAGACTCGACTATTCCAACTCACTCCTGACCGGCCTCCCACCTTCCACCCTCCGTAAACTTCAGCTCATCCAAATCTCTCCTGCCCCCGTGTCCGAACTCACACCCAATCCCGTTCACCCATCACCCCCTGTGCTCACTGCCCGTGTCCTAACTCACACCCAATCCCGTTCACCCATCACCCCCTGTGCTCACTGCCCCGTGTCCTAACTCACACCCAGTCCCGCTCACCCATCACCCCCTGTGCTCACTGCCCCGTGTCCTAACTCACACCCAATCCCGTTCACCCATCACCCCCTGTGCTCACTGCCCCGTGTCCTAACTCACACCCAGTCCCGTTCACCCATCACCCCCTGTGCTCACTGCCCTGTGTCCTAACTCACACCCAGTCCCGTTCACCCATCACCCCCTGTGCTCACTGCCCGTGTCCTAACTCACACCCAATCCCGTTCACCCATCACCCCCTGTGCTCACTGCCCCGTGTCCTAACTCACACCCAGTCCCGCTCACCCATCACCCCCTGTGCTCACTGCCCCGTGTCCTAACTCACCCAGTCCCGTTCACCCATCACCCCTGTGCTCACTGCCCCGTCCTAACTCACACCCAGTCCCGTTCACCCATCACCCCCTGTGCTCACTGCCCCGTGTCCTAACTCACACCCAGTCCCGTTCACCCATCACCCCCTGTGCTCACTGCCCCGTCCTAACTCACACCCAGTCCCGTTCACCCATCACCCCCTGTGCTCACTGCCCCGTGTCCTAACTCACACCCAGTCCCGTTCACCCATCACCCCCTGTGCTCACTGCCCCGTGTCCTAACTCACACCCAGTCCCGTTCACCCATCACCCCCTGTGCTCACTGCCCCGTGTCCTAACTCACACCCAGACCCATTCACCCATCACCCCGTGCTCACTGCCCCATGTCCTAACTCACCCACTCCCGTTCACCCATCACCCCCTGTGCTCACTGCCCCGTGTCCTAACTCACACCAAGCCCCGTTCACCCATCACCCCCTGTGCTCACTGCCCCGTGTCCTAACTCACACCCAGTCCCGTTCACACATCACCCCTGTGCTCACTGCCCCGTGTCCTAACTCACACCCAGTCCCGTTCACCCATCACCCCCTGTGCTCACTGCCCCGTGCCCTAACTCACACCCAGTCCCGTTCACCCATCACCCCCTGTGCTCACTGCCCCGTGTCCTAACTCACACCCAGACCCGTTCACCCATCACCCTGTGCTCACTGCCCCGTGTCCTAACTCGCACCCAGTCCCGTTCACCCATCACCCCCTGTGCTCACTGCCCCGTGTCCTAACTCACACCCAGTCCCGTTCACCCATCACCCCCTGTGCTCACTGCCCCGTGTCCTAACTCACACCCAGTCCCGTTCACCCATCACCCCCTGTGCTCACTGCCCCGTGTCCTAACTCACACCCAGTCCCGTTCACCCATCACCCCCTGTGCTCACTGCCCCGTGTCCTAACTCACACCCAGTCCCGTTCACCCATCACCCCCTGTGCTCACTGCCCCGTGTCCTAACTCACACCCAGTCCCGTTCACCCATCACCCCCTGTGCTCACTGCCCCGTGTCCTAACTCACACCCAGTCCCGTTCACCCATCACCCCCTGTGCTCACTGCCCCGTGTCCTAACTCACACCCAGTCCCGTTCACCCATCACCCCTGTGCTCACTGCCCCGTGTCCTAACTCACACCCAATCCCGTTCACCCATCACCCCCTGTGCTCACTGCCCCGTCCTAACTCACACCCAGCCCCGTTCACCCATCACCCCCTGTGCTCACTGCCCCGTGTCCTAACTCACACCCAGTCCCGTTCACCCATCACCCCCTGTGCTCACTGCCCCGTGTCCTAACTCACACCCAGTCTGTTCACCCATCACCCCCTGTGCTCGCTGCCCCGTGTCCTAGCTCGCACCCAGTCCCGTTCACCCATCACCCCCTGTGCTCACTGCCCCGTGTCCTAACTCACACCCAGTCCCGTTCACCCATCACCCCCTGTGCTCACTGCCCCGTGTCCTAACTCACACCCAGTCCCGTTCACCCATCACCCCCTGTGCTCACTGCCCCGTGTCCTAACTCACACCCAGTCCCGTTCACCCATCACCCCCTGTGCTCACTGCCCCGTGTCCTAACTCACACCCAGTCCCGTTCACCCATCACCCCTGTGCTCACTGCCCCGTGTCCTAACTCACACCCAGTCCCGTTCACCCATCACCCCCTGTGCTCACTGCCCCGTCCTAACTCACACCCAGCCCCGTTCACCCATCACCCCCTGTGCTCACTGCCCCGTGTCCTAACTCACACCCAGTCCCGTTCACCCATCACCCCCTGTGCTCACTGCCCCGTGTCCTAACTCACACCCAGTCTGTTCACCCATCACCCCCTGTGCTCGCTACCCCCGTGTCCTAGCTCGCACCAAGTCCCGTTCACCCATCACCCCCTGTGCTCACTGCCCCGTGTCCTAACTCACACCCAGTCCCGTTCACCCATCACCCCGTGCTCACTGCCCCGTGTCCTAACTCACACCCAGTCCCGTTCACCCATCACCCCTGTGCTCACTGCCCCGTGTCCTAACTCACACCCAGTCCCGTTCACCCATCACCCCCTGTGCTCACTGCCCTGTGTCCTAACTCTCACCAAGTCCCGTTCACCCATCACCCCCTGTGCTCACTGCCCTGTGTCCTAACTCTCACCAAGTCCCGTTCACCCATCACCCCTGTGCTCACTGCCCCGTGTCATAACTCACACCCAGTCCCGTTCACCCATCACCCCCTGTGCTCACTGCCCCGTGTCCTAACTCACACCCAGTCCCGTTCACCCATCACCCCCTGTGCTCACTGTCCCGTGTCCTAACTCACACCCAATCCCGTTCACCCATCACCCCCTGTGCTCACTGCCCGTGTCCTAACTCACACCCAATCCCGTTCACCCATCACCCCTGTGCTCACTGCCCCCTGTCCTAACTCACACCCAGTCCCGCTTACCCATCACCCCCTGTGCTCACTGCCCCGTGTCCTAACTCACACCCAGTCCCGTTCACCCATCACCCCTGTGCTCACTGCCCCGTCCTAACTCACACCCAGTCCCGTTCACCCATCACCCCCTGTGCTGACTGCCCCGTGTCCTAACTCACACCCAGTCCCGTTCACCCATCACCCCCTGTGCTCACTGCCCCGTGTCCTAACTCACACCCAGTCCCGTTCACCCATCACCCCCTGTGCTCACTGCCCCGTGTCCTAACTCACACCCAGTCCCGTTCACCCATCACCCCCTGTGCTCACTGCCCGGTGTCCTAACTCACACCCAGTCCCGTTCACCCATCACCCCTGTGCTTACTGCCCCGTGTCCTAACTCACACCCAGTCCCGTTCACCCATCACCCCCTGTGCTCACTGCCCCGTGTCCTAACTCACACCCAGACCCGTTCACCCATCACCCCGTGCTCACTGCCCCATGTCCTAACTCACCCAGTCCCGTTCACCCATCACCCCCTGTGCTCACTGCCCCGTGTCCTAACTCACACCAAGCCCCGTTCACCCATCACCCCTGTGCTCACTGCCCCGTGTCCTAACTCACACCCAGTCCCGTTCACCCATCACCCCCTGTGCTCACTGCCCCGTGTCCTAACTCACACCCAGTCCCGTTCACCCATCACCCCCTGTGCTCACTGCCCCGTGTCCTAACTCACACCCAGTCCCGTTCACCCATCACCCCCTGTGCTCACTGCCCCGTCCTAACTCACACCCAGCCCCGTTCACCCATCACCCCCTGTGCTCACTGCCCCGTGTCCTAACTCACACCCAGTCCTGTTCACCCATCACCCCTGTGCTCACTGCCCTGTGTCCTAACTCACACCCAGTCCCGTTCACCCATCACCCCTGTGCTCACTGCCCCGTGTCCTAACTCACACCCAGTCCCGTTCACCCATCACCCCCTGTGCTCACTGTCCCGTGTCCTAACTCACACCCAATCCCGTTCAGCCATCACCCCCTGTGCTCACTGCCCCGTGTCCTAACTCACACCCAGTCCCATTCACCCCTCACCCCTTGTGCTCACTGCCCCGTGTCCTAACTCACACCCAGTCCCGTTCACCCCTCACCCACTGTGCTCACTGCCCCGTGTCCTAACTCACACCCAGTCCCGTTCACCCCTCACCCCCTGTGCTCACTGCCCCGTGTCCTAACTCGCACCCAGTCCCGTTCACACCCTCACCCCCTGTGCTCACTGCCCCATGTCCTAACTCACACCCAGTCCCGTTCACACCATCACCCCCTGTGCTCACTGCCCCGTGTCCTAACTCACACCCAGTCCCGCTCACCCATCACCCCCTGTGCTCACTGCCCCGTGTCCTAACTCACACCCAGTCCCGCTCACCCATCACCCCTTGTGCTCGCTGCCCGTGTCCTAACTCACACCCAGTCCCGCTCACCCATCACCCCTGTGCTCGCTGACCGTGTCCTAACTCGCACCCAGTCCCGTTCACCCATCACCCCCTGTGCTCGCTGCCCCGTGTCCTAACTCGCACCCAGTCCCGCTCACCCATCACCCCTGTGCTCGCTGACCTACATTGGCTCCCAGTCTGGCAATGCCTTGATTTATAAATTATCATCCTCCTGTTCAAATCCCTCCACGGCCTCACCCCTCCCTATCTCTAATCTCCTCCAGCTTTACAACCCTCCAAGGTCTCTGCGCGCCTCCAATTCTGGCCTCTTGAGCATCCCCGATTTTAATCGCTCCACCATTGGTGGCCATGCCTTCAGCTGCCTGGGCCCCAAGCTCTGGAATTCCCTCCCTAAACCTCTCTTTCCTCCTTTAAGACGCTCCTTAAAACCGACCTCTTTGACCAACCTTTTGGTCACCTGTCCTAATATCCCCTCATGTGGCTCGGTGTCAAATTTTGTTTGATAATCGCTCCTGTGAAGCGTCCTAGGACATTTTACTATGTTAGAGGTGCGATATAAATGCAAGTTGTTCACAGTTTCCAGTTTCCTGGTCCCAACCGTCTCCTTTTCACTATGGACGTCCAATCCCTCTACACCTCCATCCCCCACCAGGATGGCCTGAGGGTGCTCCGCTTCTTCCTTGAACAGAGGCCCGACCAGTCCCCATCCACCACCACCCTCCTCCGCCTGGCTGAACTTGTTCTCACATTGAACAACAACTCCTTTAACTCCACTAATTTCCTCCAAATCAAAGGTGTTGCTATGGGTACCCGCATGGGTCCTAGCTATGCCTGCCTTTTCGTGGGATATGTGGAACACTCTTTATCCAGTCCTACTCAGGTCCCCTCCCTCACCTCTTTTTCCAGTACATTGATGACTGTATCGGTGCCGTCTCCTGCTCTCGCCCTGAATTAGAAAATTTCATTCACTTTGCTTCCAATTTCCACCCTTCCCTCACCTTCACATCGTCCATCTCCGACTCTTTCCTTCCCTTCCTCGACTTCTCTGTCTCCATTTCTGGAAATAGGCTATCGACCAACATCCACTATAAGCCCACTGACTCCCACAGCTACCTGGACTACACTTCCTCCCACCCCGCTTCCTGTAAGGACTCTATTCCATTCTCCCAGTTTGTCCGTCGCCACCATATCTGTTCCGACGATGCCACCTTCCACACCAGTGCTTCCAACATGTCTTCCTTTTTCCTCAACCGTTGATTTCCCTCGACCGTGGTTGACACGGCCCTCGACCGTGTCCGTTCCATTTCCCTCACTTCTGCTCTCACCCCTTCCCCTCCCTCCCAGAACCATGATAGGGTTCCCCTTGTCCTCATCTTTCACCTCACCAGCCTCCACATTCAACAGATCATTCTCCGCCATTTCCGCCACCTCCAGCGTGATCCCACCACCAAACACATCTCCCCTCCTCCCCCCCCCCCCTCAGCATTCCATAGGGACCGCTCCCTCTGCGACACCCTGATCCACTCCTCTATTACCCCCAGCACCCCTTCCCCTTCGCCTGGCACCTTCCTGTGCAAGCGCAGGAGATGCAACACCTGCTCTTTTATCTCCTCCCTTCCCACTGTCCAGGGCCCCAAACACTCCTTCCAGGTGAAACAGCGATTTACTTGTACTTCTCGCAATCTAGTATACTGTATTCGCTGCTCACGATGCGGTCTCCTACATTGGGGAGACCAAACGCAGATTGGGTGACTGCTTTGCAGAGCACCTCCGTTCAGTCCGTGGGGAGCCCGAGCTTCCGGTCGCCTGTCACTTTAATTCTCCGCTCCACTCCCACTCTGACCTCACCGCCCTCAGCCTCTTGCACTGTTCCAACGTAAGCTCGAGGAACAGCACCTCATCTTTCCAATAGGCACTTTACAGCCTTCTGGATTTAACATCGAGTTCAACAATTTCAGACTATAAATTGGCCCCTGTATTTCTTTATAGCTTTTCCCCCTTGTCTTCTCACACGGCAGCTGTTGATGATTCTGCCATCGCCATTCACACCTCATCTAGAGTCCTCTTGTGTTTCTGTACTTGTCCCATTACCTCTCTTTATGCCTCGCACCATCATCCCTTTTGTCAGTCAATCTCTCCAGCCTTCCAGCCTGTCGCAGACCCTCCCTTTGTTCTTTCCTCCCCTCCTCCCTGCCCCTGCTTAAAAATCACTCTTCTCTAACCTTTCCCAGTTCTGACGAAGGGTCCCAGACCTGAAACGTTAACTCTGTTTCTCTCTCCACGGATGCTGCCTGGCCTGCTGAGTATTTCCAGCATTTTCTGTTGTTATTTCAGATTTCCAGCATCCGCAGTATTTTGCTATTATAACAGAATAATTGTTGTGTGTTTCAGGGCTGATGGTTCGCGCTGTTCCCAGGGACAGACTGAGTCACCACGACTCTAAGGAACGCCCACAGATGCTTGGCTCAATCACGCAAGGTACACTTTGTTAGGCTGTGATCGGTGTTGATGAAAGAGTTCAGTGGCAGACTGTCGATAGTCCGTGCTGTCACTGCTCTCGCCGCTCACCCCCACTTCACAGCTTCTCTTTCCAGCTGGAACATTAGACATTCCCAGGAGCAGTTTCACTGAGACACACACAGCTTTCCTACAGTTGTTCAAATAATTAACCGCACCGTAAGCAGTCGGGACTCCTCTGTTCTAGATTGGAATGTAACCTCTCCCTCCCAAGACAGTCAGCGGGTTCCACCGGACATCACTCCCACCAGAAATTACACTCACTGGGTAAGACAGGACGGGACAGGCGGGACGGGACAGGCGGGATGGGACGGGACGGGACAGGACAGGCGAGACGGGACAGGTGAGATGGTCAATCAATGTCCAACAGACTGAAGGTTCTCAAGTTACTGCAGGATTTTTGAATTTATTATCACTTGAAAATGTAGAATACTCTTTCTGGGTTTTTACTAAAACAATTTACTCGTTCATTTTACCTGGTGTTTTTCACGAGATACTCTGGTGTGAGCTCTCGCTTTACTCTAGACTGTTCTTTCAGGCATACCTCGGTCACATGCTGAAGCCCATGAAGAGTGCTTGAGGAGAGAAGCTAAGCAGATCAAGAGGGAGAGCACGCCGCCAAGAGGAGCATGTGAGGTTTTGAAGGCAAGGACCCGGGAGGGCCTCATCCCCACCGTCAAAGAAGCAGGCCGCTCGATCCATGAAATCCCTCGCGAAGGATCCCACAGGACACCAGAAACCTCTGTACTATCCAAACCCAACCCTGATGGCTCCATCTCGCAGGTAGGGATCCCACTTATTGTGCCCATTAAGGAGGTACAGCTCAAAACACCTGGGGAAGCCACTAATCAGTCACTCTAGATTGAATCCAGCCTTGGGTTATGGTTGAAAGTTTCCCCTCTGTAGAAGCTGGAAAGGTTCTTGTTTGCTGTGAGTTTGAACAATCGAGCTGTGTCCCATTGGGTTAATTGCCATTAGATCAACCCTCGGGAATCATATGAAGGGCAGAAGGTTTGAAGGGCAGCAGAGGTACTGAGGTTGGGGTCTAAGTGTGTTCCTGAGCAGAGCAGAGAACCTTCACCCTGAGGAAGGAGGATTCATTTGCTGAGGAGCAGTCCATTCCCTCAGACTGATCGACACAAGATTCATTGAGCAATAAAATGTTCATGGCTGAATCAGAGCAAAGATTATCTTGGCTAATTCTGTGTTAGCATTAAGCACATTATATTATCCAGACTAAATGTTTTTTATTCTAAATGTAATCTCCCTGTGATCATCTGCATTAATGGAACCACAGTCGTGTAACTCGAGGCAGGCGGGACATTCTGTACCGGGCATTTACACCGAGAGCGGGAGCTGCTGTCTGGGTTTTAGCCAGGCACAAGCCTGTTTACATTGCTAGATCCTGCCTCTATACAACCCCCAACTCCCTACACAACCCTCTATACAAGCCCCTAACCCACCCTAACCCCAAACCACCCTAACCCTAACCCCAACCCACCCTACCCCACCATAACCCTAACCTAACCCCAACCCTCCCTAACCCACCATAACCCTAACCCCAACCCTCCCTAACCCCAACCCTCCCTAACCCCAACCCTCCCTAACCCAACCCTCCCTAACCCCAACCCTCCCTAACCCCAACCCTCCCTAACCCCAACCCTCCCTAACCCCAACCCACCCTACCTAACCCTAACCCACCATAACCCTAACCTAACCCCAACCCTCCCTAACCCACCATAACCCTAACCCCAATCCATCCTACCCCACCCTAACCCCAACCCTAACCCTAACCCCAACCCACCCTAACCCCAACCCACCCTAACCCTAACCCCAACCCACCCCACCCTAACCCTAACCCTAACCTAACCCCAACCCTCCCTAACCCCAACCCTCCCTAACCCACCATAACCCTAACCCCAATCCATCCTACCCCAACCCTCCCTAACCCCAACCCTCCCTAACCCCAACCCACCCTACCTCACCCTAACCCTAACCCCAACCCACCCTAACCCTAACCCCAACCCTCCCTACCCCACCCTAACCCCAACCCACCCTAACCCCAACCCACCCTAACCCCAACCCGCCCTAACCCCAACCCGCCCTAACCCCAACCCACCCTAACCCCAACCCGCCCTAACCCCAACCCGCCCTAACCCCCACCCCAACCCCCGCCCTCTATACAAGCACATTACCTGACCCTAACCCTGACCCTTACGGTAAAGCATTCCTTCTTCTAATAACCCTGTGTGAAAACATTCCTTCTCATTTCCTCTTCGTTCTTCGAGCGCTGTTCCTCAGTCCACACCCTTGTAACCGATTCACCAACCAATCTTTCCGTTTACTGTCACAATCTCCGCTTTCAGCCTCTCTGTCCAGAGGAAACGGCGCCAGTTTTCGAGCCAATTACTTTGTGTTTTTTTTTCTTTCCTCAGGGAACGCCGCTAAAATGCGAAACCAGCCCGTCTGCATCGGCGGCCAAGAAGCACGATGTCCGATCCCTGATCAGCAGCCCAGGCAGGGTCTTTCACCCCGGGCACCAGCTGGATGTGATGTCCGAAGGTGGAAGAGGTTTGGAGAGGATTCGGTATAACGAGAGCCCAAAGAGCCGGCCAAGTCCCATCGTTAGTAGCGCGGGCTCCATTGTACGAGGGGCTCCCGTCATTATACACGAGCCCGCAAAGCCTCAGATCAGCCCATGTTCCTATGAGGATTATCAGGCTGCCCATCGGACATCTCTGCATTATAACGGGCCTTTGCACAGAGGCTCCCCTGTATCAGTGAGGGAAACCGCCTCCCGACAGCAAGAAGGTAAACAGCCAGAGGGTGCGGCACTGACAACTGGTGAATCGAAGCACGGCAATTTACAGGACAGGAGGCCACTGAATAATAGGGAGATCATGGCGCAAAGCTCGCGATTCTCACCCTCTCATTCTGTTCTTGTGTTGTTTGGTTAATTCTGGCTGAACGTGCTGGTCACACGGTTGCTCTCCTCTGATTATTAATTGTTTCAATATGTATTCAGCTCAGTTTGCACAAGTTCCCTCTAGGAGGAGGCCATTCAGCCCCTCGAGCCTGTTCCACCATTCTATTAGATCATGGCTGATCTGTATTTTCACTCCATTTACCCGCCTTTGCTGCATATCATCGATACCCTAACCCAACAAAAATCTATCAATCTCAATCTTGAAAGTTCCAATTGACCCCCAGAATCTACAGCCTTTTTGGGGGAGAGAGTTCCAGATTTCCACTGCCCTTTGTGTGAAGAAGTGCTTCCTGACATCACCCCTGAACGGCCTGGCTCTGATTTAATCATGTCTCCTTGTTCTGGACCCTCCCACCAGGGGAAATAGTGGAGTAGGATTCCTATAGAATTCTTTTACCATCCATTCTTCTAAACTCCAGTGAGTATAGGCCCAAGCTGCTCAACCTTCCCTCATAAGACAACCCCTTCATCTCCGGAACGGCCTCCAATGCAAGTATATCCCTCCTTAAATAAGGAGACCAAAACTGTACGCAGTACTCCAGGTGTGGTCTCACCAACGCCCTGTACAGTTGTAACAAGACTTCCCTACTTTTATACTCCATCCCCCTCGCAATAAAGGCCAACATTCCATTTGCCTTCCTAATTAATTACTGTACCTGCACGCTAACTTTTTGTGATTCATGTACAAAGACCCCCAGATCCCTCTGTACCGCAGCATTCTGTAATCTCTCTCCATTTAAATAATAATTTGCTTTTTTATTTTTCCTACCAAAGTGGATAACCTCACATTTTCCCGCATTATACTCCATCTGCCAAATTTTTGCCCACTCACTTAACCTCTCTATACAAACCTAATCTGAGCAACCTGTCCTCCTAATTTAACCCTTTTAGCCCCGGTACCATTCTGGTGAACCTGCGCTGCTACCCCTCCAAGGCCAGTCTATCCTTCCTGAGGTGCGGAGCCCGGAACTGAACGCAGTCGCTCCAGGTAGGGTCTGACCAGAGCTCGGTACAGCTGAAGCATCACTTCCTGCCCTTTGTATTCCAGCCCCCTGAGGTAAAGGCCAACATTCCATTAGCCTTTTAATTTATTTTTTCTACCTGTCCACGAGCTTTTAGTGATTTCTGAGCTTGTACCCCTAAAGCTCTCGGCTCCTCCACAGCTCCGAGTCTCTCACCATTAAGAAAATATTCTGATTTGTCTTTCTCGGATCCAAAGTGGGTGACCTCACACTTCCCCACATTGAACTCTATCTGCCACAGTTTTGCGCACCCACTGAATCTGTCAATGTCCCGTCACAATCAAGTACAAATAAAATTCTTACCAATAATTTTTGGTAAATTCCTGGCAAACAGGTTCCTGAACAGGAAGTGACTGAATAGTCAAAGTTGGGACGGTGCTCCTTGGGGCTGGACATGAATAGACACGGTGACGGACCCTTACACCATTGTCAAGTGTAAGGGTGATAAAAGGATTTCCTTCCACATGAGGAAGGGCCACATTATAGTGCTCACCACTGATAGTGACTAATGGGCCTTCCATCTCAGCCAGAGTTGTGATGTTTGCGCACTAATCCTTCCCTGCAATCGCTAGTCACGTCCTCACCCCTACGCTCCACAGAGTGTCTCTGTCCAGGCAGGATGTGTGGCAGCCCGTTGAATGTGAACCCCAGAATTAATATGTCAGCGTTGTCACTATTCCTCACGGGAGATAATGAATCGGGTCGATAGAGAGAAACTATTTCCTCTGGTGGGGGGAGTCCAGAACAAGGGGGCAGAACCTTCAAATCAGAGCCAGGCCGTTCAGGGGTGATGTCAGGAAGCACTTCTTCACACAAAGGCTGTTTAAGGCTGGCAGTCAATTGAAAATATCAAAATTGAGATCGATAAATTTTCATTGGGCAAGGGTCGTAAGGATTAGGGAAACAGGACGGGTAGGTAGAGTTCAGATACAGATCATCCATGATCTAACTGAATGGCGGAACAGGCTCGAGGGGCTGAATGGCCTCCTCCTGTTTCCATGGATACCCGCACACACTGTCAGTGTGAGGTTCTCTTTGCTCCACGGGCGACCCAGTTCGGAGTGTTGAGGATTCTGTTTGTCTAATCGATCTCCTTTCTCCAATTTCTTCAGGAAAAGTGGTTTCTCAGGAGCGGAAGGCCACTCCGACGCCCAGGGAAATGTCTTCTGCCAAATCACCGCACAGAGCGATCCCAGAGCACTTTGCCCACAGCCCGTACGATCAGCTGCTGGGGAGAATGACGGCCGCTGATTTATACCGTGGCTCCATTCCGCTGACCTTTGACCCTGCTGCTATGGCGCGAGGCATTCCTCTTGAAGCCGGTACTGGGTTTAATACTGTCTCTCTGGGGGAGACTCTCGGGTGGTTATGAAAGGAGTCTGACAAAGTTGATGGGGAAAATTGTTCGCAATGGCAAAGGGATCAAATCCCAGGAGATTGGGAATCTTTCTAAAGAGGGTAGATGTGGGTGAAGAAGGTCATTCAGCAATCTTAGCTCCACTCCAAGAGAAACCTACTGCCTCCCTCCATCACTGCAGCAACTGCCTCTTGATCACCTCCAGCACTTTCACCTTCACGATCTATTCCAAGGGCTGATCGTTCTTTGATGAAATTCTTCCTACCATCTGCCCTAAAGATGATCTGTTTGAATCTGTGGCCTCTTGGATTACCTTCAAATGATGCTCCATGTTCACCTTTTCTATGTTATTTAACAATACCAATCACCGTCTCTGGTGCCCTCTCCATTGCCCCACTTTCTCTCACCTCTCCGTGTAATGCTAGAGGTCAGCCTTGTAGCTCTTCGCATTGACTCCATGTCCCTTCTGCCTGAATGACCAGAACTGGACAAAGCCTCAAGTTGTGGCCAGACCACTGCACTGTCCAGTTTTAGGGCCATTTCCTTGGACTAATGCATTGCAGATTTAACTGATCATTCTGTTTGCCTTTGATTGCTGCTCCACTTTGACTTGACGTTAAGTGTTGAGCTGATGAACAGCCTCAAAACCCTTCCAACCTCAAAACCCTTCCAACACCCAACCTCCCCTTCAGCTATTTTGCCTCATTCTTTTTGAGTATGAGATGAGTGTTTCCCATTTTTCTTCCAATATGTCATCTCTCACACACATCTGCCACTGTTGCCCTTTTACAGATTTAATCTAACACTTTTATTAGATTCCACTAATTTCACTATTTTATGAGCTTCCCCCACTCAACATCCCCATCTCCAGCTCCCCCCATCCCCCCTCACACCCTACCTCTCCCACATCACAAATGTGAGTGTATCTTTACACCCAACATTGCAAAATTAACATTTTCTTTAACAATTTGTTAAAACGATGTGAAAGTGATTTATCACAACTTGGTGCGGACAGTCCTGTGACTTTCTGGGATCTGTGGAGCTCTTTTACCAGAAACCCATGTGAGCACACAACACTCCCTCACCACCTGCACGCTCCCATCCGCACTCCCCCACACTCCAGCACACACCCGCACACTCCGGCACGCTCTGGCACGCACCCACACACTCTGGCACGCTCCTGCACGCTCCGGCACACACCCGCACACTCCGGCACTCTCCGGCACACACCTGCACACTCCGGCACACACCCGCACACTCCGATACACACCCGCACACAATGATGATGACATAGTTGCCAGTTTTGAATTATTAAAGACCTAACGAGTTATTGAAAGCAGAAAATTGAAGAGTTTGCTACTGAAAAAGACTGAAGACCAAGCCTGTGATTAACGCTTCATTCCCACATTTCTCTAGCAGCTTACTGCCTTCCCAGGCACCTCAGCCCTGCCCCGGGTTACCCTCACCCCTACGCACCCTACCTGCTGCGGGGGTGCCCTGAGGCTGCAGCCATGGAGAACAGACAGACCATTCTAAACGATTACATCACCTCGCAGCAAATGCATCACGCTGCCACAGCCGCCATGGCACATCGGGCTGAGATGATTCGCGGACTCTCCCCTCGGGAGCAAGCGCTCACTCTGGGCTATTCCACCAATCCTCGAGGTAAGCCCTCCACCATAACCACCATGCGTTGCCTGGACCGTTCTGTATTCGCACTTGTGTCATCAGCCCTTGTGTCTGTGAACACAACTCCTCTCCTGCCGTACCAGTGCAGTTGTGGCCCAGACCCGTGCAAGAATGTAACATTTGTTAGTTTTACGAGTACCTTTTGAATGTAAATTTTGAAAGAGATAAATTAATTTCAGATGCTTCATTCTACACTTCAAACGTCCTACATTGGCTGTAGAGTGCCGGGGATGTTGTGAAAGGCGCTACGTTAATGCAAGCCTTACTTTCCTTTTTCTCTCCCTCTCTCCCCATCCCTCTCTCCCTCTCTCCATCGTTCCCCATCCCTCTCTCCCTCCCTCCATCGTTCCCCATCCCTCTCTCCCTCCCTCCATCAATCCCCATCCCTCTCTCCCTCTCTCCATCGATCCCCATCCCTCTCTCCCTCCCTCCATCGATCCCCATCCCTCTCTCCATCGTTCCCCATCCCTCTCTCCCTCCCTCCATCGATCCCCATCCCTCTCTCCATCGATCCCCATCCCTCTCTCCCTCTCTCCATCGTTCCCCATCCCTCTCTCCCTCCCTCCATCGTTCCCCATCCCTCTCTCCCTCTCTCCATCGATCCCCATCCCTCTCTCCCTCTCTCCATCGTTCCCCATCCCTCTCTCCCTCCCTCCATCGTTCCCCATCCCTCTCTCCCTCTCTCCATCGTTCCCCATCCCTCTCTCCCTCCCTCCATCGATCCCCATCCCTCTCTCCCTCCCTCCATCGATCCCCATCCCTCCCTCCCTCTCTCCATCGATCCCCATCCCTCCCTCCATCGTTCCCCATCCCTCTCTCCCTCCCTCCATCAATCCCCATCCCTCTCTCCCTCTCTCCATCGTTCCCCATCCCTCTCTCCCTCTCTCCATCGTTCCCCATCCCTCTCTCCCTCTCTCCATCGTTCCCCATCCCTCTCTCCCTCTCTCCATCGTCCCCATCCCTCTCTCCATCGATCCCCATCCCTCTCTCCCTCCCTCCATCGATCCCCATCCCTCTCTCCCTCCCTCCATCGATCCCCATCCCTCTCTCCATCGATCCCCATCCCTCTCTCCATCGTTCCCCATCCCTCTCTCCATCGATCCCCATCCCTCTCTCCATCGATCCCCATCCCCCTCTCCCTCTCTCCATCGTTCCCCATCCCTCTCTCCCTCCCTCCATCGTTCCCCATCCCTCTCTCCCTCTCTCCATCGTCCCCATCCCTCTCTCCCTCTCTCCATCGATCCCCATCCCTCTCTCCCTCCCTCCATCGATCCCCATCCCTCTCTCCCTCTCTCCATCGTTCCCCATCCCTCTCTCCCTCTCTCCATCGATCCCCATCCCTCTCTCCATCGTTCCCCATCCCTCTCTCCCTCTCTCCATCGATCCCCATCCCTCTCTCCCTCTCTCCATCGTTCCCCATCCCTCCCTCCCTCCATCGATCCCCATCCCTCTCTCCATCGATCCCCATCCCTCCCTCCCTCCATCGTTCCCCATCACTCTCTCCATCGATCCCCATCCCTCTCTCCCTCCCTCCATCGATCCCCATCCCTCTCTCCATCGATCCCCATCCCTCTCTCCCTCCATCGATCCCCATCCCTCTCTCCCTCCATCGATCCCCATCCCTCTCTCCCTCTCTCCATCGGTCCCCATCCCTCTCTCTCTCTCTCCCTCTCTCCCCATCCCTCTCTCCCCATCCCTCTCTCCCCCTCTCTCCCCATCCCTCTCTCCCTCACTCCCCATCCCTCTCTCCCTCTCTTTGTCTCTCCCCATCCCTCTCTCCCCCTCTCCATCGATCCCCATCCCTCTCTCCCTCTTTCCATCGTTCCCCATCCATCTCTCCCTCTCTCCATCGATCCCCATCCCTCTCTCCCTCTCTCCATCGTTCCCCATCCCTCTCTCCCTCTCTCCATCGATCCCCATCCCTCTCTCCCTCTCTCCATCGATCCCTCTCCCTCTCTCCATCCCTCCATCGATCCCCATCCCTCCCTCTTTCCATCGATCCCCATCCCTCTCTCCATCGATCCCCATCCCTCTCTCCCTCTTTCCATCGATCCCCATCCCTCCCTCCCTCTCTCCATCGATCCCCATCCCTCTCTCCCTCTCTCCATCGATCCCCATCCCTCTCTCCCTCTCTCCATCGATCCCCATCCCTCTCTCCCTCTCTCCATCGATCCCCATCCCTCTCTCCCTCTCTCCATCGTTCCCCATCCCTCTCTCCCTCCCTCCATCGTTCCCCATCCCTCCCTCCCTCCATCGTTCCCCATCCCTCTCTCCATCGATCCCCATCCCTCTCTCCATCGATCCCCATCCCTCTCTCCCTCCCTCCATCGTTCCCCATCCCTCTCTCCCTCCCTCCCTCCATCGTTCCCCATCCCTCTCTCCCTCTCTCCATCGTTCCCCATCCCTCTCTCCCTCTCTCCATCGTTCCCCATCCCTCTCTCCCTCCCTCCATCGTTCCCCATCCCTCTCTCCCTCTCTCCATCGATCCCCATCCCTCTCTCCCTCTCTCCCCATCCCTCTCTCCCTCCCTCCATCGTTCCCCATCCCTCTCTCCCTCTCTCCATCGATCCCCATCCCTCTCTCCATCGATCCCCATCCCTCTCTCCCTCTCTCCATCGTTCCCCATCCCTCTCTCCCTCTCTCCATCGTTCCCCATCCCTCTCTCCCTCTCTCCATCGTTCCCCATCCCTCTCTCCCTCTCTCCATCGATCCCCATCCCTCTATCCCTCCCTCCATCGTTCCCCATCCCTCTCTCTCTCTCCATCGATCCCCATCCCTCTCTCCCTCCCTCCATCGTTCCCCATCCCTCTCTCCATCATTCCCCATCCCTCTCCCTCTCTCCATCGATCCCCATCCCTCTCTCCCTCCCTCCATTGTTCCCCATCCCTCTCTCCCTCTCTCCATCATTCCCCATCCCTCTCTCCCTCTCTCCATCATTCCCCATCCCTCTCTCCCCATCCCTCTCTCCCTCCCTCCGTCATTCCCCATCCCTCTCTCCCCATCCCTCTCTCCATCGATCCCCATCCCTCTCTCCCTCTCTCCATCATTCCCCATCCCCCTCTCCCTCTCTCCCCATCCCTATCTCCATCGATCCCCATCCCTCTCTCCCTCCCTCCATCGATCCCCATCCCTCTCTCCCTCTCTCCCCATCCCTCTCTCCCTCCCTCCATCGTTCCCCATCCCTCTCTCCCTCCCTCCATCGACCCCCATCCCTCTCTCCATCGATCCCCATCCCTCTCTCCCCATCCCTCTCTCCCTCCCTCCATCGTTCCCCATCCCTCTCTCCCTCCCTCCATCGATCCCCATCCCTCTCTCCATCGATCCCCATCCCTCTCTCCCTCTCTCCATCCCTCTCTCCCTCTCTCCCCATCCCTCTCTCCCTCCCTCCATCATTCCCCATCCCTCTCTCCCCATCCCTCTCTCCATCGATCCCCATCCCTCTCTCCCTCTCTCCATCATTCCCCATCCCTCTCTCCCTCTCTCCCCATCCCTCTCTCCATCGATCCCCATCCCTCCCTCCCTCCATCGATCCCCATCCCTCTCTCCCTCTCTCCCCATCCCTCTCTCCATCGATCCCCATCCCTCCCTCCCTCCATCGTTCCCCATCCCTCTCTCCCTCCCTCCATCGATCCCCATCCCTCTCTCCATCGATCCCCATCCCTCTCTCCCTCTCTCCATCGATCCCTCTCCCTCTCTCCATCCCTCCATCGATCCCCATCCCTCTCTCCCTCTTTCCATCGATCCCCATCCCTCTCTCCCTCTCTCCCCATCCCTCTCTCCCTCCCTCCATCGATCCCCATCCCTCTCTCCCTCGTTCCCCATCCCTCTCTCCCTCCCTCCATCGATCCCCATCCCTCTCTCCATCGGTCTCCATCCCTCTCTCTCTCTCTCCCTCTCTCCCCATCCCTCTCTCCCCCTCTCTCCCCATCCTTCTCTCCCTCTCTCCCCATCCCTCTCTCCCTCTCTTTGTCTCTCCCCATCCCTCTCTCCCTCCCTCCATCGATCCCCATCCCTCTCTCCCTCTCTCCCCATCCCTCTCTCCCTCCCTCCATCGATCCCCATCCCTCTGTCCCTCGTTCCCCATCCCTCCCTCCCTCCATCGATCCCCATCCCTCTCTCCCTCGTTCCCCATCCCTCTCTCCCTCCCTCCATCGTTCCCCATCCCTCTCTCCCTCCCTCCATCGTTCCCCATCCCTCTCTCTCTCTCCATCGATCCCCATCCCTCTCTCCCTCCCTCCATCGTTCCCCATCCCTCTCTCCCTCTCTCCATCGTTCCCCATCCCTCTCTCCCCCTCTCCATCGATCCCCATCCCTCTCTCCCTCTTTCCATCGTTCCCCATCCACCTCTCCCTCTCTCCATCGATCCCCATCCCTCTCTCCCTCTCTCCATCGTTCCCCATCCCTCTCTCCATCGATCCCCATCCCTCTCTCCCTCTCTCCATCGATCCCTCTCCCTCTCTCCATCCCTCCATCGATCCCCATCCCTCTCTCCCTCTTTCCATCGATCCCCATCCCTCTCTCCCTCTCTCCATCGATCCCCATCCCTCTCTCCCTCTTTCCATCGATCCCCATCCCTCTCTCCATCGATCCCCATCCCTCTCTCCCTCTCTCCATCGTTCCCCATCCCTCTCTCCCTCCCTCCATCGTTCCCCATCCCTCTCTCCATCGATCCCCATCCCTCTCTCCATCGATCCCCATCCCTCTCTCCCTCCCTCCATCGTTCCCCATCCCTCTCTCCATCGATCCCCATCCCTCTCTCCCTCTCTCCATCGTTCCCCATCCCTCCCTCCCTCCCTCCATCGTTCCCCATCCCTCTCTCCCTCTCTCCATTGATCCCCATCCCTCTCTCCCCATCCCTCTCTCCCTCCCTCCATCGATCCCCATCCCTCTCTCCCTCTCTCCATTGATCCCTCTCCCTCTCTCCATCCCTCCATCGATCCCCATCCCTCTCTCCCTCTCTCCATCGATCCCCATCCCTCTCTCCCTCCCTCCATCGTTCCCCATCCCTCTCTCCATCATTCCCCATCCCTCTCCCTCTCTCCATCGATCCCCATCCCTCTCTCCCTCCCTCCATTGTTCCCCATCCCTCTCTCCCTCTCTCCATCATTCCCCATCCCTCTCTCCCTCTCTCTCCATCATTCCCCATCCCTCTCTCCCTCCCTCCATCATTCCCCATCCCTCTCTCCCCATCCCTCTCTCCATCGATCCCCATCCCTCTCTCCCTCTCTCCATCATTCCCCATCCCTCCCTCCCTCTCTCCCTCTCTCCCCATCCCTCTTTCCATCGATCCCCATCCCTCTCTCCCTCCCTCCATCGATCCCCATCCCTCTCTCCCTCTCTCCCCATCCCTCTCTCCCTCCCTCCATCGTTCCCCATCCCTCTCTCCCTCCCTCCATCGATCCCCATCCCTCTCTCCATCGATCCCCATCCCTCTCTCCCTCCCTCCATCGATCCCCATCCCTCTCTCCCCATCCCTCTCTCCCCATCCCTCCCTCCCTCCATCGTTCCCCATCCCTCTCTCCCTCCCTCCATCGATCCCCATCCCTCTCTCCATCGATCCCCATCCCTCTCTCCCTCTCTCCATCCCTCTCTCCCTCTCTCCATCCCTCTCTCTATACATCGTTCCCCATCCTTCTCTCCAGACATTCTTCAGCTATCCAGGAATTACATCGATGTCCCAGGGTGGACCTCCTATTGGGATTTCTATTTCTAGTATAATGGTGAACATTCTGGAACTGGGGTTTCCAATCTCTAGCCCATTGATCACCTGCAGCCCTTGTACTGGAAGATGTGTTCATGATTTGTTTAGAAATACTAACAGGAAACCCGATGAACATTTCTCCAGCGCTGTGACCCAGAGCAGGGAGGACAGGTGTTACCCCAGGACTAACTTTACAAACCAAATCTACCAGGGCCTTTCCCGCAGCCTGACACTCTGTCTTAAATTTAATGCAACAGATTTCAATGTTTTCAACAATCCGTTGCCTTTAGTAAAACACACATTCTAAAGAAGCTTTTTGTTAAACAGTCACCACTTGTCATTTCATTAGTTTTAAAACTTTAGATATCTTTCCTATCTTCTGAAGATTGTGTTTTGTATCCTACAAGTAGTTGGTCATCACCCAGGACTGATCGACCTCTGATATCAAATGTCGGAATGAGTCTCCCCGCTTGGGCGTGTATGAAACAAATATGTTTACAATCAATGTCTTAACTCTTTAATTATATTTTTTGCCATTTTTCTCAAAGATATTTGTATAAAATGGACCAGGTGCATTTTTAAAGTTGGATCTGACCTGTTTTCCAGGAATCATCGACCTGTCTCAGGTTCCCCATCTGCCTGTCCTGGTGCAGCCCCCCGCAGGAACCAGCAGCCCCCCCATGGACCGCATCACCTACATCCCCGGGGCACCTCCGCACTTCACCACACGGCCTTACTGCAGCTCCCCGCTATCACCCGGTAAAGGAACGCCCTCCGAGTCTCACTCAGAGCAGATAGAACGTAACTTTCACAGTCATCGGTGGGAGGGGGGACCAGGAGTGGATGGTGAGACCGGGAGTGGACGGTGAGTGACTGGGAGTGGACAGTGAGATCAGGAGTGACCGGGAGTGGACGATGAGACTGGGAGTGACCGGAGTGGACAGTGAGTGACTGGGAGTGACCGGAGTGGACAATGAGTGACTGGGAGTGACCAGAGTGGACAGTGAATGACCGGGAGTGGACAGTGAGATCAGGAGTGACCGGTAAGACTAGGAGTGACCGGGAGTGGACGATGAGACAGTGGACAGTGAGTGGACAGTGAGTGGACAGTGAGTGGACAGGGAGTGGACAGGGAGTGACCGGAGTGGACAGTGAGTGACCGGAGTGGACAGTGAGTGACTGGGAGTGACCGGAGTGGACAGTGAGTGACTGGGAGTGACCGGAGTGGACAGTGAGTGACTGGGAGTGACCGGAGTGGACAGTGAGTGACTGGGAGTGACCGGAGTGGACAGTGAGTGACTGGGAGTGACCGGAGTGGACAGTGAGTGACTGGGAGTGACCGGAGTGGACAGTGAGTGACTGGGAGTGACCGGAGTGGACAGTGAGTGACTGGGAGTGACCGGGAGTGGGCGGAATTTGCTGATTGGTTACAATAAATTTCCCAACATGAAGTGACGATTTTTCTCGTTAAGTGAAGTTTTTTGAATTTCCATCCATTTATTCCTCTTGTTAAGCCACAGATTCTGTTTATTCCGCCCGTTCATTCTCTCTGTCAGGTGGAGTCGCTCATGTCAGCAAAATAGCCGGTGCACCGAGCTCGGAACGAGAGAGGGAGAGAGAGAGGGCCGTACAGTCGGTTATCGCCGTCACCGAACACTCGTCCATGTGGAGACCCAGTAAGAGCTTAAAGACCAGATGAGCCACTCGGGGTCGGGGGTTGGAGTTGATTGGTACAGTCTGGTCACTAGGGGTCAGGGTTGATTGGTACAGTCTGGTCACTCGGGGTCGGGGGTCAGGGTTGATTGGTACAGTCTGGTCACTCGGGGTCGGGTTGATTGGTACAGTCTGGTCACGAGTTCTATTGACCCTGTCTCCAAGTTACGACCTTGAGAATTAGGAGCAGGAGGAGGCCATTTGGCCCTTCGAGATGGCTCCGCCATTCAATAAGATCATGGCTCGTCCTATTATGTTTATATATTTGGAGGTTTGCAAATGTTACACCCCGGTTTAGAAAGGGGGAGAGCGATAAACCCAGCAATTACAGGCCAGTCAGCCTAATGTCGGTGGTGAGGGAACTTATAGAGACAATAATCACAGGAAATTAATTGTCACTTGTAAAATTATGGGTTAATAAATTAAAGCCAGCATGGATTTGTTAAAGGCAAATGGTGTTTGACTAACTTGATTGAGTTCTTTGATGCAGTAACAGAGAGGGTTAATGAGGGTAGTGCGGTGGATGTTGTGTATATGGACTTTCAGAAGACATTTAATAAAGTGCCACATAATAGACTGGTTAGCAAAGTTGAAGCCCCTAGGATTAAAGGGACGGTGGCAGTGTGGATACAAAACTGGCTAAGGGACAGAAAGCAGAGAGTAGTGGTGAACGGCTGTTTTTCAGACTGGAGGGAAGTATACAGTGGTGTTCCCCGGGGTCGGTATTAGGACCACTGCTCTTTTTGATGTATATTAATGAGCTTCTTCTTATCGTGTCCACGGACAGCCTATACATAGCCCAGCCAGAACTGGACACATTTTTGCGCCTTGTTGTTGAATTCGGCAAGATCTGCAACAGTGCAGGGTTCCTCTAACGATGGGCATTGCAGGAGATGTTGCATAGTCTGTGCCTCAGTTCCACATTCACAAGTTGTCGGGCTGGTTGAATATCCCCATTTGCTTAGTGACACCTTTGAGCAACCTACACCGGTCCTAAGTCTGTTAAGGCACTTCCAGGTTGCCCAGTTGCAATTAGCTCCTGGGGGAAGGCTTTCATCAGGTAAAATTTCCATCACTGGGGGTTGTTCAAGACTGGCGAGCCGGTCTTTCCACAAGGCGATGCGGGCTTCAGTTGAGGTTGATTGTAATGGAACAACACTGTTCATGAAGCTCTTTCTTGACTTTAGGCGGCTGGGTGTAGGCGTATAACAATGCAGAGGGTGGCCTAGAAATTCATTGATGCCACTTTTGGGGAGCTAAAGTGGGGCGTCCGCTAAAGTTTGCGGCCGCCGCCAAATCTATGCCACTTCTCCGATATTCATTAGCTTCGCCCTACTAGTTCGGGCGAGCGCTAAAACTGCTGCTGGACGCCTCTCTTTAGGCGCTAAGCCGGAGGTGGTGACCGATAGCGCCGAGGCCGGGCGCAGTGCAGGTGCGGCCATCTCGTGATTGACAGCAGACACCCTGGCGCCGGCCAGCTCTTAAGGGGGAAGGGTCGACTGTGTCTGCTGCCACGCCCTGGATAGTGGAGCCCTCCAGCTAGGCCTGAACACTGCTGCTGGACCCAAATAGCGCCTGAAGACATGGAGAAGGCCCGTGAACGTGCGCAGCGCTTCTCAGAGCGTGATCTGAGTGTGCTGCTTGCTGCTGTGGAGAAGAGGCACCATGTTTTGTACCCGGACAATGGCAAGAAGGCGACGGTCCGCGTCTACAGGAGAGCCTGGAGGCATGTCGCCAGCAAGCTGTCAGCCAACAGCGACGTCCCCAGGACCGGTGCCCAATGCCGCAAAAAGATAAATGACCTCACACGCATTGTCAGGGTGAGTACCCTTTCCAATGACCTCCTCATCCTTGCATGTGCACCTCACATTATGGGCAAAGGGACCTGAAAGCTCTAATGGCCAGACTTCATCCAGCAGCTATGGCACAGGCATGAGCATCAATTGCACATTCTGCACTGAACACACTGGCCAAGCTATTCCACCATGGGAGGCATTGCACACCAGATCATGGCGACACACTGGCCCGGCTATTCCACCATGGGAGGCAGTGCACACCAGATCATGGCGACACACTGGCCAGGCTATTCCACCATGGGAGGCAGTGCACACAAGATCACGGCGACACACTGTACTTAGAGGCCGTCCTTTCTCTTGCAGGCCAAGCTGGCGAATAATCGCAAGAGCCGGACTGCGACCGGGGGAGGACGACCCCATATCCAGCCACTCACCGACCCGCAACATCGCGTGGAGCGCCTCATGGGTGGCCGGGTGATTGGGCCCGTTGCATGTGGAGATGCCGACCCTGTTCTGGGCAGCAATGGTAAGGACATCACCTTTTGCACCTCTCTCGTCCCACTTGCGCATCAGATCTACATCCTTTGCCACTGTCCGACCAATGCGCTGAATGCCACCACTCATGCATCCCGCACTGACGCCCTCTCCTCACTCTAAAGCTACTCTTGTGCCTTCCTGCTTTCAGATGGTCAAGAGGAGGTCCCTCAACTTGCTAGTGACAGACCCTCCGAGGAGGAGCAGGAGGAGGAGCAAGAGGAAGACGGCCCATCAGGGGAACCCTCAGCCGCGGCCACCTAGGCCAATGTAGGGGACATGTCTTCCCTGGAGGGCAGCGTGGCGGAAGTGTCGAAGGGGAGGGGAGCTCCTGGGACCTGCGTGCTGCAGAAAGGCGGGAGGGGGGTGGAAGCTCGGCGGCCTTCTCCCCAGAGGGGGGATGCGTCGGAGGGGAGTCCAATTGCTGGGCCCAGCGGCCTCCAGCAACGCAGGAAGGGTCGGCCAGCTCGGCGGCCTTCTCCCCAGAGGGAGAGTCCGGCCTCCAGTCAGGAGATGCTCTTCGCCGAGGAGATGGAACGCCTCGAAGACTTGTCCGCGGACTCGGAGCGCCGGCACACGGAGCTCATGGCGGCAGTGGCACGGTTGCCTGAGTCCATCGATTCCCTCTCTCGGAGTGTGGCCGAGTTCGGGCCCTTAGAGGCCACCAGTCGGGCGGAATACCGGGCAGATCTGTCAGCGACTGGCCAGGTGATCAGTGGTGCCGTCCAGTCACTGGCTGCTCTGATGCAGTCAGTGAACAGGTCAACACGGGCACTCACTGCTGCCACACTCGCTGTGTCAGCCAGGCATCGCCAGGGCACCCGGCGCGCTGCAGCAGCACAGCGGTCTGTCCCTCGGCAGATTGGTGCGCATGCTGCAGTGCTGGCCCGGGCAAGTGCCAGTGTCTCAGGCGACCAGCGAGCGCCTGCCATCCGCCAGCTTGCCGCCATTCCTCCAGCCGCCACTGCCACTCCCCCAGTGGAGCTGCCAGGAGCTGCTGCAGCGACTGATGCTGGCCAGCCACAGCTGCAGCAATCAACAGCCGGCCGCTCGACGCCCAGACCTCGACTAGGCCGACCCCCAAGGGCATCTGCCGTCACGACATGTGCCCCTCAGGAGCCTGCCCCCAGCCTTGCAGCAGCCAATGGCCTTACTTTGAGGCGGAGCAGCAGGGCGGGCAGGGGCCACCCAAAGATGGCCAAGGCATCGCCCTAGCGGGCCAAATAGTCGAATGTGTGGCCATTTGTGTTTGTTTCTTGAGGCCGAGAATTGGATGTTTGTTTTTTGAAGGCCGATGATGTGATGTTTGTTTTGGACGAAGGCCGAGAATGACGGCCATTTTAGTTGCCCTATTTTGTTAATCCTCTCCAGGTTGTGGGAGCGAGTAATGTGTTTGAGTGTTTTTTGGGGGTTTCGTCTGTTTTTGGTTTTCATGTGGGAAGGGCCCAGAGTTTGTACAATAAAGCATTTTATTTATTCACATTGTCCATGTTTGATCTTTGAAGTGTTTGTTGCCTTAACCGGCTGAGGGCTTGCGGAGCGGCTGCAATCATGTTCTATCATTGGCACAAGCCATTCCCTGACAGGGGGCCTAGAAGTGACGTTCAATAAGCTGCCGACGGGCGGCCCTTGGACCTTGTGCCTCCCTCCTGGGCTGGTACTCCTCGTCCTCATGCTCCTCCTGCTCCTCCTCCTGAGGTGGTGGTCCAACGTGAGGTGGCAGTGCCTGAGTCCTGCGGATAGCCAGGTTGTGCAGCATGCAGCAAACGACGACGAATTGGGAGACTCGATCCTGCGAATACTGGAGGGCTCCCCCGGAGCGGTCGAGACAGCGGAACCGTTGCTTGAGCACGCCGATTGTTTGTTCTATGAGGTTCCTCGTCGCTTGATGGCTCTCGTTATATGCCTCTTCAGCAGGGGTCGTGGGCGCGCGGAGCGGGGTCATGAGCCAGGTACACAAAGGATAGCCTTTGTCCCCGATAAGCCATCCTCTTGGGGGAGGCTGTGCCTGGAACATGTCAGCCACAGTTGTCTGTCGCAGGATAAAGGCATCGTGGCTGCTGCCTGGAAAGCGGGCATTGACAGCTAGGATGCGCTGCCTGTGGTCACACACCAGCTGTACGTTGAGGGAATGGTAGCCCTTCCGGTTGCGGTACTCCTCGGCATGCTCAAGAGGTGCCCGCAAAGCCACATGCGTGCAGTCATGGCGCCCTGCACCATGGGGAAGCCCGCTATTCTTGCAAACCCCACTGCACGCTGCTGCTGCTTGTCCAGGGTCATGGGGAAGGAGATGAATTGATGTCTCCTTCTGAAAAGGGCTTCGGTCACCTGGCGGATGCAGCAATGCACAGCGAACTGGGAGATGTTAGCGATGTCCCCAGTAGCGGATTGGAAGGAGCCGGAGGCATAGAAGTTGAGAGCCACCGTCACCTTCACTGCCACCGACAGAGACGTCCTGCGCATCAGCTGTGGCTGCAGATCTCTCTGAAGCAGCCGGCAGATGTCTGCAACCACCTCCCTTCGGAATCGCAGCCTCCTAACACACATCGCGGCAGACATGGTCAGATAGGAGGTCTGTTGGCGGTATACCCTGCGTGGGTAAGGCCTCAGTTGGCGACGCCTGTTGCCCCCTCTGCGTCTAGCCAGGGCTGCCACTCTCTCACGGCGTCTGTAAGCCCTTCTGGCATAAGGCTGAAATTCAGCGTTGCCACCCAATGCAGCCCCCATTATATGCTGGCAAACACTGAGCTCTGAATGAAGGCAAAGATAATTGCTAAGCTCTGGCCTGAGCCAAAAATACCTGTCCAAGTGTTGGTCCAAACCAGTAAACTCTCCTCCTTGGTCTCTGTCCAAAAAACCGTTGCACAAGAGTGAATGCTGCAAAATGGCTGGCCTTTATACTGCTGGGTAAGTGCCCTTTAATTTGCGCTCCCCGCGGCCCGGCTGGCCTGTGTACCGTTCCACTTCACAGTCGCTCGGGCCGCCCGGCGCACAATGGGCCAGCGCAAGTGAAGTTCCGGTTTGGGGCGCACAAAGGGCATTGCACTATTAAATGACGTCATGATCTGCGCGCGCAGCAGGGCGCGTGCTAAGACTTTGCGCCGGCGCTAAATGTGTCCTGAAGTTGGGGAGAGGCGCAGATCGCGCTGCGCCCAGGCGATAAGCGCCTAGCGCTCGAGATCTACTCCTCCTAAGGCGCTAACGGCTGGCGCGCCCAACTGAATTTCTAGGCCGGTGTCTCTCATCTGATGTTTGACGGAGTCGCTCTTTCTTGCTGGCTACCGTTCTTCTTATATCAGGGAGAGCGATACCCGCCAGGATATATAGGCTGTTGGTGTTTGTTGGTTTTAAGCAACCTGTGATAAATCGGCAGCTTGCATTCAGAACGGCATCCATCTTCTTGGCATGAGTAGACCTTTTCCCATGCAGGGCAGGCGTATTCGGCAGTGGAATAGCAAAGAGCAAGTGCACTGGTTCGCAATGTTTTCGGGCTTGTTCCCCATCTTGTGTTAGTGAGCTTATTCAGGATGTTGTTTCGTACGCTCACTTTTGCCTTTGTCTTCTCGATGTGGTTCTTGAAGGTGAGGCATCGTCAAGGGTGACTCCTAAGTAGATAGGGTGCTCGCAATGCGTCAGTGTTGCTCCACACCAGGTTACTTTCAGCTGGCGTTTGGCATCACGGTTTCTGAGGTGGAATGCACAAACTTGCGTCTTTGATGGGTTTGCGCGAAGGTGGTTTTCTTCATAGTTGGATTTTAGTCCCTCCAAGGCCTCAGAAAGCGTTTTCTCCACGGTGTTAAAATCAGTGCTTTGGGCAGTGACACATAAGTCATCAGCATATATAAAACGGCGTGTAACACCGTCTATAGGTTGGTCATTCGTGTAGATGTTGTACAGCAGCGGTGCAAGCACGTTTCCCTGAGGAAGACCATTCTTCTGAATACGCCACCTGCTGCGCTTCCCACCTAGTTCAACATAGAACCGGCGATTCTGAAGCATGCTTTCTAACAGCTCGGTTCAGTGAATCTCTTTTGTCATCTCTAGAATTTTGCAGGGGAGACGTCTATGGTTCACTGTATCGTATGCTGCTGACAGGTCTACAAAAACAACACCTGTTACCATCCCTTGCTCAAAACCATCTTCGATGTGTTGTGTGAGGTTGAGCAATTGGCTTGTTGTTGATTTGCCGGGGCGGAAACCTGTTTGCTCTGGAATGATCTTCTCATCTACAGTTGGTGCTATCCTATTGGGTATCAGGCGTTCAAACAGCTTATAGGTGTGGCAAAGCAGTGAAATTGGCCGAAAACTCTTAGGAGCTGAGGGATCTTTTCCAGGCTTTAATAGTACTATTACATGTGCCTTCTGCCAGATATTAGGTGGCTTGTGTGTTGCCAGACAGTGGTTGAACAATTGTAGGAGCCATTTCTTTGCTTTCTGTCCAAAATGCTTTATCTGCTCCATTGCTATGTTGTCAAGACCAATTGCTTTCCCGTGTTTTAGACTAGATATACCAGTTTCTAGCTCTTCCATGGTGAATGGTCTAGTGAAGCCAGGATCATCGCTGTACTACTTCCTATCTAGTTCTGCTCTTGGTTGTTTCTTGTTGATTTTTCCATTTAGGAGCAACTGGTGTGCAACTTGGTTAGCAGACACATTTGGATGTTGGGCAGCTTTCTTGGGATCACCTCCAAGTTTGCGTATGAGAGACCATGCCTTCTTGCTGTTTTTTGTAAGAACTGTTGTCTCTATCAAGGTGTTCCAGGTGTTTTGATGTTCTTGAGATACTTAACATCACCCTCTCACCGGTAGATATTGTTTCCTCTGAGAAGGGGTCAGATTCAAACATTGAGACATACTCCCAGTAGAGTTCAGCATTCTCCTTGGTGAGACCAGGGATGTAGTATACTCTGCAACCTCGGGGGATCTTCCTTCTAGCTGTTTTTTGGACAGCTTTTGCAAAGAGGTTGTAGTGCTCAGGTAGTAGTTTAATGCGTTTAACCTTGCGGTCAAGTGCTCGTGTAAAACCGTTCCAATCGGCCTTCTTGAAGTTGAAGCACCTTTTGAATGGTACGACAGTTGGTAACACTGCTGCATTTACCTGGATGCCAATAGGACGGTGTTGTGTCTGTGGTATTGGGTCTGTGACAAGCTTCTTGCAGAGGCCAGCGATGTCGTTGCTGGCAATGGCAAGATCTGGATTATATCTACACTTCCAGCGGGCACTGTGGAAGGAGGCTGGCAATTTAGGATCGTGGATGAGACTAAGCTGGTTAGCGTCCATCCATTCTTCGACTGCTTCTCCATCGTTCTTAGTCTCCTTGTACCCCCATTGGGTAATGTGGCTATTAAAGTCTCCAATGATGATCTGTGGTTTATTGTGCAGGTTGGGTACAGGGTTAGAGAGGCTGAAATCTGTGCCAGGTGGCTTGTACACTGAGGTCACTACTACTTTGCTCCGCTCTACGGTTAGAATTTCGATGTTGTCCTCCTCTGTTTTAGAAGTGGCTTCTACAACTGAACCAGCTCTAACAAATACAGCACTGCCATATTGTCGATGAGGTCCTTCAATAGCCAGGACCATTCCTGGTATTTTTGGGCGGTTGTTCTCACTTCCTCTATGTGTCTCCTGCAGGCAGAGGACATCACACTCCAACTCATTGCATAATGTAGCGAGGATGTTTTGTTTAGCTATAGAGAACCCTTCAACGTTAGCAGATATAACAGTCAATGCCGGTCTTGAAAAAGACCCGTGTTTCTGACATCGACGACTACTTCCGTCTTCAGGCATGCTGTGCATGGTGGTGGTAGAATTGGTTGAAACAGGGCCGCGACGTGAATACCGGGCACAATTTCAAAGTTTGCAGATAATATCAAACTCAGAAATGTAGTAAACAATGAGGCAGATAGTAACAGACTCCAGGAGGACGCAGACAGGCTGGTGAAATGGGCAGACACACGGCCGATGACATTTAACACAGAGAAGTGTGAAGTGATACATTTTGGTAGGAAGATTGAGGAGAGGCAATATAAACTAAATGGTGTAATTTTAAAGGGGGTGCAGGAACAGAGAGACCTGGGGGTGTCTTTGAAGGTGGCAGGACAAGTTGAGAAGGCTGTCAAAAAAATCACACGGGATCCTTGGCTTTATTAATAGAGGATAGAGTACTAAAGCAAAGAAGTTATGCTGAACCTTTATAAAACACTAGTTCAGCCCCAGCTGGAGTATTGTGTCCAATTCTGGGCACCACACTTTAGGAAGGATGTCAAGACCTTGGAGAGGGTGCAGAGGAGATTTACTAGAATGGTCCCAGGAATGCCAGACTTCAGTTATGTGGAGAAGCTGGAGAAGCTGGGGTTGTTCTCCTTAGAGCAGAGAACGTTAAGAGGAGATTTGATAGAGGTGTTCAAAATCATGAGGGGTTTTGATGGAGTAAATAAGGAGAAACTGTTTCCAGTGGCAGGAGGGTCGGTAACCAGAGGACACGGATTGAAGATAATTGGCAAAATAACTAGAGGGGAGAGGAGGAGAATGTTTCACTCGGTGAGTTGTTGTGATTTGGAATGCGCTGCCTGAAAGGCAGAAGCAGATTCAATAGTAACTTTCAAAGAGGAATTGGACAAATACTTGAAGGGGGAATGTGCCGGGCTGTGGGGAAAGAGTGGGGGAGTGGGACTAATTGGAGAGCTCGTTCAAAGAGCCGGCACAGGCACGATGGGCCGAATGGCCGCCTCCTGTGCTGTGTGATTCAAAATGGAGCTCAAAAAATGAGAACTGATTGAACCCTTTTAACTCGCAGCCAGGTTTTGTAGAGATTTGTTCTGTGAATCCTAATTAAGATGTCGGTGCGCCAATAGTTTGTGTGAAACTAACTTTGGGGGGGGGAAACGGCGGGGGAGGGGTAAGGGTGGGGGGACGGCGGGGAAGGGGGAAGGGCAGGGGGCGGGGAGAAGGGGGAATGGCGAGGGAGGGGGAAGGGCGGACGGCGGGGGAGGGGGAAGGGTGGGGGGACGATGGGGAGGGGGAAGGGTGGGGGGACGACGGGGGAGGGGGCGGGGATGGGGGGACAGCGGGGAAGGGTGGGGGACGACGGGGGAGGGGGTGGGGGGACGGCGGGGAAGGAGGAAGGGTGGGGAGGGGGAAGGGTGAGGGTGGGGGGACGGCGGGGGAGGGGGAAGGGTGGGGGGATGACGGGAGGGGGGCGGGAGGGAGGGGGAAGGGCGGGGGAATGTGGGGGAACGGCGGGGGGAGGGGGAATGGTGGGGTGGGAGGGGGGAGGAGAAAGCCTGCGATCGGGAGGGGTGGTGTCGGCGATTGGGGCTGGGGGAGGCCGAAGGCTTGTTTGAGGAGGGGGGGGGGGAACACTCTGCTCCTCCTGGCCCATGAGGAGTGCTGGAAATGGCACATCTGGCGCCGGCAGCTCCCGCCTCCCTTTCACTGGTGGGAATCCCGAGCCCCGGGAAAACCGTTAAATTTGAATCAGGCTCCCAATCGCACTGCGCGAGCCCGATTTCATTGTGTTAATGACAGAGCCACCTCTCCACCACCGGGCACTCGCTCGCCCGGATATCCACCGCCTGCAAAATGGTGGCGTGTTGGGGTCGCGCTCCCCGTATTTACTCTTTAACCCCCCCTCCGTCACAACCCTGTCCCACCCATCGTGGAGGGGTTAATATCAAGGCCTCAGTGTCCAGTTGCACAAACAGCGATGTTTCAGACTGACATTCTCCCCCAGCCCTTTGCTCCCCCCACGTCTTCTGTCTGTCGGAATTGCGCCGTTCCTTCCGTCCTCAACTTGTGCTTTTTTCTTGTTTCAGGCGCTGAAGAGGGGAATCGTCCCCTAGCACACCCTCACCTGCACACACACTCGCCCCTCACACACGAGAACATCCAGCACAGACCCAGTGTCCTCCAGAACACCGGAGTCAAACACGTCATCACTTCTGTGGAGTCCGCCACATCGTCAGTTCTCAGGTGAGCGTCTCCACTGAGCACACGTGGCAAGGAGGCAGCTCAGAGTAGGAGCCTCGCAGACACCGCTCAGTATTGTGCATCGTGTAAAACCTTCAGCCCAAGTAGGCAGTGTACTTCCCCAATCCTACAGGGAAAGTTAGGCACCACAAGCCTCCCTCCCGATAATGCTGTGTGATCAAGTGTTTAAAGGAACACCCAATGATCATCTTGGAATGTTTACCCTCTGATGTCACCGGCTCCTGTACCAATCAGTGCAGGTTCCGGCAAACAGCCAGCACAGGCACGATGGGCCGAATGGTCTCCT
>NC_141005.1:2980205-3032590 GCF_052327205.1 Somniosus microcephalus
CCAGAGTCCAGGATAATTCTTCTATTTTGCCCCGTCCCCCAGCCCCGCCTCACAGTTGCTAGTTTTCAGTGTTTTATAAAACCTGTGGAATAACTTCTCTCTTTGAATCTTCACCAGGCACTCGTCCTCCGCTGCCTCACCAGGGCGATCTCCTGCCCCCGTTGCCCCCAGCAATACCCCACCAGCGTGTCTGACCCCCTGCCCGCCACCGATGGAGCCGCTGCCTCAGTGAAGAACAGTTCCCGGGGCAAGGAGAGCAAGTCGGAGCGGCTGAGAACAGAGAGCTTCGCGCCGACGAAGCCGCCCACTGCGGCAGTGGATCACGGGTGGGCGGCGCAGAGAAGCAGCGACGGCAGTCTGCCTTTCCAGGGCACTCCAGTCCTCCAGTATAACACCAGTCAGGGGAAACAGCACTCGCCAGAACCGCACGCCACGAGTGTCTGTAACCAGCAGAATCAGGAAAAGAACCTGAATAAACTCTTCTCAATACAGGAGCGGGAGCTGCGTGTTCTGGGTAAGACCAGCATGACGGCCGCCTGCTTCATTGACGCGATTATCATGCAGCAAATTTCTTGCGATCAGGCGAAGAGGGAGAGAGGTTCCCTGAGTGCAGAGCCTGCTGGCGATGGTAAGATCAGCAACGATGCTGCGTTTGTTCCTACACCAGCTTACACTTCCTGCCCCGCTGTCGGACAAACCCATGTTGTGGGAGACAAGAGTTTTTCTTATCAAAGACAAGTTTTAATCTGCATCCATACTATATAAAACTCCCACTCCCCTCCCCCCCTTCCCTCCCCTCCCCTCCCCTCCTCTCCTCTCCCCTCCCCTCCTCTCCTCTCCCCTCCCCTCCCCTCCTCTCCTGCCCCCCTCTCCCCTCCTCTCCTGCCCCCCTCTCCCCTCCCCTCTCCCACCCTCTCCCCTCCCCTCCTCTCCCCTCCCGCCCCCTCTCCTCTCCCCTCCCGTCCCCCTCCCCTCTTCTCCCCTCCCCTCCTCTCCCCTCCCGCCCCCTCTCTCCCCTTCTCTCCCCTCTCCCCTCCCCTCCCCTCTCCCCTCCCCTCCTCTCCCCTTCTCTCCCCTCTCCTCTCCTCTCCCCTCCCGCCCCCGCCTCTCCCCTCCCCTCTCCCCTCCTCTCTCTCTCCCCTCCCCTCCCCTTATTTGATGTTTCTCCTTTGTTTCCACAATTTCATCTTCATTTTGCTAGCAGCTGTATTATGAATGATTTGGTAAACGTGTTGAGGATTAGACCCTGAGCTCCACCCTTTCTGCCAGGTTGTAATGGATTATTTCACACAGTTTTGTCCTTTGCCATGAGAGTCAGCTCTGAACGCGCTCTTTATACCGTTAAAGCACTGGGGCAGGATTGCTTCAGCTTCCTGCTGGGTATTCAGGGCTGCGCTGACGCCTCAATAAAGCTGATATCAGGTTATGTTTTGTGAGGTGGAAAGTTCTGGAATGCAGCTGCAAAGCACGCACCAGTAGCGAGTGGCGAATTGTTCAGCTCACTGGGTTAAAGATTGCGTTTGTTAGTAAATTGCTGAATGTACGGTTTGGAAAAGCTTTGGTGCTGATTGTCACTCCGAGGCTGGGCTGCAGATTCCTGGGAAGTCTACCCAGCAACACATCATCAAGGATGTCATCTTTCTAAAGAATGTCTTGTGATTTGTTCCTGTGACTCGGCTCCCCAGGTGGTTATAATCCAAACTGTTCAGATGGAATAGAAGCAACAATCCCTGCAAGTTCTCCACCACCGTCTCAGGAGAAAGCGTGTAACCAGCCTCAGGAAACAGGAACAGAAGCACGGCAAAGATCACAGGGTTGGTACTGAGGACAGTCAGTGCACTATGACCTGCCTTTAATCACAGCCTGTTCCTGGCCAAGAATCTCAGCTAATACTAGAATAGAAATTACTGTTGGATATATTGGCAGATTCATGTGTTAATCCTCTGTCGCTATTGGAACAGACCAGCACCTCCAGGCCAAGCAATGTCATGCCAGTATGTTAGAGATTGGGCTCCCAATACTGGCAGCTGACTGTGATTAAAGGGGCATGATGTTGGTGGAAGTGTTCGAGACTTTCCTTGTGGAATAGAAGATCCTGCTGCTGTCCTCATAGTAACGCCAGGTTCACTACATCCAACAGTTTATGTCATTCCATTGGGCATTGCCAGCGAGATTCGCAGAATTCCCAGAAACTTGTGATTGAAAAAGTTGAAAGCTGAAAAATTACAAATGAACTGATAAAAGAAAGAAGGAGCTTCCGTTTATGTAACAACTTTCACCCCTTCAGCACGTCCCAGAATGTTTCATTATTTTGAAGTGTAATCACTGATGTAATGTATGAAATACAGCAGTAAATTAGCGCAATTAGGACTTATTATTATTAGGACAAATTAGGACTAGACAGACTAGATACAGGAAGGATGTTCCCGATGGTCGGGGAGTCCAGAACCAGGGGTCACAGTCTAAGGATAAGGGGTAAGCCATTTAGGACAGAGATGAGGAGGAATTTCTTCACCCAGAGAGTGGTGAACCTGTGGAATTCTCTACCACAGAGGGCGGTGGAGGCCAATTCATTAAATATATTCAAGAAGGAGTTAGATATATTTCTTAAGGCTAAAGGGATCAAGGGATATGGGGAGAAAGCAGGGACAGGGTACTGAATTTGGATGATCAGCCATGATCTCATTAAATGGCGGAGCAGGCTCGAGGGGCCGAATGGCCTACTCCTGCTCCTATCTTCTATGTTTCTATGCAAAGCAAGATCCCACAAACAGTAATCTGCTAATGACCAGCTAACCTGTTAGTGCTGTTAGTTGAGGGATAACTATTGGTTAGGACACCGGGGATTAACCTCCCCTGCTCTTCCAGTAGTGTCCCTGGGAGATTTTACATCCACCTGAGAGGTCAGACATGTGCCTTGGTTTAACCATCCGAAAGATGGCACCGCCGACAGTGCAGCGCTCCCTCAGTACTGCCCCTCTGACAATGCAGCACTCCCTCAGTACTGCCCCTCCGACAGTGCAGCGCTCCCTCAGTACTGCCCCTCCGACAATGCAGCGCTCCCTCAGTACTGCCCCTCCGACAATGCAGCACTCCCTCAGTACTGCCCCTCCGACAGTGCAGCGCTCCCTCAGTACTATCCCTTCGACAGTGCAGCGCTCCCTCAGTACTGCCCCTCCGACAGTGCGGCACTCCCTCAGTACTGCCCCTCCGACAGTGCGGCGCTCCCTCAGTACTGCCCCTCCGACAGTGCGGCGCTCCCTCAGTACTGCCCCTCCGACAGTGCGGCGCTCCCTCAGTACTGCCCCTCCGACAGTGCAGCGCTCCCTCAGTACTGCCCCTCCGACAGTGCGCGCTCCCTCAGTACTGCCCCTCCGACAGTGCGGCGCTCCCTCAGTACTGCCCCTCCGACAGTGTGGCGCTCCCTCAGTACTGCCCCTCTGACAGTGTGGCGCTCCCTCAGTACTGCCCCTATGACAGTGCAGCACTCCCTCAGCACTGCACTGGGAGTGTTAATCTAGATTATGTGCTGAAGCATCTTGAGCCACGAATGATAGTTTCCAAGATCCCTTTTAATTGTGTTTTAGATCTTTTACATAGTCAACAGATGTGAAATCAAGGACAGTTGAAGTGCTGAAATGCCATGTTCTACACTAATCATTCTCGTTGCTTCGATAACGTCCACAGCTGCTGCCCCGTGACTGATAAAGATTGTTGTTTTGTCTGCAGCAGCTCAGAAAGTCTCTGTATCAGAGAGCCAAATGCAACATATCCAGGCAGTTCCTGAGAGGACCTTCTCCCCCGGGCAGCAGCCTCACCTCGCGCAGTTCCCCAAAGGCCAGCAGCGGTTTGTCACCCTCGCTCAGCACATCGATGCAAGTCAATCCATTGATTCATTCTGATCTTTGCATGTTTTGTAACGGGCGTGTTACCGTGATTGTATTGAATGGATGGGCTTCCTCGTGTAGATACCAGGGAATGGGCTGTGTTGGTGTCTTTTAATTAGTGTTGTGGCAATTCGTTACATTTCCCAAACCTCTCCTCACTCTCAGTGACAATTTTAAATTGATGATTCCTCGTCACTGACTCCACAACTGAGGAAATCGTTTCTCCCTATTCACTCTATCGAAACCCTTCATCATTTTAAAAACTCTTGTTAAATCTCTTAACCTTCTCTGCTCCCATGGGAATAATCCCAGTATCTGCAGTCCCTCTTCATCGCTAGAGTTAGAGAGAAGACTGTCATTCTATCTATCTGTCATTTTATCTTTTGAAGCCTCACCGTAGCCCGGTGGACAAATCAGTCAATGTATTGTCAACGGAAAACTAACCTTTCGTTTCTCACAGGAGGTAATCACACAGGATTACACCCGCAACCACCCACAGCAAGTGAGCTCTCAGCCAGCCCTGCAATCACAGCGATACCCATTTCAGCAGCTGATGACTTCAGTTCCCCACCAGGAGTACACTCACCACTGCAGGATGGTGACCAAGTCGTTTGGGGACAAGGGCAACACAAGGTAAAAAAAACACAACCCCATCATCTTCACAAACACCCCCGCACCGTTCTAATGATGTTTGTTATCCGCTCACGACCCCCCAGTTATTCATTAGAAACTTCTCGGGAACTTGTGTGGAGTTTAAAGCTGCCTTTGGCAGACGATCCTGCCTCAGTTTTCAGTTGGTGAGTCCTCCCATTCGGTCAGGTTGCCGCGAGGTGCCAGTGATTATAGTTCTGCCCCACTAATGCTGCTGCTGCTGCTTCCTGAATCCTTTCAACCCGTTGGTATTTGTGGATGTTTCCAGTAACAGAGGTGATAAAACATTCCTTCTGATTTGTAGGACAGCGCGATCCCCTGGAAGTGTGTCAGAGGATGGGATTGAAGCGGTCTCCCCGGTGCAGGGTCCTGGAGACCTGGAAGTGTCGCAGTGCCCCACAGTTCCTGCACTGTACCGAGACATGGAGCCTGAGCAAAGGTACTGAGCACCATTGCACAGAATGCCTCAACTTCTTGTTGTCGGCGTGATAGGTGTGTGTGAGGACGGCGTATGTGAGGCAGGATTTGAGCTGGTTAATGGAAGTTGCAGCAGCCCCTGAGTAACTGTGTGTTAGTGAGGACAGAGAGGCCATTCTCAGGAGAATGGCCAATCAGAACTCACATTCAGGAGAACGGCCAATCAGAACTCACACTCAGGAGAATGGCCAATCAGAACCCACACACAAGAGAACGGCCAATCAGAGCACACAGGGGAACGGCCAATCAGAGTGCACAGGGGAACGGCCAATCACAATTCGCTCAAGAGAATGGCCAATCAGAACGCACAGGGGAGAAAGACCAATTAGCAGCTTTTTATTTTGAGTTTTTATTGGGTTCGGGTAAACGCACCAGCCAATTGTGCGGAGAGCAAGATCCCATGAACAAAGTAAGATTAACAACCAGATAATCTGTTTGAGTGATTTGGTGGAGGACACTGGGAGAACTTCCAATAGTGCCGTGGGGTCTTCACAGCAACAAAATTATTGATTGAATAAGTGTCAGAGCATTAGAAAATTATGAAAGAGTGACTTTTATTTCTCATTTTCAAAAGAAAAAGAATTGAGACAGGATTTCGGGATTTTCCTTGTTGCGGTTGGTTTTATTTATGCCATTATTTGGCAAAAAAGTTCAAATAAAACCAAAATCCAAACTGAGTCCAACTTTAAATAAAAGCCGAAATAACAACAGAAAAAGCTGGAAAAACTCAGCAGGCCTGGCAACATCCGTGGAGAGAAATTAGAGTCGATGTTTCGGGTCAAACCCTTTCTCAAAACTGGAAAGGTAATGAAATAGATCTTTAAATAAAAGCTCATTTCCTGCTTTAACCATCACAGCACTGGTGCAGGACACAACAAACCAGGGGGATCCCAGCTTCCAGCTCTGGTCTGCACTGAAGTAGCTTTCGATAGATCCAGACACCCCTGGGGAAAGGGGGAGGGAATGTGCAGGACTCCCACTCCTGATCTGTGTCCGGCACCCCTCAGGCACAACATCACTGTCAGGAGAGAGAGAAAGGAAGATTAGCGAGAAAGGAAATCTGCCGATTCTGTGACTGTAGATAATGTGACTGTGAGTAACGAGAGACCGGGGTGAGGGACTGCTGTAATCCGGATCCTGTTAAACCCCTTAGAGGTGAGGGTCACGACTGCAGCATCAGCTGCTGAACGGCTGGCGATGAGGCTCCTCTCCAATTACTCTCAGCCCTGCTACCGAATCGATACACACACTGGGCGAGGACAGAATACAGCTTTATAATCTTTAGTTCGTACAGCTTCAGTATTAAACCAGAACATCTGGCCAACCTCTGGAGGCACTGCACTGATTGGCCATTTAACTTCCCGCACAGATCGATTAGCGCTGAAGGGGCCGGTGAATGTGGGTGATGGGGAGAGTAACTGAGTGTTGTGTTGGCAGGATGGAATCGCGATCTCCAGGGAGTGGGACTCAGCCTCCGGCCTTCTTCAGCAAGCTGACGGAGAGCACCTCGCCCATGGTCAAATCCAAGAAGCAGGAAATTATCAAGAAGCTGAGTGGAGTGAGTGGAGGCGAGTCCGATTACAGTAAGGATCCTCCATTAATCGTTAGTCTAACCAGGGCACTAATGGACTCTCTCCAGATCCCGCATTCTGCCAGCGCCGCTTGTCCATTACTGACAGGGGGAGGAAACCATTTCACTGAGGCCTTGGCCTTCCCCAGGGGAGATTGTGGCAATGGGATGAGATCCGGGTGAAGAGCCGGAGCGAACCGGCTGACAGAGATATTTAAAGACAATATCGCTCCGAGATTCCAGTCCATCAATCACGCTCGCTCAGTGTGCGCTCACTGAGGACAGTTCACACTGGGACAGATACTGTGGATACACCGTGTAAGTGTGTGCACCTGTGCCGACCTGTTAAATTGTAGACCAAGAGGGAAAAATTCGGTTGGTTAGCACCTCTGGGGGGCGCTAACGAGGCGCGAGGAACTTAGCGCCCGAGCTCGGCGATTTTAGCGCCACTCGCAAAATTGACCAGTCATTTTGTGGCGGCACTAAACACTACCACCACGATCTCCTGCGCCCGCAGATCGTGACGTCAGTCGAGCGTGCAACGCCCCGGTAGCGCCCCAGACCGGATATTGAGTCACGCCCCCTGCCTTAGCGCCTGCCGCTAGGAACGACAGGTAGAGGGTCACGTTTTCAAGTCGGGAAGGGGCTGGGTGAGTGCTATTTAAAGGCGGGCACTTCCTGCCTTTTCTTGTCGGCAAAATTTTTGGTTTTAACACTGTCCTAAGGAGTTTTGGCCCTCAGCACCACTTTTGAGGTTCCTAAGCACCGAGCTCTTTCCCTAGGCCTGTCCATTAGTGCTTCCAACACAATTGCTTTCGAGGTCTCCCCAGGCCGAGATTCAAGGCTGCAATGAGCAGGGAGTGGCTGGCCAGCAAGATGGCCCCTCCCCTTTAAGAACTGGATGGCGCCAGTCTGTCTGGCTTCCATGGTAACGGACATCGCCTGAGCTTCGGTAGCGTTCTGAGGTAGCGCCTCGCTCCCCGACGTTTGCACCTTAAGAGAGGTGTGTGTAGCGCCTGATTTAGCGCTCAAATCACCTCCAGGGGCGATAGAGGCCAATTTTGCAGTTGGAGGTGATAATTAGCACCAGGCGCTAAACTTTGTGTCCGGCCGATATTAACGCCCCAAAATGGGCGATACCCAACTTTTCCCCCCAAGTGTTTTCTGTGATTTATTCGGGAGACAATGGGGATATTTTTAGTCTTTGTTTAATTATTATTAGATTATAATAACCGTTTTTCCTTCCAGACATTGGGCAGCCAGGGACTGAAATATTCAACATGCCAGCGACTACATCAGCAGGTGAGAGCCCAGAACCATCGGACGGAAGGATTTCTTCCTTTGCCGTCTGGGGTAAACTACAGAGTAACTGTAAAACTATCGAATAACTCCAAGCAGCCCGCGCCACTCACTCAGTGCACGGCATCCTGTTATTGTGGTGAGGTCATTGTTTATGGTTTCAATACGCCGCTGCTTAACATAAAATTTTGTTTTCAATTTGGGAAATGTGTGGAATGCACGGTCAATGATTTACGTTCAGGTTAACAGCTATTTCTGGGTTACTTTGTGCTGATTGGACAGACTAATCAATGTGAAAACTTTTACTAGAACAACATAGATTTTAAACCCAGGGTTTAAGCAGAATCCCAGCACCAGGACTGGTGTTGTAGGAAAGAGCAGTGTAACTATTCTAGAGTTAGACATTGGCTGATTGAGATTGACGCACTGTTTCTCTGTGCTCTTATCACAGAGCCAAATATTGGATCTAACTGCTGTGGGTTCTAATCAAGTAAATGACACTCCTTGTATTAGCTGTACTTGATGTGCCTGTATTAATTCACTCCTTACATTAACTCCCTGTCGCACTGCTAACGAGGAATGAAAATTCCAATCAGCTGGAAATGTTATGAGCAAAATCCTGAATTAATGAACTTGAAAATGGTTTCAGATGAGACTTGGTTCTGTTCAGAGAAACTAGACAGATAATGAATGGAATTGGCGGAGGAAATCCCAGGTTAAGCTTTGTTCGCCTTGTATTAGTTCTGCATGAGTAGGGTTTGTGCAGGATGTGCACCAGTGATGAGCTTGTGGGCAGGTGTTGAAAGGGCCTTCGCTGATGGAGCACCATTGCATCGTGGCCAGTTCCAGGGTTAATACCTGAGCCAATCGGAAGAGTTTTACCATGACCAGTCCTGGCTGGTGTCACCTCCCTCGTACTGAGCACCTAACATCCCACCCAATAAACACCCTGCTTTGTCCAGTGATGAACCTTCTGGAAAAAGTGTTGAACCAGGTGCTGCTGATTCACTAATTGGATGCAGTGAACATAAGAATTAGGAGCAGGAGTCGGCCATTCAGCCCCTCGAGCCTGCTCTGCCATTCGGCCCCTCGAGCCTGCTCTGCCATTCGGCCCCTCGAGCCTGCTCCGCCATTCAATGCCTGATCTTCCAGCTCAACTCCACTTTCCTGCCTGATCCCCATACCTCTTGATTCCCTACAAAAGTCCCAATGATTGTTTTGTATTCCTTTATAATTTATCACTAAAGTCACCATGATGGCATAGTGGTTAGCACTGTTGCCTCACAGCGCCAGGGACCCGGGTTTGAATCCGGCCTCGGGCGACTGTCTGTGTGGAGTTTGCACATTCTCCCAGTGTTTGCGTGGGTTTCCTCCGGGTGCTCCGGTTTCCTCCCACAGTCCAAAGATGTGCGGGTTAGGTTGATTGGCTATGATAAATTGACCCTTAGTGTTAGGGGGATTAAATACGTGGGGTTATGGGGATAGGGTGGGATATGTGTCGGTGCAGGCTCGATGGGCCGAAATGGCCTCTATCTGCACTGTGGGGTTTCTGTGATTCTGTGATCTACACAAATTGGAAGCCCCGAATTCAGGGTTTCTTAAATACACCTGATGTCAACATTGAATCCTTCTTCTATTTTAGGTCCTCTCGAGCCATTCTTCAGCTGAGAGACCAGGCTCATAGGTCCCTGTCAGTGAGACTCCTAAACCCTCTGCTGAGAGCCATTCTCCCCACTTTCCACCGGCCCTGCATCTTGGAGCCACCCTGTCACCAGCTCCTCCTGTCACTAATTTTAGGGAAACAATCAATACAAAAATAAATGAGAAATACGATTTTTTTCATCGACAGTTTTTTTCTGATAATCTTTGCCAGGATGGATTTGACCTCCCATGTTCATCATTAATGTGGTGTGGAGATGCCGGAGTTGGACTGGGATCATTAATGTTGGCCCAGTTCTACTCGTATCTAAGATGTTGCTCTGGGTTACCGAGCGATGTTCTCCATTCCCCCCCATTAGCCACTAACGTGGACAATGCAGCGTCCAAGCCCCATCAGCCCAACGTTCTTCGATGACTTTTGACATTATGAAGCTACAAAACTCAGGATTTCACTGTCAAACTTTTTAAAGTCACTGTTCATTAGCTTACAATTAGAAATTTTAATTCATTAAACATGGAAAACTAACAGCGAGATATTTGATTATATTTTCTCTGATGTAAGCCCAGAGTTTTATTAATGTTTAGCTACATGTTAATCTTGGCGGTTTCACTAACCGAGTTACAGACTAAAACCCCGCCAAGAAACACACTAGCCAACCAATTGAAAATAAGTGAAGTGAAAGGGTCTTTGAGTGAAGAGTTCCTCTCTGGCCCCGAGTCCATTTAATGAATTATTAGCACAGAACCTGTGTGTATAACAAAGAAGGATGAGACAGGCTCTCAGTTGGCGGAAAGAGGTCTCTGCTTCACTTGGTTGATGTGCTTGAAAGGCGAAGGATCCAGTGAAGAGCAGTGTTGCTGGCTGGAGTCCCATCAAAATGCATGTCACAGGTATAAGACGCACCTGCTTCAGTGCGAAGCGTCTGCAAACGTTCTCGATGCGTTAGGCGGGAGGGTGAATATTATACTGGTTGAATGATGGGCGAGTGTCTGGAACATTTAATTAAATTCTAACCTCGGAGAGTCAATGGGCCAGCACTTTTTTCAGATTTACTTTAGTCTATAATAAGCTGTGGCATGGATTGCATCGCAACACTGTGATCTTTCATTGTTTGCTGGTAAAGTTTGTTGCCTGCTGATACAATGCTCACTGTTTGTTTCTTCCCTCCTGCTCCTCTCCCTCTTGTTTTGCCTTCTCTCAACCCTCCTTTTTTATACTGGTTTCTTCTCCCTCTTTCCCTCCTCTCTCCCAGGGTCAGTAAGTTCTAGAAGCCAATCCATGGCAGATCATTCCGGTAACAACATGGGTTTGGAGGACATTATTAGGAAGGCCTTAATGGGCAAATATGATGACCGTGGGGAAGAGCGTACATCGGTCACTTCCGCTGCTATTAACCCAATGGCTGTCAGTGCTAGCTCCAATGCTGCCACTGAAGGACAGAGTGAAGACATTCGCTGCTTTCCCTCAACAGGTCTGCATCCCCCTTCTCACTGACAGTTTGTATCCAGGACAGGATTAGCGTGCACTCACTTAAACCCATGTACACGAATATATCGAGCATTCAGAGTATCCAGGGCAGGATTAGCGTGCACACACTTAAACCCATGTACACGAATATATCGAGCATTCAGAGTATCCAGGGCAGGATTAGCGTGCACTCACTTAAACCCATGTACACGAATATATCGAGCATTCAGAGTATCCAGGGCAGGATTAGCGTGCACACACTTACACGAGTACACTATGCTGTGCAGGGATAACACTGTCAGGTGGCAAAGGAGAGGGTTTGATGCTGGGAATTAGCCCAGGAAATGAAATAGTAACACACGGGAGATTTTAGACAAGACTATTTAGTCACATGTTTTTATTCCTTTTCTAATGTGAATATATTTATAAACAATAACACTTTACACTTCTAACTCAGGCAATGGTTCAAGTCTAATTGGAAATGTTTGGACCTGTGTTTTCTGGGCCTTGCACGTGCTTACGGCCCAGCTCTGCTTCTGATGGTCTCTGTATCCAAAATATAATCGGCAACGATAAAAAGTGCAACCGACTCGCCAGTGTTTTATCGATGAACATTTACAGTTAAACAAGAAACACCAGCAGAATATTCAGACACTCACAGCTTGGGAAGAAATTAAAATAAACAGACTTTGTTCCCTTTGTAGAAATGTGAAGAGTGAGAATTGAGTAAATTCAGATTAAACAGATTAACACAGTGAAAGTATCGTATTAAAATGTTTTGTATTTTCTCTGTGCTACAAACAGTTGAATGAATTGGAATAGTTTCTGAGAGTAAATGGACAGCGTGTGCAGGCGTGAGGACGACTGTGATCACAGCCATTGTTGTGTGCAGGCGTGAGGACGACTGTGATCACAGCGATTGTTGTGTTGAGCTGGAGATGTTGATATAATGGAGATGAATGATTTGATGCTGGGACTCAGATTGGTGGCCTTTTATTTGCAGGTGGAGGGAAGCCAACACTGGGCGGCCGGTCCAACGGCAGGAAAGCCAAATCTCCAGTGCCCGGCCTGGTGTACTGCGAGAGACCAGCCTCCACACATTCAGACAGTGACTGTCACAGGCGGACTCCTCTAACAAACCAGGTGTGGGAGGACAGACCCTCCTCCACAGGTAGGATCACCTCCTCTCTCGGTTTGGCCAACACCTGTTCACAAATGTGGTTCACAGAGACTTAAAAACTCATCGATATGTCAGAGCATTGAAGCCAATCCAGGCAGTGTGTGCCCTGTAAGTGAATGTTGCTGTTCTACAGAATGGTGCAATTCAGACTTTTCACTTACAGTCCACCACACTTCTCAACCAATCAATAGCCAAACAGAATGAGCAACTGCCTCCAAAAGGACGAATGGAATAAAATAGGCGAACAAATGTATTTCCGAGGCAAGGTTTGCTTATTCACTGCGAGAGGCCGTTCGCAGCTTCCAGGAGGTGTAACTACCGTCCAAGCACATCTGAGAAATATGGAACATTGCTTCACTGTGGCAGGGGCAGAAACCTGATTGGAGAGATTCAAACAGACAGCTATAGGAAAGATGAGCACGGATTTGGAAATGACAACATGTTCAAGGACTCTGGAGAGGAAAGGGAGGCTGGAGATGGCACAGAAGATTGCAAGGACAGAGGGGATTCTCAAGTCTAGAAAAAAAAGCCCAAATTATTGTCTCTCTTCATAATTTCATAACTGTAACCTCCTCATGTTCACCAGTTGTGCTTCAGTGGGTAGCATTCATGCCTCTGAGTCAACAGGAGACTTGAGCACAAAATCTAGGCTGACACTTTAGTGCGGTACTGAGACAGCGCCGCACTGTCGGAGGGGCAGTACTGAGGGAGTGCTGCACTGTCGGACGGGCAGTACTGAGGGAGTGCTGCACTGTCGGAGGGGCAGTACTGAGGGAGGGCTGCACTGTCGGAGGGGGAGTACTGAGGGAGCGCCGCACTGTCGAAAGGGCAGTACTGAGGGAGTGCCGCACTGTTGGAGGGGCAGTACTGAGGGAGCGCCGCACTGTCGGAGGGGCAGTACCGAGGGAGCGCCGCACTATCGGAGGAGCAGTACCGAGGGAGCGCCACACTGTCAATGGGGCAGTAATGAGACAGTACCGCACTGTCAGAGGGGCAGTACTGAGACAGTGCCACACTTTCGAAGGGGCAGTACTGAGGGAGTGCTACACTGTCGGAGGGACAGTACTGAGGGAGCGCCGCAGTGTCGGAGGGGCAGTACTGAGGGAGCGCCGCACTGTCGGAGGGGCAGTACTGAGGGAGCGCTGCACTGTCGGTGGGACAGTACTGAGGGAGTGCTGCACTGTTGGAGGGGCAGTACTGAGGGAGCGCCGCACTGTCGGAGGGTCAGCATTGAGAGCGCCGCACTGTCGGAGGGGCAGTACTGAGGGAGCGCGGCACTGTCAGAGGGGCAGTACTGAGGGAGCGCGGCACTGTCGGAGGGGCAGTACTGAGGGAGCGCCGCACTGTCAGAGGGGCAGTACTGAGGGAGCGCCGCACTGTCGGAGGGGCAGTACTGAGGGAGCACCGCACTGTCGGAGGGGCAGTACTGAGACAGTGCCGCACTGTCGGAGGGGCAGTACTGAGGGAGTGCTGCGCTGTTGGAGGGGCAGTACTGAGGGAGTGCCGCACTGTCGGAGGAGTAGTACTGAGGGAGCGCCGCACTGTCGGAGGGGCAGTACTGAGGGAGCGCCGCACTGTCGGAGGGGCAGTACTGAGGGAGTGCTGCGCTGTCAGAGGGGCAGTACTGAGGGAGCGCCACACTGTCGGAGGGGCAGTACTGAGGGAGCGCCGCACTGTCGGAGGGGCAGTACTGAGGGAGTGCTGCGCTGTCAGAGGGGCAGTACTGAGGGAGCGCTGCACTGTCGGAGGGGCAGTACTGAGGGAGTGCTGCGCTGTCGGAGGGGCCGTCTTTCGGAGGAGACGTTAAACCAAGGACCCGTCTGTTCTCTCAGGTGGACGTAATAAAATGCCATTGTACTATTTGAAGAAGAGCAGGGGAGTTCTGCCTGATATGATAGGTTGGTGTGAGACTATGATATTGGTTGGTACAGTCTTTGTAAGGAAGGGGCTTTCTCTCAATCTCTGCTTTGGTTTGTTTGTAGGATCTGCTCCCTTTCCCTACAACGTCCTGACGCACAGACTACCCGCAGGCCTGGCCCCGACATCCCTCGTTCCCCCTCCAGCCATCATTCCGCAGACCACTTCAGCAAGCCAGCAACGCTCCTGGGAGAGAGAAGGGGAGCCCGAGCCACTGCTGTCCTCACAGTACGAAACTCTGTCCGACAGTGAATAGACTGTGAGCAGCTGTCAGCTGGAGCGGGGACATACCAGGCAGCCGCTGGGACGGGAAGAAACGCTCCTTGAGCTGAGCTGGCAGGACAGTGATTCCAATCCGTGAACCATTCACCCGCTGAAGGTCACTCGGGCTCCATGGACTGCATGTTGTGTTGTCATTGGTCGATATTTCTGAGTTATTTACCATTGTTCCTGTCAGAAGCTGGGTCCGCTGTCCGTCACTTCACCTTTGAACAAAGCAAGGTTTATTTTTTATTTTTTTATTGTGTAAAGTTTTAAACTGATTGTTGTTAAAGTGCCATTTTATGTTTCCTTCTCTCATTAAAAATGAATTTTGATGATGCACAGATTGTGTCGCGGGGCCTGGACCCTGGATCCATTTTCTCATTATGCTGAACCCGTCTTGCTTGTTCCAAGTTGAGGTGTAATCTGATCAAAGAATCTTGTTTAAGTGATTCTTACTCACAGGTCAATTCATGGAAATTCTCCAGCACTTTTTAAGGTTCAAAGTCTTTGTTCACAAACTATCCAGTGGGATGGATGGCAGAGGCTGAGCTGCGAGGAGACGCTGCGAGGAGACGCTGCGAGGAGACGGGCGAGGAGACGCTGCGAGGAGACGGGCGAGGAGACGCTGCGAGGAGACGGGCGAGGAGACTGGGCGAGGAGACGCTGCGAGGAGACGGGCGAGGAGACGCTGCGAGGAGACGGGCGAGGAGACGCTGCGAGGAGACGGGCGAGGAGACGCTGCGAGGAGACGGGCGAGGAGACGCTGCGAGGAGACGGGCGAGGAGACGGGCGAGGAGACGCTGCGAGGAGACGGGCGAGGAGACGCTGCGAGGAGACGGGCGAGGAGACGCTGCGAGGAGACGGGTCTCGATGCCCCTCCATCAAATTATGGAGGAGATTTCCTGCAGCCCCCTTCATTGAGAATATGTCACAGTTCATAATTGGCTCGGGATCACAGTGGATTCTGGTAAATCCGATGTTCTTGCTGCCTCCAGTCAAATGTCCCAGATACAACACGGCTGTGATCAGGAGCGGGTGGAATTCGTCTCGTTTAATTAACACACTTTTTCACGTCATTTGCAAAGGGATTCCCGACCATGTCAATTTCCTCAGCTGAAAAGCGAAAGTGGGCAATTTCCTAAAGTTCGCTCGTGGGAAATTTAATCCCAAGATAAAGTGCAAAACCTGCACAGGGTCTGTGTCTGGGACTGACACACACTTACACTCACAGACACACACACACGCACACTCACAAGCACACACTCAAACTCACTCAAACACACACTTACACTCACAAACACACATGCACATTTACACTCATACACTTACTCACACTTGCACACTCACACTTACATTTACACACACTTACACTCAAGCACCCACACTCAAACACACACACACTCACTAGCACACACTTTCACACACACTCTCACTCAAACACACACATGCACACTCACACGCACATTTACACTCATACACTTAGTCACACTCACACTTGCACACTCACACACTTACACTCACTAGCACACACTTACACATACACACACACTTACACTCTCACACATACTTTCACACACACACTCAAACACACTCGCACTCACAAACACACACACACACTTACACGCACTCACTTACACACACACATTTACACTCCACGCTTACACACACTCACCCTTACACTCACACATACATACTTACACACACACCCTTACACTTAGTTACATACAATCACACTCACATACACATACTTACACTCACACATTTACACTTACACACTCACTCACACACTCATACTTACACTCTTAAACTCACACACCCTTACACTTAGTCACATACACACACTTGCACACTCACTTATACACTCACAAACACACGCACACACACACATTTACTCACACACACTTACATTCACACTTACTCACACATACACACTTGCACTCACACACACTTAGTCACATACACACACTAGCACTCTCACACCCATACACACTCACATACACTTACACTTGCGCGCGCACATACACTCACACATTTACACATACACATTTCGTCACATACATATTTAGTCACATACACACTTACACTCACACACACATACTTACACACACACACTTATACACAGTTGCATACACACTTACAGACACTCACATTTACACTTATACACACACTTGTACACAATCACACATACACATTTACATTCACACACACACTTTCACACACACATACACTTTCACACACACTTGCATACACACTTACTTGCTCACACACACTTATACACTCACTCACACATGCACACACACACTTGCACTCACACACACACTTATACACACACACACTTACACTCACATGTACACACACAAATGCACAGATACACACTCACACACACACACACACACACACCTACTCACACACCCTTACACATACACACTTACACTGATCAGCCATGATCTAATTAAATGGCGGAGCAGGCTCAAGGGGCCGAATGGCCTACTCCTGCTCCTATCTTCTATGTTTCTATACACATTTATTCACACATACACTCACACATACACCTACTCACACACCCTTACACTTACACATCCACACTTAGTCACATACACACTCACACTTACACACACATTTACACTCAAACACACACACACTTCCACTCACACACAGACAGACAGATGCACGAGAAATAAAGTAAAATTATTTGTAAAGTGCTTAAGTGAAGCACAGGAGGTGGTTTAATAGTTAAAGTGATGTTATCCTTAGCGAAGTCAAAGATATCGATGAGATACCGAGAATGTGAGAATAGCTGAGGAGGTGTGAGGATGAAATCCTGGCAAAGTGGAGCAGGATCCAGTGACCCAGGAACCAGGCGAAGAAAACCCAGGGTGTGGAAATCAGCAGCACCGGACCCCAAACACCTCCCACCCCACCAAAGGAGGCGGAAATGGCGGAGGATGATCCGTTGACTGTGGAGGCTGGTGGGGTGAACGGTGAGGACAAGGGGAACCCTATCGTGGTTCTGGGGGGGAGGAGACGGGGTGAGGGCAGAAGTGCGGGAAATGGAATGGACACGATTGAGGGCCATGTCAACCACGGAGGAGGGGGATCCTTGGTTGTGGAAAAAGGAAGACTTATCGGATTATGAATGGAGTTTGATGGGGGGGGCAGTACCACTGTGGGCCTAATGGTGGTGCCACTGAGCAAGGTAATCTTCCATGGCTCTGGAGCGTCACCAGGTGGACTCTGGCGGTACTGCAGTGGTTCAGAGTTGCGTCAAATTAAACCAGGCCCTGGTTATTGGTTTACTGTCAGGTTATTATTAACTAACTGTGGTGGTTGATAACGGGCCCGATCGATCACTGACTGCGACAAAATAAAACAGCAGAAATAGAAAACTGCTCCTAGCCACTCCAGTATTAATGTTAAAATTGATAGAAATCACTGAATCTTTGCTCTGACTGTTTACAATCATCCTGAATATTATTACCTTATTTATTCCCTCTGCCCTTCCCCCACCCCAGGCCCTGTACCAGGTTCTATATTTAACATTGTTACTCCCAGGGTTCGGGCCTAAACCCGGCCCAGTGATAACCAATTTAGCAGGGCAGGAGCTGCACCCAATCGGAATGGGAAGTTGGGCTAAATTAGTCGGGGTCTGTTTCGAGGCGGCTCCGACTGGTATTTCCAGGTCTTGATCAAACTAACCAACGGAACTTAAAGGGACCACTGGAGGCCACTCAAAACAAGGCCCCAAAAATTAACGGGATGTGGTGTTTGTGGTGTCAGAAACTGCTCCTGCAGAAAAGTACAAATAAACTAAAGGGTACAATCCTAAAGTGGGTGCACGAACAGAGAGACCTGGCCGGGGGGGTGGGGTATGTGTGCACAAATCATTCAAGGTGGCAGGGTAGGTTGAGAAAGCAGTTAAAAAGGCTTACAGGATCCTGGGCTTCATAAATAGAGGTGTAGAGTACAAATCTGTGGAAATTATGATGAACCTGTAAAAACACTGGTTCGGCCCCAACTGGAGTATTGTGTCCAATTCTGGGCACCGCACTTTAGGAAGGATGTGAAGGCCTTAGAGAAGGTGCAGAAAGGATTTATGAGAATGATTCCAGGGATGAGGGACTTCAGTTACGTTGATAGACTGGAGAAGCTGGTGTTGTTCTCCTTGGAGCAGAGAAGATTGAGAGAAGATTTGATAGAGGTGTTCAAAATCATGAGGGGTCTGGACAGAGTAGATAGAGGGAAACTGTTCCCATTGGCAGAGGGGTCGAGAATCAGAGGACACAGATTTAAGGTGATTGGCAAAAGAACCATAAGAAATAGGAGCAGGAGTCGACCATTCGGCCCTTCGAGCTTGCTCCGCAATTCAATGAGATCATGGCTGATCTTCTGCCTCAACTCCATTCTCCGGTCCTATCGCCATATCCCTTGATGCCCTTACTGGTCAGAAATCTATCGACTTCTGTTTTGAATATACCCAATGACTGAGCCTCCACAGCCCTCTGGGGTAGAGAATTCCAAAGATTCACCACCCTCTGTGAAGAAATTTCTTCTCATCTCAGTCCTGAATGGCCTACCCTTTATCCTGAGGCTGTGGCCCCTGGTTCTAGACTCCCAAGTCATGGGAAACATTCTCGCGGCATCCACCCCATCAAGCCCTGTAATAATTTTGTATGCTTCAATAAGTTCCCCTCTCATTCTTCTGAATTCAAGAGAATACAGGCCTAGATTACTCAATCTCTTCTCAGTTATTTTACAACTTCCAAAAAATATATATTCCACTGAGAAGAAAAGGGTGTAAAAGAAAAGACAGCCATCCGTGGCTAAGTAAAGAAATTAAGGATAGTATTCGACTAAAAACAAGGGCATATAAGGTAGCCAAATCTAGTGGGAGGATAGAGGATTGGGAAAACTTTAAAAGACAGCAAAAAGTAACAAAAAGATTGATTAAGAAAGGGAAGATAGATTATGAAAGTAAATTAGCAAAAAATATAAAAACAGATAGTAAGAGTTTTTATAGTTATATAAAAAGAAAAAGGGTGGCTAAAGTAAATGTTGGTCCCTTAGAGGATGAGACCGGGAAATTAATGGTGGGAAATATGGAGATGGCAAAAACACTGAATGAATATTTTGTATCAGTCTTTACAGTAGAAGACACTAAGAATATCCCAACACTGGACAAACAGGGGGCTATGGGGGGGGAGGAGCTAAACACGATCAAAATCACTAAGGAAGTGGTACTCGGTAAAATAATGGGACTCAAGGCGGATAAATCACCTGGACCTGATGGCTTACATCCTAGGGTCTTGAGGGAAGTGGCGGTAGGGATTGTGGATGCATTGGTAATAATTTTCCAAAACTCCCTGGAATCAGCAAAGGTCCCGGCAGACTGGAAAACTGCTAATGTAACGCCCTTATTTAAAAAGGGCAGTAGACAGAAGGCTGGAAACTATAGACCGGTTAGCCTAACATCTGTGGTAGGTAAAATATTGGAGTCCATTATTAAGGAAACAGTAACAGGACATTTGGATAATCATAATTTAATAGGACAAAGTCAGCATGGTTTTATGAAGGGGAAGTCATGTTTGACAAATTTGCTGGAGTTCTTTGAGGAAGTAACATATAGGGTGGATAAAGGGGAACCAGTGGACGTACTGTATTTAGACTTCCAAAAGGCATTTGACAAGGTGCCACACAAAAGATTATTGCTTAAGATAAAAAATCACGGGATTGGGGGTAATATTCTGGTATGGATAGAGGATTGGCTATCTAACAGAAAGCAGAGAGTTGGGATAAATGGTTCATTCTCGGACTAGCAATCAGTAACTAGTGGTGTTCCACAGGGGTCAGTGCTGGGTCCCCAACTCTTTACAATCTATATTAACGATTTGGAGGAGGGGACCGAGTGTAACATATCAAAGTTTGCAGATGATACTAAGATGGGAGGGAAAGTAGTGAGTGAGGAGGACATAAAAAACCTGCAAGGGGACATCGACAGGCTAAGTAAGTGGGCAGAGATTTGGCAGATGGAATACAATACTGGAAAGTGTGAGGTTATGCACTTTGGCAGGAAAAATCGTAGAGCAAGTTATTATCTTAATGGCAAGAAACTGGAAAGTACTGAAGTACAAAGGGATCTGGGGGTCCTGGTGCACGAAACTCAAAAGGTTAGTATGCAGGTGCAGCAAATGATTAAGAAGGCCAATGGAATGTTGGCTTTCATTGCTAGGGGGATAGAATATAAAAATAGGGAGGTATTGCTTCAGTTGTACAAGGTATTGGTGAGACCGCACCTGGAATACTGCGTACAGTTTTGGTGTCCATACTTAAGAAAAGACATACTTGCTCTCGAGTCAGTACAAAGAAGGTTCACTCGGTTAATCCCGGGGATGAGGGGATGGACATATGAGGAGAGGTTGAGTAGATTGGGACTCTACTCATTGGAGTTCAGAAGAATGAGAGGCGATCTTATTGAAACATATAAGATTGTGAAGGGGTTGGATCGGGTGGATGCGGGGAGGATGTTCCCGATGATGGGTGAAACTAGAACTAGGGGGCATAGTCTTAGAATAAGGGGCTGCTCTTTCAAAACTAAGATGAGGAGGAACTACTTCACCCAGAGGGTGGTAGGTCCATGGAATATGCTGCCCCAAAAAGCTGTAGAAGCTACATCATTACATAAATTTAAAACAGAAATAGACAGTTTCCTAGAAGTAAAGGGAATTAAGGGTTACGGGGAGCGGGCAGGAATTTGGACATGAGTCTAGGTTCGGATCGGTCATGGCCCTGTGGGTAGCGGAGCGGGCCCAGGGGCCATGTAGCCTGATCCTGCTCCTATTTCGTGTGTCTAATTCTGTTAGATTCAGGAGATGGTTCAGTGATAGTAGATTGGCGGTTAGGATCAGATCAGCCATGATCTTATTGAATGGCGGAGCAGGCTCGAGGGGCCGATTGGCCTACTCCTGCTCCTATTTCTTATGTTCTTATACGAGAGTCCCGCCATCCCAGGAATCAATCTCGTGAACCTTCGTTGCACTCCCTCTATGGCAAGTATGTCCTTCCTTAGGTAAGGAGACCAAAATTGTACACAGTACTCCAGGTGTGGCCTCACCAAGGCCCTATATAATTGGAGTAAGACTTCTTTACTCCTGTACTCAAATCCTCTTGTAATGAAGGCCAACGTACCATTTGCCTTCCTAATGGCTTGCTGCACCTGCACATTCACTTTCAGTGACTCATGTACAGGGACACCCAGGTCCCTTTGAGCATCTGCATTCCCCAGTCTTTCACCATTTAGGAAATACTCTGCCTTTCTGTTTTTTCTACCAAAGTGGATAACTTCACATTTATCCACATTATATTCCATCTGCCATATTCTCGCCCACTCACTGAGCCTGTCGAGATCCCCTTGAAGCCTCTTCACATCCTCTTCACAACTGACACTTCCACCTAGCTTTGTACCATCAGCAAATTTGAAAATGTTACATTTAGTCCCCTCATCCAAATCATTGATATAGATTGTGAATAGCTGGGGCCCAAGCACTGATCCTTGCGGTACCCCACTAGTCACGGCCTGCCATCCTGAAAAAGACCCGTTTATCCCTACTCTTTGTTTTCTATCTGTTAACCAATTCTCAATCCATGCTAGTATATTACCCCCAAAGGCAACGTAAGAAAAAACTTTTTTACGCAGCGAGTGATTAAGATCCGGAAAGCACTGCCTGAAAGGGTGGTGGAGGCAGACTTAATCCTACCTTTCAAAAGGGAGTTGGATAAGTATCTGAAGGAAAAGAATTTGCAGGGCTACGGGGAGAGGTCAGGGGAGTGGGACTAGCTGAGAGTTGGCACGGGCTCGTCAGGGCGAATGGCCTTCTTCTGTGCTGTAACCATTCTATGATTCTGGGAGGCTGATCTTATTGAAGAGCTTGCTGTGAAGACCCTTTAACATGGGTCGGGGGCAGGAGGTAACTGTCCCAATGCTCAGGGTGAGGAGACAGGAGGATCAGCATCTATCATACCATGGACGGAACATGCTCCAAACATTACTGGTGGATAAACCCCCATGTACAGTAACAGGTCTTTAAATAACTCTCAGCCTGGCAGGAACTCGGTGTCTTTATTAAGAAGGTTGAGTCACAACTGGTCAGTGCAGCATTATTTATAAGTGTGCAACAATCCTGAACCCAGTCATCAGCATCTGTTTGTACCAAACTCCACATCACCCATGCGGCTACACTCTGCTCACAGACGTTATGCTGAAACTTAGAGCAAACTCGCCATGAAAACTCTCCTTATAATTTTTCATAATGTTCGCTGAAGTTTCATTGTTAGCAAAATAAATCAGAGTAAATAAGGTGAATGTTTGGTTAATCCCCGGATTAATAACAAGGTCTGGTTTATAAACATTATGGGGGAAAAATTCAGTTGTTTGCGCCTCCTGTTAGCGCCTTAAGAGGGCGCCAATCGGGGCGCAAAGCAACTAGCGCCTGGGCGCGGCAATGTTTGTGCCGCTTGCGAAATTAACTAGACATTTTGCGGCGGCGCTAAACACTGCCGCCACGATCTCCTACGCCGGCAGATTGTGACGTCAGTTGAGTGCGCAACGCCCCGTTTGCGCCCCGGACCGGATATTGAGTGGCGCCCCCTGCCTTACCGCTTGCCGCTAGCAACGACAGGTTGAGGGGAGCGTTTTGCAGTCAGAAAGGGACTGGGGGAGCGCTATTTAAAGGCGACCGCTTCCTGCCTTTTTTTGTCTGTGACATTTTTGTACCACGCATTCTGAGAGAGAGAGAGAGAGACTTCTGGAGAGATTCAATGCTGTGTGAAAGAGTTTTGAGTACTGAGCAGCACTTTGCAGGTTTATTTTGATTTGCCCTTCCTTGCTTCGCCAGCACTCTGAGGTAGCGCCTCGCTCCTCGGCCTTTGCGCCTTAAGACAGGTGTGAAGTGCCTGATTTAGCGCTCCAATCACCTCCAGGGGCGATAAAAGCCAAGTTTGCTGTCGGAGGCGATAATTAGCGCCAGGCGCTAAACTTTGCACACGGCCGATTATGGCGCCCCCAAACGGGGCGATACCGAATTTTTCCCCCTATATGTCTTCTTCTTAGGCAGTCCCTCGGAACCGAGGATGACTTGCTTCCACATTAAAAATGAGTTCTCAGGTGACTGATGAGTCCAATGCGGGACCTACAGTCTCTGTCACAGGTGGGGCAGACGGTGGTTGAAGGGGCGGGTGGGTGGGGTGCTTGGGTTGACGTGCGCTCCTTGCGCTGCCTGCGCTTGGCTTCCGCTTACTCCCGGTGAAGAGACTCGAGGTGTTCGGCGCCTTCTCGGATGCTTCTCCTCCACTTTGTGCGGTCTTGGGCCAGGGATTCCCAGGTGTCGATGGGGATGTTACACTTTTACAAGGAGGCTTTGAGGGTGTCCTTGAAGCATTTCCTCTGCCCACTTGGGGCTCTCTTGCCATGTCGGAGCTCCGAGTAGAGCACTTGTTTTGGGAGTCTCGTATCGGGCATGCGGACAATGTGACCCGTCCATCGGAGGTGATCGAAGCTTTGACCACGCTCGATGCTGGGGATGTTGGCCTGAGCGAGAACACTGACGTTGGTGCACCTATCCTGCCAATGGATTTGCAGGATCTTGCGGAGGCAGCGTTGGTGGTACCTCTCCAGTGCTTTGAGGTGCCTGCTGTACATGGTCCATGTCTCTGAGGTAGACAGGAGGGCGGGTATTATTACTGCTCTGTAGACCATGAGCTTGGTGCCGGGTTTGAGGTCCTGGTCTTCAAACACTCTCTTCCTCAGGCGACCGAAGGCTGCACTGGCACACTGAAGGCGGTGTTGGATTTTGTCATCGACGTCTGCCCTTGTTGACAGTAGGCTCCCGAGATCTGGAAAGTGGTCCACGTTGTCCAAGGCCTTGTCATGGATTTTGATAATAGGGGGGGCAGTACTGTGTGGCGGGGGCAGGTTGGTAGAGGACCTTTGTCTTACGGATGTTCAGTGTAAGGCCTATGCTCTCGTACGCTTCGGTGAAGGTGTTAACGATGGTTTAGAGTTCGACCTCCGAGTGAGCGCAGACGCAAGCGTCGTCTGCATACTGTAATTCGATGACAGAGGAAGGGACGACCTTGGATCTGGACTGGAGGTGACGGAGGTTGAACAGTTTCCCGTTTGTTCTGTAAATTAGCTCCAGTCCAGTGGGGTGCTTACTGAGGGTGAGATGGAGCATTGCCGCAAGGAAGATCGAGAAGAGCGTTGGTGCAATGACACAGCTTTGATTGACCCCAGTTCGTACATGAATTGCGTCTGTGGTGGATCCGTTGGTCAGGATCACGGCTTGCATGTCGTCATGAAGCAGGCGGAGGATGGTAACAAACTTTTGAGGGCAGCCCAATTTGAGGAGGACACTCCATAATCCCTCACGGTTGACCGTGTCAAAGGCCTTTGTGAGGTCAAAGAAGGCCATGTACAGCGGTCGGCGCTGTTCCCTGCATTTCTCTTGTAACTGGCGTGCGGTGAAGATCACGTCCATTGTGCCCCTTAGTGGGCGGAATCCGCATTGCGACTCTGGGAGGAGCTCTTCAGCCACTGGGAGAAGGCGATTGAGGAGGATTCTTACGATGACTTTCCCTGTGGCAGACAGCAGGGAAAGTCCTCTGTAATTACCGCAATCGGACTTGTCACCTTTCTTGAAGATGGTCACAATTATGGCGTCTCGGAGATCCCCTGGCATGCTCTCCTTCCAGATAAGAGAAATGAGTTCATGAATTCGCGCCAGTAGTGCTTCTCCGCCACGTTTTAGCGCCTTGGCAGAGATTCCATCAGCTCCTGAGGCCTTGTTGTTCTTCAGTTGTCGGATGGCCTTTTCAACCTCATGCCGGGCTGGGGTTGTGCTGAGATGGTGGCAGGTAGCATGCTGCGGAATGGAGTTGAGGACACTCGCGTCGAAGACAGAGTCTCGGTTAAGGAGATCTTCAAAGTGCTCCTTCCAACGGGCAGTGACTGCCTCTCTGTCCTTGATGAGTTTCTCCGTTCTTGGCCCGTAGTGGGGTAGGACCTTGGGTGCTTGGGCTGTAGGTGGTCTTGACTGCGCTAAAGAATCCACGCACGTCGTGGTTGTCGGCTAGCTGCTGGATCTCCTGTGCTTTCTCCACCCACCATCTGTTCTTTAGGTCACAAGTTTTTTGTTGGACCTCGGCCTTCAGGTGTCTGTAGAGCTGCTTTCTTGCTCTCGAGTTCTGTTGCTGTTTCCAGATCAGGAATGCCTTGCGCTTGCGGCTTATTAGCTCCTGGATCTCTTGGTCATTCTCGTCGAACCAGTCTTGGTGTTTCCTGGTCGAGTGACCAAGCGTCTCTTCACAGGTGCTGATTATGGAGGCCTCGAGTGCAGACCAGGCGCTGTGGACACTGACAATCACTGGGAGTCATCAGGTTGGTTGTGAGGCGCAGGCTGAATAGGGCTTTCTTAGCAGGGTCTTTGAGTGCTCCAACGATGATTTTGCTGTGGCATTGCTTCTGTTGCCGCTGCTGTTTTGGGGCTACGTTGATGGAGATGACGGAGCGGATTAGGTGGTGGTCTGTCCAGCAGTCGTCCGCTCCCGTCATGGCACGGGTGATGCGGACGTCCTTGCGGTCCCCCACACGGACGATGATGTAGTCCAGCAGATGCCAGTGCTTGGAGCGAGGGTGTTGCCATGAAGGCTTGTACTCGTCTCTCTGACGGAACAAGGTGTTGGTTATGATGAGGCCATGTTCTAAGCATTTCATCAGGAGGAGGGTACCGTTGGAGTTGGCTTTCCCTACTCCCGCTGTCGATCTCACCTCCCCAGAAGTCTGTGTCCTTTCCAACTCTGGCGTTAGAGTCTCCAAGAAGGATCAGCTTGTCACCTGTTGGGACTCAGGACAGGGATTGTTCGAGGCTGGAGTAGAATTCCTCTTTGGTCTGGTCTGTGGCTTCCAGTGTTGGGGCGTACGTACTGATGACCGTAGCGCACTGGTTCCGGGCTAGGGTGAGCCGTAGAGTCATGAGACGTTCGTTTATACCGCTAGGGGAGTCTCTGAGACGCCCAACTAGTTCATTTTTTATGGTGAAGCCTACCCCATGGAGGTGGCGTTCTTCTTCAGGTTTGCCTTTCCAGAAGAAGGTGTAACCACCGCCTTGCTCCTTGAGCTGGCCTTCCCCTGCCCGCCAGGTCTCACTTAGGGCGGCGATGTCAATGTCGAAACATCTGAGCTCCCGGGCAACGATAGCAGTACGGCGTTCCGGTCTGTCACTGTTGGGGTTGTCCATGAGGGTCCTGACGTTCCAGGTCCTGAACTTCATTTTAAAGGGTGGAAGATGCCTGTGCGTGAATTCTATTAACGTGGGGTGGCCGTTGCACACCAGCTACCACACAGGGCTTGACAGAGCAAGGTCTTGGTCCAGTGACCTCGCTGCTGGGCTTGTCCTCGCTCTTGGGTCCTGGCCTCGGACATGAGTGATGTTGTCTCTCTCAGGATTAAATTAGCACTGATATTCTCACGATCCCTGGCCCCGAGCTCCACTCGCGATCCACTAGTCGCTAGATCACTAGTCCAGTGGAGAAGCGTAGTCTTGATGGCAGAGAGGTCTGGGAATTTGGGAGCTTAGTTTAAGTGAAGAGCCAGTGCTCACTGAGAACAAAGAACAAGCATGGTCGGGGGATGGGCAGTGAGCTCAGGTAACTTTAACCTTGCAGCTCGAACTTGCAGTTCTAATGCCTTTATATACATTATATGTAGATGGGATGTGAAGATACAGTTTCTTATGTCTTTTAAAGGAATGTAATGTTTGAGACAGAGAATGATACAGAGAGAGAGAGAGACAGACAGAGAGAGAGACAGAGACAGAGAGAGACAGAGAGACTTAGTGAACATAGCCTGGCGATCGAAAAAGGTAGACACAGGCAGACCCGGCTACCAAGAGAGGACAGGATATGCTCTCACTGCAGTCAGGGAGTGGTGGAGACAGAGATGCACTTCCTTACAGCTTGTAGAAAATATCAGGGCATAAGGGAGAATTTCTACCCAAAATTCACAAAAATATGCCCGGAATTCAGAAACTTGAATGACGACCAAAAACTCCCATATCTACTAGGGGAAGAGAGAAATTGTGTAACCTTAGCGGCACACTATGTTACAGCTTGCCATAAACAGAGGGACAACCACTAAATATAAGAAAAGAGTATATACAAATTATATGAATGTATATTTATACACTCAGGGATATATCTGTTTATACACTGTATGGATAGATCTGTGTTTATGTGTTCAACCATGAATGTTTTTCGATGCTTTGGCAACCTAAGATGTACCTTGTCATGCCAATAAAGCGAATTGAATTGAATTGAAATTGAGAGACAGAGAGAGAGAGAGATGCTTGGTCAGTTTTCATGAGCTGCATTCAAAAATGTCCAATGAAAATTGGCCGCTTTGTCTTTCTCCACATGGCGAAGCTGTTTAAGGGCTGTGATTATCTGCTGTAAAACCGTTCAATAATCCAGCCCTGGGAAAGACCAGTTGATTAAAGAATCGGTCAGACAAAGATAGCTTTTAAATGTTAGCTTTGCAGACACGAGATGGTGTTGTCCAGACTGAGTCACCTGATGATTGGGGTCAAGCTCACCCGTCCCGTGTGAGCAATCCAGTCTGTTAACTATTTACTTTCTGTTTAAAACAATTGGGAGTTACAAACAATTTTGTGAAACAAGTCACTGCATACATCAGCTTGTGTTTCCCACGGTTTGTGTGAAAAGGAAGATTTAAACTGGAAATGGATAATTCCTTTAAATTGTTTGACTTTAATTTTCGGCAGGTTTAACCTGCACAATGCAGAATGATTAGAAATGTTCTTTAGTCAGTGGCTGTCGCACTCTGTCCGGGTCAGTGTGTCACCAGCACCTGTACATCATTCTGTTTATTTTGCCAATCAAAGCTGGTGACTAAAGGTATTTCACACTCTCATTTTATCTAAGTTATATTTGGGATTTTACAATGTGGTGAAGCTGGATAGAGAGAGTTTTACTTTGTGAGCGTTCTATGATTATATGGGGGCTTTAATAGCTCAACTTTAGCAACACAAAATTCCCATTTACACAAAGATTGTGATAACAGAATTCTAATACAATAAACTATTGGGTTTAACTAGTTCCGCTCTCTGTAACTAGTTCTCCGCTCTCTGTAACTAGAACCTGTCCATGAATCATCCTGCGAGTCGCTGATACCTGAGCTTGGGATTATTTCCCCAATAAGGATGGTACGGTGAGTCTGATTGTGCCCTTACTCTTCCCTCTTCGCTCTGCCCTGTAACTGCTCACAAAGCGCATTGACCTGTTTGGTGAATCAAGATTCTGTCAATTACTACAATCACACCTGGGTGCCATCAATGGAGTAACAGACAATAGAACTGAAACAGCATGTGCACAGTGATGGTGATGGTGCTGGTGCAGGTGCAGGGTGCCGGTGATGGTGACGGTGCACGCTGCTGGTGCACGGTTACTCTGCTGACAGCAGTTATGTGGAGTTGGCAGCTCCAGCTGTTCTTGGAATCAGTTTCTGGAAATCTCACGAATAATGTCTCTGCAACAGAGATATATCACTGAACTAATATTGGAATCCAGTTAGGTTTTGCTTCCTGTCGATCACAGCAGTGTTTCTGTAAATGTGAGGGATAAAACTGCGAGATGAATGGAATGTTTTGTTTAATCTTCCCCAGAGTGGCTCCACTCACTTGGCCTGAAGCTCTAAGAAACAGATTCAGGTGCACAGGAATAAATCTTGGTATTTTGGAGCTCTGAGTGTATGGATTGAAGTCACCGTGTATCAGATACACGTGCTGGCCAATGTTTTAATATTGTTTTAAAGTTTGAGATTTGCATCGGTGAAAATGTTCTGCACAAATGTGGTGTTTCTTGTTCCCAGGCTGAGGAAGGATATACTTGCCATAGAGGGAGTGCAGCGAAGGTTCACCAGACTGACTCCTGGGATGGCAGGACTGTCGTATGAGGAGAGATTGGGTCGACTAGGCCTGTATTCACTAGAGTTTAGAAGAATGCGAGGGAATCTCATTGGAACGTATAAAATTCGGACAGACTGGATGCAGGGAGGATGTTACCCCTGGCTGGGGGGTCTAGAACGAGGGGGTCACAGTCTCAGGATACGGGGTAGGACATTTAGGACTGAGATGAGGAGAAATTTCTTCACTCAGAGGGTGGTGAACCTGTGGAATTCTCTACCACAGAAGGCTGTGGAGGCCAAGTCACTAAATATATTTAAGAAGAAGATAGATAGATTTCTAGACTCAAAAGGCATCAAGGGGTATGGGGAGAGAGCGGGAATATGGTATTGAGATAGAGGATCAGCCATGATATTGAATGGCAGAGCCGGCTCGAAGGGCCGACTCCTGCTCCTATATTTCTGCGCTTCACTCGCCACTCCCCATACTTACAAACTTGCTGGATTTAATCCTGTTCAAACCACTCTCCCCCATAATTAGAATAAAATTCTACACGATGCAATTCGTGCTCCTCCTCTGCAAGAACTCTTTATTTGCCAGTGAATGTTTTATGCCCCATCCCTTTTTATTCTTCACACCCAAAGCACATCAGCGCATTGCCAGTGGAGAGTTCAGGCACCCCGCTGTTGCTCTGTATCGAGGTGCTTGGAGACAGGGTGTGAAGATAGGTTGTATCTGCCTAGGTCAGAGGTCAGTGTGTGAACGTAAAAACATAAGAAATAAGAGCAGGAGTCGGCCATATGGCCCCTCGAGCCTGCTCCACCACACGGCCCCTCGAGCCTGCTCCGCCACACGGCCCCTCGAGCCTGCTCCGCCACACGGCCCCTCGAGCCTGCTCCGCCACACGGCCCCTCGAGCCTGCTCCGCCACACGGCCCCTCGAGCCTGCTCCACCACACGGCCCCTCGAGCCTGCTCCGCCACACGGCCCCTCGAGCCTGCTCCACCATTCAATAAGTTCATGGCTGATCTTCGACCTCAACTCCACTTTCCTGCTCAATCCCCATATCCCTCGATTCCCCTAGAGTCTAAAAATCTATCGATCTCAGCCTTGAATATACTAAGACTCATCATCCACAGTCCTCTGAGGTAGAGAATTCCAAAGATTCACAACCCTTGAGTGAAAAAATTCCTCCTCATCTCGGTCTTAAATGGCCTACCCCTTATCCTGAGACTGTGACCCCTAGTTCTAGACTCTCCAGCCAGGGGAAACAACCTCTCAGCATCTACCCTGTCAATCCCCCTCAGAATCTTATATGTTTCAATGAGAGCACCTCTCATTCTTCTAAACTCCAGAGAGTATCGGCCCATTCTACATAATCTCTCATCATAGGACAGCCCTCTCATCCCAGGAATCAATCTAGTGAACCTTCGTTGCACCGCCTCCAAGGCAAGTATATCCTTCCTTAGATAAGGAGACCAAAACTGTGCCCAGTACTCCAGGTGTGGTCTCACCAGGGCCCTGTACAATTGGAGCAAGACTTCCTTACTCTTATACTCCAACCCCCTTGCAATAAAGGCCAACATGCCATTTGCCTTCCTTATTGCTTGCTGTACCTGCATGCTAGCTTTCTGTGTTTCTTGCACGAGGACACCCAAATCTCTCTGAACACCAACATTTGAAAGTTTCTCACCATTTAAAAAATATTCTGTGTTTCTATTTTTTGTAAAAAGTGAATAACCTCACATTTCCCTACATTATACTCCATCTACCACCTTACTGCCCACTCACTCAGTCTATCTCTATCCCTTTGCAGACTCTGTGTTCTCCTCACAGCTTACTGTCCCACCTAGCTTTGTATCATCAGCAAACTTGGATACATTACACTCGGTCCCTTCATCTAGGTCATTAATGTAGATTGTAAATAGCTGAGGCCCCAGCACTGATCCTTGTGGCACCCCACTAGTTACAGCCTGCCAACCTGAAAAAGATCCGTTTATCCCTACTCTCTGTTTTCTGTCCGTTAACCATTCCTCTATCCATGCTACTATATTACCCCTAATCCCATGAGCCCTAATGTTGTGTAATAATCTTTTATGTGGCACCTTATCGAATGCCTTTTGGAAATCCAAATATACTACATCCACTAGTTCCCCTTTATCTACCCTACTAGTTACATCCTCAAAAAAGGTCTAATAAATTTGTCAAACACGATTTCCCTTTCATAAAACCATGTTGACTCGGCCTAATCATGTTATGATTTTCTAAGTGACTGGGATCTGTGACCATACAGTCATAGAATCATAGAAATTTACAGCACAGAAGGAGGCCATTCGACCCATCGTGTCTGTGCTGGCCGAAAAAGAGCTACCCAGCCTACTCCCACTTTCCAGCTCTTGGTCCGATGCCCTGTAGGTTACAACACTCGAAGTGCATATCCAAGTACTTTTTAAATGTGATGAGGGTTTCTGCCTCTCCCACCCTTTCAGGCAGTGAGTCCCAGACCCCACCACCCTCTGGGTGAAAACAGTTCTCCTCAAATCCCCTCTAATCCTTCTACCAATTACTTTAAATCGATGCCCCCTGGTTATTGACCTCTCTGCTGAGGAAAACAGGTTCTTTCTATCCACTCTATCTAGGCCACTCATAATTTTATACACCTCAATTAATCATTCATTTCAGGAGTGGTAATGACAAACTGTGTTCCTTTTTTTTGCTCAGTCTGCTGTGGGTTTATTCCAGCCATTGTCCTGATTTGACAAGCTGCATTGCTGATTCCCAACAAACCTTTTCCTTGGAAGCAGCATTCTTCCCTAAAACAAAATCAAAATACTGTGGATGCTGTAAATCTGAAATAAAAACAGAAAATGCTGGAAATACTCAGCAGGTCAGGCAGCATCTGTAGAGAGAGAAACAGAGTTAATGTTTCAGGTCGATGACCCTTCGTCAGAACTGGAAAAAGTTAAAGATGTAACCGATTTTAAACAAGTGTATGGGCTGGGAAAGGGGGAAGGAGGAAAGAACAAAAGGGAAGGTCTGTGATAGGTTGGAAGGCAGGAGAGATTAAATGAGAAAAGGGATGATAGTGCGAGGCAAAAGGAGATGTAATGGGACAAGTAAAGAAACAAAAGATGACTCTAGAAGAGGTGTGAATGGGAATGGCAGAATCATCACCAGCTGCCGTGTGAAAATATGGCGCCAGGCCCTGTGAGTGGGATCTCTGGGAGCCCTGCACCACTGGCCATGAATACTGAATCAGGAACATCTGCTGTTAAAGCTCTGATATCCGTTCACTGGCGTGAGGTCTGAGCCCAGGGTCCACACTCTGCACAGTCACTGTGTCAATGCCACTTATGCAGTTATTGAGATGACACATTTTGATGCTTTTGACCAGGCAGGCACCGACATTTCAGCAGTAAGCTTTACAACAACGTGCCTGTGCATATATCCTGGGAAATCTGCAGTGCAGTCACGTTCGGGTCACATTTAATCGATGCATTTTGCAGAATTCTATAAATATATGAGCAGATGTGAAGTCCGAGTGGAAAAGATATTAATGCTGAAATTGGGCAGAAGCGACACTCCCTGAACTCTCTAACTTTAACACTTCAAGAGAAGTGCATTTGAAGTTTTGAAATGAATCCACGATAAAAATCCTTTTGTAAACCAACTAGTGAAGAGAGGTATGTACCAGAGTGTAAGCTCCCTCTAGGTAACCGTCTCCAGATGCTGCCTTTACACAGGCTCCGTCTTTTTATTAATAGGAGTCTAAACACAGGTATGTACAGCGGGGTTTAAGTTACTTACAGGTTCCGAGACATCCGCCCTGACTAGAGTTATGTGCAAGGGTTGGACACAGAGCGCTGCCGTACAGCACAATGATGTGCACACTTGCGAGAAGGGCACTTTTTGTAGGTTATTAATTAACAAGAGATCAAGGCCATTCTTGCAAACCTTGCTCTCAAATAGCAAATGAATATGAAATTTTGGAAATTGTTAACATTGAGATATAGGAACAGGTGGAGGCCATTCAGCGAGACCGCGGCTGATCCGTGCCTCAACTCTATTTATCCGTCTTTGCTCCACATCCCCTGATTCCCTTCCCCAACAAGAATCTATTGATCTCAGTCTTGAAAGCTCCAATTGGCCCCCGGCATCCACAGCCTTTGGGGGAGAGAGTTCCAGATTCCCACCACCCTTTGTGTGAACAACTGACATCACCTCTGAACGGCCTGGCTGTAATGTTAAGGTTCTGCCCCCTTGTTCTGGACTCCCCTCACCAGAGGAAATCGTTTCTCTCTCTCTACCCGATCAAATCCTTTCATCATTTGTTGTTTCAGGAACTGAGTTCCTCAGCAGCTGTAGAATATCAGAAATAGGATCCATGGGTAAAGACAGACTCCTTTGGTAAGAATAATTTCTCCCCAGTTCTGGACGCGTGTATTTGGAAAGTGCTTTGGTAGAATTGTTTGTACAATTGGCCTTTGAAAGAGAGCTTCTCCCATTCCCTCCCCACCCCTTCGCCTCCACTCCCTTCCTCTCCTCTTCCCTCACCTCGCCTCCTTGAGGATGAGCAGAGGACTGGAAGAGAGCTCGGCTGTGCTGGGATCCCAAAGCAGTAGAGGAGCCTTGCTCGCTGCCTCGGATGCTCAGGATGGCCCTGGCGATTAGTCTAAAGTCACATTATGTTTTCTATTACCATTTTTTTAAACTTACAATAAATCCACTAAGTTCCTCCACTTGATTTAGTTTTCGGTTCCTTGCAGTGCTGATATTCTGTCCTTTTCCTGCATTGTGGAAACTGTGCTAACCTTTTACTGAATCTGTGAGAGACACAGAATACTGACCCGACCCGCTTAAGATGGAGGGTTCCAGTAAACTGCCGGTGAAAGTGGGCTTCCCTTGGTGCCAGAACAACAGGTGTTTGGGGAAGTTTCATTGGAAGGGACGAGGGCTTTGAGAAGTCACACTCCCACAGAGCAGCAACTGGTCGAGGTGCCCCAGGAGAAGCCGGCTGTGCCTGGATGTCAATTACTTTTAGATAACTGTCTTTCTCCAGCAATTCCAGCTGAGAATTAATTTATTCTTGTTCCCAACACCGATCTCAATGGAGTTAAGCCTCATAATTGGAAACACTCTGACCTCACCGTCCTCGGCCTCTTACACTGTTCCAATGAAGCTCAAGTAAGCTCGAGGAACAGCACCTCATCTTTCCATTCGGCACTTCACAGCCTTCTGGACTCAACACTGAGTTCAACAATTTCAGACTATAATCTCAGCCCCTAGTTTTTCAGACGGCTGTTGATGATTCTGCCATCCCCATTTGCAACATTTAGTCTCTCCTGCCTTCCACCCTATCACCCGTCCTTTTAGTTCCTTCCTCTCCTCCCCCCCCCACCCCCCTTTCCCTGTCTCTGCACCTGCTTAATATCTGTTACATCTCTAACCTTTCCCAGTTCTGACGAAGGGTCCCAGACCTGAAACGTTAACTCTGTTTCTCTCTCCACGGATGCTGCCTGGCCTGCTGAGTATTTCCAGCGTTTTCTGTTATGCCTAATAAAGTAGTTCTCCTCGAGGTAGGTGAGAGATTGTGCTGTGATGCGGAGCACACGCTCACTGTGGGATGTATTGGTGGAACAGTCTTGCTCCTTAACAAGAGGTGACAGGGACATCACTACTGCATCGGCAGAGCTTCACTCCAGCTCAGGTTACGATCATCGCTTGTTCAGTGTTGTGATCTGGAATGTGCTGCCTGAAAGGGCGGAGGAAGCAGATTCAATAATAACTTTCAAAAGAGAATTGGAGAAATACTTGAAAAGGAAAAATTTGCAGAGCTACAGGAAAGAGCAGGGGGAGTGGGACTAATTGGAGAGCTCGCTCAAAGAGCCGGCACAGGCACAATGGGCCGAATGGCCCCCTTCTGTGCTGTGAAATTCTATGAGAGGCATGGCTGAGAGTGAGCTGAATATTCGGAGCTCTGGTAATTGAGAATTGATGCAACAGGCAGTCCAGCAGTTTTATCTGTGCAGAAACCTTGTGTAAGGTGAATGGGAAATGGCGACAATAACCGATGCGGAGTGTGATGTGGGATTGGATTCATTGTGGGGAGTCGAGCGTTGCATAAACAGGATGGAAAGGAAACAATCTCCAGGAATGTCCTTCTTAACTTGATGAGCACGAAATTTGGCCGAAATTGTTTGGTTCAACGTAATGTAATGAGGGAAGATTGGAGGTTAATAAATGGCACAACCCGAGGTAAAGTTTCAGAGATGGATCTGGCTATTCTACCGAGGAATGAAGTTACTTATTCTGGAGAGCAAGGATTCATATTGCCTGTGGATAAAGATAAGCCTAACAAACTGATAAAAGACAATATCTGGAGCCATGTACATCAAGTAAGAAATGATCTCGAAGCTTTAAATCCTCCGCGATGCTGTGGTGCTGTCAGGTCTGAGAATTTGTAAATACACCGGGCCTGTCTGTTAGTGAGGTGAGGCTGTACCTGATACAAACCCTCAGCCAGCTTTGCTCCTGAGACAGGTCAGCCTCCCGGTGGGTCATAAATCTGTGTATTAATCCCTTCACTCAAAGCTGGGGATTGCTCACAGTTCCAGCTCAGTTGTAGGATTCAATGAGAATCTGGTCTAAACTGGAGAAAGAGGGGTGAGAATGAGCGTGAATAGAGGGGTCCACAGTGAGAAGTGAAATCAGGACTTGATCACATCAATATCTCCATCCGGGTCCAGTATAAAATTGAGACTCTAAAATTTTAGAATAACAACATGTAATGAAATCTGTTTGTCGTGCCTGTATTCGTTCTTGCCTGTATTCGTTCTTGCCTGTATTCGTTTTGCACTCATGTATATTACCCTCCCCCACACGGTGTATAGTTTCACTTCCTCTTTCCTGACGAACCTGGAAGGTTCCAGGTCTTGGCTCTTGGCTCCGCCCCTGACTTCTCTTACATAAAGATCCCAGGATCTGTATGACTCATTCCTGCGAGCCAGTCAATGTGTTGAGATGTTAGCTCTGATCTTAGTGATTAAAAGCCAACTTGTTAAAGTCTATAACTTCTAGTTTTGTGGTTATTGAAGGCACATCAATTTTAATCACTAAAGAATACTAGGATGGATCGACTCCTAAAACCAGAGCGTCTGGACTTGGATCCACATTCTGCTGAAGCATCAAATCAATTTGGACACTGGCTCAAATGCTTCGAACTCTTCGCGAGGGCCTCATCCGCTAGCGAGGTAGATAAACTGAGTTTACTGACTACTCGCGTTAATCATCGGATTTATTCGTTCATCCGGGACGCCACCTCTTACACGGAGGCCATCACTATCCTGAAGGCCCAATACCAGAGGCCAGTAAACAAAGTGTACGCCAGACATCTGCTGGCTACACGCAGGCAGTGACCAGAGGAATCAATGGACGATTTCTTACAGGGCCTAAAGGACTTGGTCCGGGACTGTAACTGCAAGGCCGTGACGGCCAACGTGTACTCTGACGAATTGGTCCGCGATTCCTTCATCACGGGCCTCAAATCGAATTATATCCGGCAGAGACTGCTGGAGAAGGAGGTCCTGGACTTAAAAAAGGCAGTGGCCACTGCGTGATCGCTGGACGTGGCCCAGAAAAACTCTGACTCTTATTCTTCCGGCCATGCGGCCCTCACCGGCTCGTGCGCGCCGAGCGGGCCGCCATCTTGGAATCAGCCATCTTCCCCATCCAGGTCTCAGACCAGCTCTACACCGCCAGAGTCCCCACACAGAAGTTCACCCAGGAGTCCTACTACAGCGGCAATGTCTCGAGGCCTGAAATGCTACTTCTGCGGCCAGGCCAAGCACCCCAGACAACGATGCCCAGCGAAGGACGCTACATGCTTCAAATGTAAGAAAAAGGGGCATTTTAGCAAAGTCTGCAGGGGGAATCCGATTTCCAACTCCGTCACCGCCTCGTGCGTGCCGTGCGGGCCGCCATCTTGGGATCCGCCATCTTTTCCCGACTCAACGGCCGCCCAGGGCCCAACAGTGGCTTCGATCACGGTGGATCAATCCAGGCCACACCCGTTGACAAAATCCATGATGGACATACAGGTAAACGGGAATTTAACGAAATGTTTAATTGACTGTGGGAGTACCGAGAGTTTTATCCACCCTAGCCTGGTACGGCAGCACTCATTAACGGTAACCCCTACACAGAGCAGAATTGCTATGGCTGCTAAGCCCCACACTTCGGACATTTTGGGCTACTGTGTGGTAACACTGACTGTAAAAGGCACGGACTACAAGGATTTTAAACTCCTCGTGATGCCAGAACTCTGTGTTAATGTAATCTTGGGCCTGGACTTCCAGTGCCACCACGAAAGTGTCACGCTAGCATATGGCGGGTCCCAGCCGCCACTCACAGTCTGTGGCCTATCAACCTTAAAAATCAGCCCGCCCTCTTTATTCGCTAATCTCGCTCCGAACTGTAGGCCCATAGCGACCAAAAGTAGACGGTACAGTCTGGAAGACAGACACTTTATCAAGGCGGAAGTGGACAGACTCCTGCGGGAAGGCATTATTGAATGCAGTACCAGCCCGTGGCGTGCCCAAGTAGTCATAGTTAAAAATAGCGAAAAGAAACGGATGGTAATTGACTACAGTCAGACTGTTAATATTTATACCCAGCTGGACGCCTACCCTTTACCCCGCATATCAGAAATGGTCAACCAGATCGCACAATACCGAGTCTTCTCGACTATCGACCTCAAATCCGCGTATCACCAGCTCCCCATTAGAACGGAGGACCGCCCATACACCGCCTTTGAGGCGAACGGACGCCTCTACCATTTTCTCAGAGTGCCCTTCGGGGTAACAAATGGGGTCTCGGTCTTCCAACGTGAGATGGACCGCATGGTTGACGAGAATAAACTACAAGCTACCTACCCCTATCTGGACAATGTCACTATCTGCGGGCACAACCAGCAAGACCACGATCTAAATCTCGCGAGATTTTTAAAAACTGCCCTAAAGCTGAATCTAACCTACAACGAAGACAAATGTGTCTTCAACACAACCCGTCTCTGTATCCTCGGCTGTGTGGTGGAAGATGGGGTAATTGGACCGGACCCTGACCGATTACGCCCCCTAAAGGAACTGCCCCTGCCACACAATCCCAAAGCTTTAAAAAGGTGCCTGGGATTTTTTTCGTATTATGCCCAATGGGTGCCCAATTACTCTGATAAGGCCCAACCCCTCATTAAATCGACGTCCTTCCCACTATCAGCTGAAGCTCGGGAGGCTTTCACCAGTATCAAACAGGACATTGAAAGGGCTGCACTGTGTGCAGTGGACGAAAGCATTCCCTTTCAAGTCAAAAGCGATGCGTCAGACTTTGCTTTAGCTGCGACCCTCAATCAGGCTGGGAGACCTGTGGCCTTCTTCTCCCGAACCCTTCAGGGACCTGAAATCAGGCACTCTTCTGTCGAGAAGGAGGCACAGGCTATAGTGGAGGCAGTGCGGCACTGGAGACACTACCTAGCCGGCAAACGTTTCACCCTGCTCACCGACCAGCGGTCGGTGGCTTTCATGTTTAATAACAAACAAAGGGGGAAAATCAAGAATGACAAAATACTCAGGTGGAGGATCGAACTATCCACGTTTGACTATGATATTATGTACAGGCCGGGAGCCCTTAATGAACCCCCAGACGCCCTATCGCGGGGAATGTGTGCCAGCATTCATACGGACAAATTACAGGGTCTCCACAACGACCTCTGTCACCCAGGGGTCACCCGACTATACCATTTTATAAAGTCCCGCAATCTGCCCCACTCCATCGAGGAGGTCAGGGCAATGACCAGAGCCTGCCGCATCTGTGCGGAATGCAAGCCTCGTTTCTACAGGCCTGACCGTGCACACCTTATCAAAGCCACAGAGCCATTCGAGCGCCTAAGTCTGGACTTCAAGGGACCCCTTCCCTCTGCCGACCGTAACGTTTACTTCCTCAATATCATCGATGAATATTCCCGCTTCCCCTTCGCCATTCCCTGCCCAGACATGACCAGTGCCACGGTCATCAAGTGTCTCGGTAATCTATTCTGCATGTTTGGCATGCCGAACTACATACACAGCGATAGGGGGACGTCATTTATGAGTGACGAACTGCGCCAGTTCTTGCTCTCAAAGTGGATAGCCACTAGCAGAACCACTAGCTACAACCCCCGGGGTAATGGGCAAGTGGAAAGGGAGAATGCTACTGTTTGGAAGGCTGTCACGTTAGCCTTAAAGTCAAAAGGCCTTCCGACCTCCCGCTGGCAGGAAGTCCTCCCAGACGTGCTCCACTCCATAAGGTCTCTGTTATGTACTGCCACTAACGCTACCCCTCACGAAAAGATGTTAGTTTTCCCCTGGAAATCGACCTCGGGCATATCTCTACCCGCGTGGCTGACGTCTCCGGGGACAGTACTATTGCGGAAGCACGTGAGAGGCCATAAAACGGACCCCCTTGTGGAAAAGGTACAGCTCCTCCATGCAAACCCTCAGTACGCCTATATCGAATACTCTGACGGGCGAGAGGACACTGTTTCCATAAAAGACCTCGCTCCCTCGGGGAGCGGAGAGAACGACGAGAGACTACCCGAGGAAGACCTACACCAAAAAGAGACAGGACGCCCAGAGGTATCAATACCCAACTTTAACCTGGAGGACACTGCAGATAACCTGGAAGACACTGCGGAGGCCCGGACAGCGGAGGAACCAGAATCCACTCCCCTAGAGGCACCCCAACCGGCTTTGCGCCGATCACTGAGAATGCAAAACCTCCTGACAGACTCACTTATACCAACTTTTAAGAAACATCACCCCGATGGACTAAATCTAAAGAAGGGGTGAATGTAATGAAATCTGTTTGTCTTGCCTGTATTCGTTCTTGCCTGTATTCGTTTTGCACTCATGTATATTACCCTCCCCCACACGGTGTATAGTTTCACTTCCTCTTTCCTGACGAACCTGGAAGGTTCCAGGTCTTGGCTCTTGGCTCCGCCCCTGACTTCTCTTACATAAAGATCCCAGGATCTGTATGACTCATTCCTGCGAGCCAGTCAGTGTGTTGAGATGTTAGCTCTGATCTTAGTGATTAAAAGCCAACTTGTTAAAGTCTATAACTTCTAGTTTTGTGGTTATTGAAGGCACATCACAACAGTAAAGCACAATGTTCTAAATGTGCTTCGTGCACTCTGACTGACATCTGGTTCTATCCATGGGCAGCTACATTCTGAACCAATCTATCTGAGAATCTCATCCCAAAAGGCAAGGGAACATTTCACTGATGCACCGACTGGGAGTTGGGAATGAATTAATGCACATTCACAGGGCCAGGTACAGAAGGGATGACGGCAGCGGGGAGTGATTGTCATCGGTGGTCCCACAGTGAAATAGGAGGTCAGGGTTAATATTAACAGGACTGGACACGGTCTTGTTCCAGAGCGGAGAGGAGATGAACTAATAAATCAGCGGAAGATCAGACGAACTAAAGGGAATCCAGAGAGATGTCCGATATATTTAAAGCTCAAAGTGTTGGGATCTGGGCTGTGCAGCGGGATGGAGATCATCAAACTGATGTGCGAGAGGTTGTGAATCAGTGAGAGAGTTCCAGCTAGGGGAGGGATTGGAAGGATAGGGCTAACAAAGGGTTAAACCAAGGCAGGAGTGACTGGAAGACGTTCTACAGCTGGACATAACATAAGAAATAGGAGCAGGAGTCGGCCATTCGGCCCCTCGAGCCTGCTCCGCCATTCAGTAAGATCATGGCTGATCTTCTACCTCATCTCCACTTTCCTGCACGATCTCCATGTCCTTTGATTCTCTTAATATTCAAAAATCTATCGATCTCTGTCTTGAATATACTCAACGACTGAGCCTCCACAGCCCTCTGTGGTAGAGAATTCCAAAGATTCACCACCCTCTGAGTGAAGAAATTTCTCCTCATCTCAGTCCTAAATGGCTGACCCCTTATTCTGAGACTGTGACCCCTGGTTCTAGATTCCCCAGCCAGGGGAAACATCCTCCCTGCATCTACCCTGTCAAGCCCTGTAAGAATTTTGTATGTTTCAATGAGATCACCTCTCATTCTTCTAAACTCTAGAGAATATAGGCCTAGTCTACTCAATCTCTCCTCATAGGACAATCCCCCCATCCCAGGAACCAGTCTGGTGAACCTCTGTTGCACTCCCTCTATGGCAAGTATATCCTTTCTTAGGTAAGGAATCCAAAACTGTACACAATACTCCAGGTGAGGTCTCACCAGGGCCCTATATAATTGCAGTAAGACATCTTTACTCTTATACTCAAATCCTCTTGTAATAAAGGCCAACATACCATTTGCTTTCCTAATTGCTTGCTGTACCTGCATGTTAACTTTCAGTGATTTGTGTACAAGGACACCCAGGTCCCTCTGAACACCAACATTTCCCAATCTCACTCCATTTAAAAAATACTCTGCTTTTCTATTTTTCCTACCAAAGTGGATAACTTCACATTTCTCCACACTATATTCCATTTGCCATGTTCTTGCCCATTCACTTAGCCTGTCTATATCCCCTTGAAGCCTCCTTGCATCCTCCTCACAACTTACATTCCCACCCAGCTTGGTATCATCAGCAAACTTGGATATATTACATTTGGTCCCCTCATCCAAATCATTGATGTGGATTGTGAGTAGCTGAGGCCCAAGCACTGATCCTTGCGGTACCCCACTAGTTATAGCCTGCCAACCCGAAAATGACCCGTTTATTCCTACTCTCTGTTTTATGTCCGTTAACCAATCCTCAATCCATGCTAGCACATTACCCCCAATCCCATGAGCCCTAATTTTGTTTAATAACCTCTTCTGTGACACCTTATTGAATGCCTTCTGAAAATCCAAATACACCACATCCACTGGTTTCCCCTTATCTATTCTGATAGTTACAACCTCAAAAAACCCTAACAGATTTGTCAAACACGATTTCCCTTTCATAAATCCGTGTTGACTCTGCCCAATCCTATTATTATTTTCTAAGTGCCCTGTTACCACGTCCTTAATAATAGATTCTAGCATTTTCCCTACTACTGATGTCAGGCTAACTGGTCTGAAGTTCCCCATTTTCTTTCTCCCTCCTTTCTTAAATAGTGCAGTTACATTCGATACCTTCCAATCTGCAGGAACCGTTCTAGAATCTGTGGAACTTTGGAAGATGACAACCAATGCATCCACTATCTCTATAGCCACCTCTCTCAAAACCCTAGGGTGTAGACCATCAGGTACAGGGGATTTATTGGCTTTCAGTCCCATTTATTTCTCCAGTACTATTTTTTTACTAATACTAATTTCTTTCAGTTCTTCATTCTCGCTAGAGCCTCGGTTCTTCACTATTGACACCCCAGTGCAGTGCTGAGGGAGTGCGGCACTGTCAGAGGTGCCATCTTTCAAATACAAAACACATCGAGCAAAATTTTCAGTGGAGACTCTGTTTATGAATGGTCTGTGGACACACGGTCCAGAGGGTCCTGCTCAGACAGCCTGCCGTTCTGGCCCATCGAGACCACCAGTGTTGGAAACACTCCCCAACCTTCTCACTCACTGAGCCAGCCCAGGGTCAGGGAAGCTCTCACCTGTTTTACACCATCTACCCCTTCATCTCTCTACCTGTAGGGTGCTCACACTCCATCTCTCTGTCCCTCTCTCTTCCCTCATTACCATAGGCAAGGGGCCTGTGGCCCGTTACTGAAAAATGGATCACGCCAATTTCAGTGCTGGACATTGAACCTCAAAATTGGGCCTTGTCCTGATTTACACCCATTTTACACCCGATTTACCCCCATAAATGGGTGCAACAAGATACAATTCCACTCTATTGCACATCGGACTGAGTCTACAGGGTATAATCAGATTATGGATACAAAGTGGGGCAAAACCAGAGTTAAAGTCATTCAATCTGTTCTTGTTCGGCAACTAAAATGGGAGAGAGGTCTTCCTGGGAGCGATCAATAGGATGGGGGCGATCGATGGAATTGGGGTGATATCAGTAGGGGGTGATTGATGGGGGTCTCACATCAGGGGTGGGTTTTTGTGAAGGTCATTGATGTTGTTCCTGCTTCCCCCCACCCCCCCCCCCAGTTTGTCCTTTATTCACTGCCACTCCCCATTGGACAGGACGTGTGTCGCGCTCTCCGCCCATTGGCGATTCAATCCCGGGGTGTGAATAAGGTCATCAGGCCCGGCGATTCCCCATTAACGCTCCTGAAAACCCAATGGGGGGGCGGGGGAAACAGTGGGTATCGCAGGCCCCCACTCCACCCCCCCACCCCCTCCCCTCACCTCACTCCCCCTCCACCTCGCTCTCCCTCAACCCCCTCACTCCCCCTCCACCCTTAAACCCTACCCTCCTGGCAGTGAGGGGAACGTCAGGACTTTCTGAATGTCCATTTTGTTTGTCACATTACATCCATCTTTGTCAGTTGGTTAGTCCCCAGGACCTCTTCTGTAAGATAATTAACGAAGACTTTTAAAGCTGGACATACATAATCCAAACTGTTCAATATCCTGCGGAGGTAACACTGATGGAATTTGAGTCGGTTTACCAGCTGGAGGCGGTGAAGTGATTGCAGTGGGAGGAAGGGCCCTGTTCAATTGGCCTGTAGTCACGTGTTACTGAGGTGACATTTATTCTGTTATAAGGATAAGAATCAAGAAACTCTTGGGCCTAGAAATTCAGTGTAGCCACTTTTGGGGCGGTAAAGTCGGGCGGGCGCTAAAGTTAGCGCCCGCCGGAAAGTGGAGGCCACTTCGCCGAAATTCAGTAGCTTTGGCCAAGGAGTTTGGGCGAGCGCTGAAACTGGCGTTGCACTCCTATCTTTAGGCGCTAAGCCGGCGGTGCGGACTGATAACGCCGAGGCCGGGCGCAGCGCAGGTGCGGTCATGTTTTGATTGGCAGCAGACACCCTGACGCCGGCCAGCTCTTAAAGGGGGAAGGGTCGACTTTGTCTGCTGCCACGCCCTGGATAGTGGAGCCCTGCAGCTAGGCCTGAACACTGCTGGTGGACCCAAATAGCGCCTGAAGCCATGCAGAAGGCCCGTGAACGAGCGCAGCGCTTCTCAGAGCATGCTTTGAGGGTGCTGCTTAGGGGGTTGGAAAAGAACAGAGAGATCTTGTGCCCGGACAGTGGCAAGAAGGCTCCCAGGAGGCAGTACAGGAGAGCCTGGAGGGAAATCGCCCTGAGGGTGTCAGCCAACAGCGATGTCCCCAGGACTGGTGACCAATGCCGCAAGAAGTACAACGACCTCACTCGGTTGGTCAGGGTGAGTACCCTTTCCAGTGTCCTCCTCATCCTTGCATGTGCACCTCACATTATGGGCAAAGGGACCTCAAAGGCCTAATGGCCAGCCCTCCTCCCGCAGCTATGGCACTGGCATGATCATCAATAGCACTTTCTGCACTTTACACACTGGCCAAGCTATTCGACCATGGGAGGCAGTGCACACAACAACAGGGCACCACACTGGCCAAGCTATTCGACCATGGGAGGCAGTGCACACAACAACAGGGCACCATACTGTACTTAGAGGCCATCCTTTCTCTTGCAGGCCAAGCTGGCACAGAATCTGAGGAGCCGGACTGTCACCGGGGGAGGCCGTGCCCAGTTCCAGGAGCTCAGTGACCTGGAGGAGCGCGTGGCTCGACTCATGCGTGCCCGGGTGGTTGGCCCCGTTGCTATTGGAGATGCCGACCCTGTGCTGGGCCCCAATGGTAAGGACATGACCGTTTGCACCTCTCTCGTTCCCCTTGCGCTTCAGATCTACATCCTTTGCCACTGTCCGACCAATGCGCATAATGCCACCAATCATGCCTCCCTCGCTGACGCCCTGTCCTCACTCTAAAGCTACTCTTGTGCCTTCCTGCTTTCAGCTGGTGAGGAGGAGGTCCCTGAAGCTGAGAGTGCCAGTCCCTCGGAAGAGGAGGACGACGAGGACCAAGAGGAAGGCGGCACATCGGGGGAACCCTCATCCGCGCCAGGGGATGGCAATGGAGGGGACACGTCTTGCCTGGAGGAGAGCCAGGGGGAAGTGTTGCAGGGGGGTGTAGCTCCTGGGCCCAGTGGTGTCCAGGCACGCGGGAAGGGTCGGGCAGCACGGCTGCCTTCTCCCCAGAGGGAGAGCCCGGCCTCCAGTCCGGAGACGGTCCTCGCCCAGGAGGTGCGCCTCCTTGATGAAATGTCCGCGGCCTCGGAGCGGCGCCACAACGAGTTCATGGGGGTTGTGGGACAGTTGCCTCAGGCCATTGAGTCCCTGGCTCATAGTGTGGCCGATTTCGGGGACTCACAGGCCAGGGGTGTCGACCAACTCGCGGCAGCACAGGACGCGAGTCGAGAGTTCATGAGTGGTGCCGTGCAGACACTGGCTGATCTGATGCGGGCACAGACCAGGGCAGTTCGGGCACTCACTTCTGCCACACTCGCTGTGTCACAGAAGCATCGCCAGGGCACCCGCCGCCCTGCTGCAGCACAGCGGTCTGGCCTTCACCAGATTGCTGCGCTTGCTGCAGTGCCAGGCCGGCCGAGTGCCAGTGTCTCTGGCGACCAGCGAGCGCCTGGCATCAGCCAGCTTGCCCCCATTGATGCAGCCGCCACTGCCACTCCCCCAGCCAAGCTGCGACGAGCTGCTGGAGAGACTGATGCTGCCCAGCCACAGCTGCAGCAGTCAGCAGCCGGCCCCTCCAGGGCCGGACCTCGTCTAGGCCGACCCCCAAGGGCATCTGCCGTCACGCATTGTGCCCCTCAGGAGCCTTCCCCCAGCCTTGCAACACCCACAGGGCCCAGGTTGAGGCGGAGCAACAGGTCGGGCAGGGGCCGGAGAAGCCTGCACAAGGACTCGCCCTCTCGGCACACCAAGTAGAGTGTGTTGCCAACTGTTTTTTATATTGGGGGTGTTTGTGTTCTGTATGGGGGGGTTTGTCTTGGTTAGGCCGAGGATGAAGGCCAATTGGATGGACAAGTTTTGTTATTCCTCCCCAGGTTGTGGGAGTGAGATATGTTTTTGACTGTTTTTTGGGGGTGTTGTCTGTTTTTCTGTTTCATGTGGGAAGGGCCCTGAGTTTGTTAAATAAAGCTTTTTATTTATTCAGCTTGTCCAGGTGTCATGTTTCAAGTGGTTGTTGCGTTAACCGGCTGAGGGCTTGCGGAGCGGCTGCATTCAGGTGCGTTCATTGCCACAAGCCATTCCCTGACAGGGGGCCTAGAAGTGTCGTTCAATAAGCCGCCGGCGGACGGCCCTTGGACCTTGTGGCTCCCTCCTGGGCTGGTACTCCTCCTCCTCCTCATGGTCCTCCTGCTCGTCCTCCTGAGGTGGTGGTCCAACGTGAGGTGGCAGTGCCCGAGTCCTGCGGATAGCCAGGTTGTGCAGCATGCAGCAAACGACGACGAACTGGGAGGCTCTATCCGGCGAATACTGTAGAGATCCGCCGGAACGATTCAGGCAGCGGAACCGTTGCTTGAGGACGCCAATCGTTTGCTCTATGATGTTCCTTGTGGCTTGATGGCTTTCATTGTATGCCTCCTCCGCAGGGGTCCTGGGCGCGCGGAGCGGGGTCATGAGCCATGTACACAAAGGGTAGCCCTTGTCCCCAATAAGCCATCCCCTTGGTGGAGGCTGTGCCTCGAACATGTCAGCCACAGTAGTCTGGCGCAGGATAAATGCATCGTGGCTGCTTCCTGGAAAGCGGGCATTGACAGCTAGGATGCGCTGCCTGTGGTCACACACCAGCTGTACATTGAGGGAATGGTAGCCCTTCCGGTTGCGGTAATCCTCGGCATTGTCGATAGGTGCCCGCATAGCCACATGCGTGCAGTCAATGGCGCCCTGCACCATGGGGAAGTCGGCGATCCTGGCAAATCCGACTGCACGCTGCTCCTGCCTCTCTAGGGTCATGGGGAAGGAGATGAATTGGTGTCTCCTTGCGAAAAGGGCATCGGTGACCTGCCGGATGCAGCGATGCACGGCGAACTGGGAGATGTTCGCTATGTCCCCAGCAGCGGCTTGGAATGAGCCGCTTGCATAAAAGTTCAGAGCCACCGTGACCTTCACTTCCACCGACAGAGACGTCCTGCACATCAGCTGTGGACGCAGATCTCTGTGAAGCAGCTGCCAGATCTCTGCAACCACCTCCCTTCTGAAGCGCAGCCTCTTAACACAATGCGCGGCAGTCATGGTGAGATAGGACACCTGCTGCCGGTATTCCCTGAGTGGGTAAGGCCTACGTTGCCGACGCCTGATGGCCCCTCTGCGTCTAGGCATGGCTGGCCCTCTCACACAGCGTCTGCGAGCCCTTCGCACATAATGCTGGAACTGAGGGTTGGAACCCCATGCAGCCCCCATAATAAACTTGCAAACAGTGAAATCACAATGAGTGAAATTTCCAAGCTCTGGCCAGAAGCCAAAAATACCTCTCCTATGTTGTCCCAAATCAGAAAGGTCTGTTCCTTGGTCTCTGTCCAGAAATCCAAAGCACTAAAGTCATTGCAGCAAAATGGCTGGCCTTTATAGTTCAGTCTAAGTGCCCTTTAATTAGCGCTCCCCGAGGCCCGCAGGGCCTCTGCTGCATTCCACTTCACAGTTCTTAACAGCGCCACGCCCACATTGGGCGGGCGCCACTGAATTTCCGGTTTGGGGCGCACAAACAGCGTTGCACGACGAAATGACATCATAAGCTGCGCGCGCAGCTGAGCGGGCGCAAAGTGCCGGCGCTAAATGTCAACTGAAGTTGGGCGTAGGCGCAGATCGGCCTGCGCCCGGGCGCTAAGTGCCTAGCGCTGGAAATCTACCCCTCTTATGGCGCTAACGGCTGGCGGACGCAACTGAATTTCTAGGCCTTGGAGTCTCCAGAGTGGTTGGGAAGAATGGGAAGGATTTTCACGTTGTTGTTGTAAAAGTCAAAGGGACAATTGCGGGACTTCACAGAACTCTCCTAGTCAGCACAGGCCAGGAACATATCCCCACAGCCCAGTGAATCCAACCTCAGGGCAACTAATTCCCAGCTGATATTCCAGGAATACTGGCAGCATTCCATCGGCAGTTACTTGAAGCCAATAATATAACACAATTAAAGATTCACTTAAACTAAGATAAATAGGGAATGTATAATAAAGTATTTGTGTAAAGGCGAAGGGGTTTAGCAGAAAGCCCAACCCCCACACCAGGGGGAAGGAGTGGCGGCAAACCAAGGGCGAGAGAGAGCAAGGGTTTCTCAGGGTGGGCAGTGTGGTAAACCACTTTTATCGTTCACTATCGTTACACTATAGTTATCACTGTTGTATTGTTATCACTGTTCTCACTGTTGTATCACTATACGAGGTCGCCTCTTGTCGCGCTGTTATACCTGGGCTGACCACCTCCGACTCCGCCCATGGCTCCACCTACCTGCCCAGGTATAAAGGTAGTCAACTGGCTGGTATTCCTCCTTGTTGGACCCGATCACCCACGAGGGTGGGCTCTGTTATTTAGTCAATAAAAACCTTTAGTTACGTTCCTAACTCGTCGCTTTTTATTGGACGAATTGATAGGTATATCAATTTTATTGACTAAATTTTAAAGATGTCTACTACTGGCCAGCCAGAAGCCCTCCCAGAAGCACAGCCACAGCAGCTTCCAGACACCGGGCTACACCAGCCACACCAGCCGGCTTGGCTGCAAGCCCTCAAACCACCGTACCTGGATCTAAACCCACAGGCAGCAAACTCAGCCCTCAACTTCAAACACTGGCTGGACTGCTTCGAATCCTACCTGGAAGAATCCGGCGTCCCTCAGAGATCCAAACTAAGAGTTCTGAACGCCCAAGCGAGCCCGAGAGTATACGCACTCATCCAGGACACGACTACATACGAGGCCGCTATCAACCTACTGAAACAGCAGTACCGGAGCCCGGTAAATTACATGTACACCAGGCACCTCCTAAGATCCCGCCCGCAACAGCCAGGAGAGTCTGTAGCTGAATTTCTACGGGCGCTAAGAGCACTCGGCAGGAACTGTGACTTTAAGGCGGTGACGGCTGTTGAAAATACGGAAGATAATATCCGCGATGCCTTTGTGAAAGGCCTACGGTCCGACTACTCACGGCAAAGACTGCTTGAAGCTAAAGACCTCGACCTGGACAAAGCTGAAGCCCTCGCTCTCTCCCTAGAAGTGGCCCATCAGGACCCTCAGGAGGCGTTTTCCAGGTACTGCTCGCGACCCTGGGACTCGGGCCCGACCCCTACCGCAATACCCTTCGCAGCGCCGCCCCCGGGACCTACCTCAGCGTCGGCGTCCCGGACCCGACCGGGACCGCCACCCCCGGTACCGGCTCCGACATCGGGCACCCGCGATCGGGCCGCCGGCTGCTTCTTTTGCGGCCAGGAGAAGCACCCGAGGTCGCGCTGCCCAGCCAGGAACTCTACCTGCTCAACCTGCAGGAAGAAAGGCCACTTCTCTAAGGCCTGCAGGAGCGGATCTTCAGAGGCCAGCAGTGCCTCATGCGAACTGTGGGGGCGGCCATCTTCTTTCAAGGCAACTGAGGCCAGCATCCCCACACGTGAGTCATGGGGGCGGCCATCTTTGATCAAGGCAACCGACCCCAATAGTGCCTCATGTGAGTTATGGGGGCAGCCATCTTCTCCGCCATTTTGTCCTACCTCGTGGGAGACGCCATTTTACCCACCACGCCCGACTGCCACCGGGCCCCCGGACCCGACGACCGCCTCGCCCGCAGACGACAACGACTCGCTTACCTACACACTAGCCTCCGTCACTCTGGATCAAGCCCGCCCACACCACCTGTCCAAGTCGATGATGGACATCAAAGTAAACGGCCACGCCACGACCTGCCTGTTCGACAGCGGAAGCACGGAGAGCTTCATCCACCCAGACACGGTGAGCCACTACTCCCTCCCTGTCCTGCCAACGCGCAACCGGATCTCGATGGCATCGAGGTCCCACGCCACGGACATTAGCGGCTACTGTGTTGTGACCTTGTCGGTTAAGGGTACGGAGTATAAAAATTTTAAACTCCTCGTCCTCCCCCAGCTCTGCGCTGCCGTCCTACGAGGGCTGGACTTCCAATCCCACCTCCAAAGTGTAACCCTAGCATACGGTGGACCCCTCCCCCCACTCACAGTCGACAACCAGCGAATGTTAAACCGCCCACCGCGTAACACCTGCAGCCTATCCACCCTCAAGGTGCCGCCACCTTCCCTGTTCGCTAACCTCACCCCCAACTGCAAACCCGTCGCTACCAAGAGCAGGCGGTACAGCGCTGGGGACAGAGCCTTCATCAGCTCTGAGGTGCAGCGCCTCCTGAAAGAGGGCATTATCGAGGGGAGCAACAGCCCCTGGCGTGCCCAGGTCGTGGTCGTTAAGACCGGCGATAAAAATCGCCTGGTCATCGACTACAGCCAGACCATAAACAGATACACCCAGCTGGACGCATACCCCCTTCCCCGCATATCTGACATGGTCAATCAGATTGCACAATACCGCGTATTCTCGACCATCGACCTTAAGTCGGCCTACCACCAACTCCCTATCCACCCCGAGGACCGCCAGTACACCGCCTTCGAGGCGAATGGGCGCCTATACCACTTCCTTAGGGTCCCCTTCGGTGTCACCAACGGGGTCTCAGTCTTCCAAAGGGAGATGGACCGGATGGTTGACCAGAACGGACTGCAGGCCACATTCCCCTATCTAGATAACGTCACCATCTGCGGCCACGACCGGCAGGACCATGACGTGAATCTGGAGAAATTCCTCCGTACGGCCCAACGGCTGAACCTCACCTACAATAAGGAGAAATGTGTGTTTAACACCTCGCGCCTTGCCATCCTTGGCTGTGTAGTAGAGAACGGACTCATCGGCCCCGACCCCGAAAGAATGCGCCCCCTCATGGAGCTACCCCTCCCCCACTGCCCTAAGGCACTTAAGAGAACCCTGGGGCTCTTCGCCTACTATGCCCAATGGGTGCCCAATTATGCGGACAAAGCCAGACCCCTCATGAAGTCCACATCCTTCCCCCTCACGGAGGAAGCGTGCGCGGCCTTCTCCCTCATCAAGGGAGACATAGCCAAGGCCACAATGCACGCAGTGGATGAGTCCATCCCCTTCCAAGTGAAGAGCGATGCATCCGACTTCGCCCTAGCCGCTACCCTTAACCAGGAGGGGAGGCCGGTGGCCTTCTTCTCAAGGACCCTACAGGGCCCCGAGATCCGACACTCGTCGGTCGAGAAGGAAGCCCAGGCAATTGTGGAGGCGGTACGGCGCTGGAGGCATTACCTGGCAGGCAAACGATTTACCCTCCTCACCGACCAACGTTCGGTTGCTTTCATGTTTAATAACAAGCTGAGGGGCAAAATCAAGAATGACAAGATCTTGAGGTGGAGAATCGAGCTATCCACCTACGACTATGATATCTTGTACCGGCCAGGTAAGCTGAACGAACCCCCTGATGCTCTTTCATGAATTACATGCGCCAGCGCGCATATTGATAGACTTCAGACCCTCCACAACGACCTCTGCCACCCCGGGGTCACCAGACTTTACCATTTCATTAAGGCCCGCAACCTGACCTACTCCATCGAGGAGGTCAGGACCATGACCAGGAACTGCCAGACCTGCGCCGAGTGCAAACCGCACTTCTATAGGCCGGACAGAGCAAGCCTGATCAAGGCCACCCGCCCCTTCAAGCGCCTGAGCATCGACTTTAAGGGGCCTCTACCGTCATCTGACCGCAATGTGTACTTCCTCAACATCGTTGATGAGTACTCCCGTTTCCCTTTTGCCTTCCCCTGCCCAGACATGACCAGTACCACGGTCATCAAGTGCCTGAACGACCTCTTCGCCTTGTTCGGGTTCCCGAACTATATACATAGTGACCGGGGCTCCTCCTTCATGAGCGAGGAACTCCGCCAGTTCCTACTAGCGAGAGGTATTGCAGCAAGTAGGACCACCAGCTACAACCCCCGAGGGAACGGCCAGGTGGAAAGAGAGAACGCGACAGT